>NC_140523.1:1848032-1930532 GCF_964339955.1 Pipistrellus hanaki
ATTTTCTGTCTCTGTGCCACGGCTCAGCACAGGCGCCTTTAGCGTCTATTCTCAACCAAGAAGAGCCCGGAGCTTAAAAACAACACGGGGCTGGGATGAAGGCACACCACAAAAAGGAATAACCTGCCCGGCTGAGCGTCGACCTAGGAACCAGGAGGTCAGAGTTTGATTCCCGGTCAGGGCACAGGCCCGGGTTGTGGGCTCCATCCCCAGTGGGGCGTGCAGGAGGCAGCCGATCCATGATTCTCTCTCATTGATGTTTCTGTCTCTCTGTCCCTTCCTCTCATGGGGTCTCCTACTCTCACTGAAGGGTGTGACTGGGGCGAAAACTCCCTCAGACCTCAAATCTATGCCTGTTTCCTCATTAAATTTCTTTTTCGCTTCCTTATTTCCAAATTATATACCTATTTTTCTTGCTTCAATAGAGCAAAATGTTCTTATATTTAAAATAGTTACCCATGGACACAGACACTAGGGAGGTGAGGGCATGCGCTGGGGGGTGGGAGTGATGGGGAGAGGTCAATGGGGGGGAAAAGGAGACACATGTAATACTTGAGTCAATAAAGAATTTTTTAAAAATTGTTTTTTAGAGAGAAGAAGAGAGGGACAGAAGGGGGAGGGAAAGGGGAGAGGGAGTAGGAGGGAGAGAGGGAGAAGGAGAAGAAGAGGGAGAGGGAGAGGCAGAGAAGGAGAGGGAGAGGGAGGGAGAGAGGATATATATACAGAGAGATTTATTCTAGTTTTTTATACATTCCTTGGTTGCTTCTTGTATGTGCCCTGACTTGGGATCCTTTGGAATGCAGGATGAAGCTCTAAGCAACCAAACCACACCGGACAATTTTTTAAACCATCTATTGTGTCAGTCACGGATGGCAGAGAAGTTCATCTCTGCTAGTTACCATTTTTTCTTTAAAAAAAAATATTTCCACTGATTTCAGAGAGGAAGGGGGATGGGGAGAGAGACAGAGAAACACCAATGATGAGAGAATCATGGATCAGCTGCCTCCTGCAAGCTCCTTCCTGGGGATCAAGCCTGCAACCCGTGCATATGCCCTGACCAGGAATCAAACCGTGACCTCCTGGTCCACAGGTCGACGCTCAACCACTGAGCCACCCGGGCGGAGCTGGCATCTCTCTAACTGCTCCTTTCCGCTTATTGCCTGCAGTCCTTGGGCGTGTCTCAAGTCGCCGGTTCGTGCACGGAGAGCGTGAGAGTCGGCTCTGTGAAGGGTCTGTGCCCTCTATTTTCCAGCGCCCGTGTGCCGTTTATTTCTGTCTTCCAGAGAACTGTGCTATTACCACTGTGCTCCCTGATTTATGTTTTATCTGTGGTTCTCCCGGTGCGATCGCAGTCCGTCTCTTCACTTCCCGTTTCTCTGTGCCCTTTCCGACCTGTCTCATCTCTACAGCACGCAGTTAGGTTTTATTTTTCGACATGATCTGAGTCCTTCCCTGTTAGTGGGTGAGTCTGCGCCCTGACATCTGTGGCTGCAGCGCAGGAGCGGCATCCATGAGATGCTCTAACGGCACAGCCACCTCCACAGTGAGCCCGGCCCACGTCGCTCGGCGAATATGTTTACGGAGCAGGGAGACGGGACAGCTGGGAAATGCTTAAAATGGGACACTTTCCACTCCCCAGGGTGCACTGGGGAGAAAGGGCGGGTAAGGGCTGCCATGGAGGGCTCAGGGATGGCTCAGGCAGGAGGAGACCCGCCCGGCCCCGTCTGTGCTGCAGGGGCTGCTGGGCCTGTGCGTGGCAATGCCCCTCAGTCTGGCCACTGGGATGGTTAGGGTTCTATCGGTCCTGCCAGATCCCCACTGCTGGGGTGTTTCTTTCAGGATTGAAAAAAACACAATAACGAGCCTGTGTTGTGATTTCCAGGGAGGCCACAGTCATTTGCATTCACTTATTGCTCAGACACCCTGGGTCTTGTCATTTGCACAGCGCTCACTCCACACCCAGGCACATGATCAGGCAGAGACGCGAGTCCCAAAGCCTGCGTACTGCAGCATGCCTGGGCACCGTAACACGCCTGGGCATGGAACACACATGTGCACCATAACATGCCTGGGCTCGGAACACACATGCGCACTGTAACATGCCTGGGTATGGCAACATGTCTCTACTGTAACACGCCTGAGTGCCACATACACATGGGTACCATAACATGCCCAGGCTGTGCTTGCTAGCTCAGGCCTTCAGCCCCACATGCACACGGATGTGCTGGGACACTGGATGTGGAGCAACCCTGGTCCCTGCAACTCAGGGGCTAACCCTCTTCTTCTTTGCAAAGGGACGGCTCTCTGCCGCAGGAATCCTTCAGCCTCCGACCTGCCAGGTTTTTGTTTTTTCTTTGTGATAGGTTAATCACCTGGCTTATATTTATATAACACTATTTGATGGAAAGTCTCTTTGTCCCAGACCAAATCAGAGTGTGACAAAAAAGGACTTGGCTGCAAGATAATATTTCCAGTCTTTGTCTGACCCCAAGCCCTGGAGTTCCCAGGCCTGCCGCCATCCACCCCTAGGAGTCCTCAAGGCGCAGCTGTCTTGCTTACCAGCTGCTATTATGCCCATGTTTTTCTTTTTCTTTCCTTTTGTCTGTTAATCCTCACCTGACAGGTATTTTTCCCATTGATTTTTAGAGAGAGTGGAAGGGAGGGGGAGGAGGAGGAGGGAGAGAGAGAGGGGCAGGGAGAGAGAAACATCGATGTGAGAGAGGCATATGGATTGGTTCACATGCACCATCACCTGGGCCAGGTAGGGATCAAGCCTGCCACCCAGGTGCCTGCCATCCAGGTACCTGCCCTTTTAATGGAGGCAGTGACTGAATTTCCCAGGCAAACAGAGTGTAAGAAGGAGGCAAGAGGGTATAAGAACAAAGAACGGGCCCTCGCTGGCTTGGCTCCATGGATAGAGCATCAGTCTGCAGACACAAAGGTCCCACGTTCGATTCCATTCCCAGTCAAGGGCACATGCCCAGGTTGCAGGCTCCATCCCAGTAGGAAGCAGCTGATCTCTCTCGTCATTGATGTTTTTCTCTCTCTCCCTCTCCCTTCCTCTCTGTAACTGAAGGCCAGTGACACCCTGTTTCTTCCGAGGAAGGCCAAGCCCTCGGGGACGGGACCGCGGTCACCCCTGCTCGTCTCCGGGAAATACTTTCACCGAGATCCGGCCTTGATCCTGCAGACAACCCGCCTCCCCTCCAAAGAGACGAAGGAGGTGCCCCCTACAGTCACCCAGACGGGGAGCGGGGACGAGAGGACACGTAGGCGTTCCGTCCGGAGAACACGCGATGAACAAGACACGGTCATGTCAGCGGTCAGGCAAATCTCAAGTAAAGTGACTAAAACAAGGCTTTCTCCACAGAATCGCGGGGCTAATCATGACTCCTATTGCAAGTGACAGCCTGCAGGCAGGCAGCTTGTTAAACGTAATCACGAGAGAGATGATGATACGAGTGTTTGGTGCTTATTATATTTTGGGTAGAGGAGAGGGATTTTTTTTATATATATATAAGACAGACAACAAACCCTACGAGACAGATTTTATTTTTCTCTTTAAAAAAAAAAAATACTTTCTTATTGATTTCAGAGAGGAAGTGGGAGGGAGAGAGAAACATCAATGATCGGCTGCCTCCTGCACGCCCCCTCCTGGGGATGGAGCCCAGGACCCAGGCCTGTGTCCTGACTGGGAAGAAAGCACCCCAGAATCATCATCGATATGCAAGTGCAGAAAATCAAGAAACTAGCTTTATGTTACTACATCCTTATCGGATTTTTTTTCCTTGCTTGAGCTGAATACCGATGCTGTCATATGTACACACACACACATACACACACACACACACACACACTCAGAGGCACACACACAGGCACAGGCAGAAACGAACTTGGTAAAAGGTCACCTTGATTGAAAACAGCATTCCTAAGCCTATTCTCCTCGGCCTTTGTATTTCTAAATAGAACGATCTCTATTAAAAATTAGAGATAGCTGGCTCGGTTGGGTCCTTTATAAACCTCCGCAGAAGACAATTAAATCGGCTATTGTTTTGTGTGTGTTTTCCTTTTATTTTATTTTATTTTTTTCAGTTTCATGTTGAGATAGCTCTATGGAAGCAAATGGAATATGTATCGGTGTATTCTCATCTGGACAACTTGGATGACTCTTTTATAGATTTCCCTGCAAAATAATTAAAATCCAATTAATTGGAAAAAATATACACAATGGGTATTCTGACTACCACATCGCCAACGGAAGCACGTTTTATTTCCTGACACGAGTGGCTAAGCCCAGGTTGCAGGTTTAAATTCTGAGCTCCTGAGCAGATATCTCCGGCCGGGTGGCTCCATGGTTGAGTGTCGACCTATGAACCAGGAGGTCACGGTTCCACTCCTGGTCAGGGCACATGCCCAGGATGTGGGCTTCATGCCCAGTAGGGAGCGTGCAGGAGGCAGCCGATCCATGATTCCCTCTAATCACTGATATTTTTACCTCTCTCCCTTCTCTCTGAAATCAATAAAAGTATCCTATATAATAAAAACCTAATATGCTAAGTGTCCAGTTGTCTATTCAACCAATCAAAATGTAATATGCTAAGGCTGCTCAACTGCTCACTATGACATGCGCTGACAACCAGGGGGCAGACGCTCTGACCAGTGGATTAGCTTGCTGCTGGGGTCCAGCTGATCAGGACTGCGCGAGATGGGCCAGACATGCTCTGGAACCCTCCCGGGTCCCTTCCTGGCCACAATCATGCACCAGTGGGGTCCCTCAGCCTGGCCTGTGCCTTCTCACAATTCGGGCTGAGGAACCCCTTCCCCTCTGAGTGCAGTGCACTGGGCCTGTAGCATCATATATAAAGGAGAAATCTGTCATTGGCAGCTGATAACCAAATGTTCTTCTTGTACCTTCCATTCTTTCCTCTGACAAAGGCAACACAAATGTGGTTTCAGATTCAACAGACATCACTCAGAGATGACATCACGGCGAGCATGATACAAAGACATTACCATCCACACGTGGCCGTTTAAACAGAAGCACACATTACAATACAAGTTGAAGACAAGAAATGTGAGGTAACAAAAAATGTGAGGTAACAAGTTGAAGACAAGAAATGTTAATCTTTACCCCAGTCACCCCAGAACGTGACTCAGCACCCAGGAGAAGTAATTTGCAGAGTCAGCATTCCTGTTTGCTCCTGTGATGACTCAGTAAACGTACACATCGGACCAAGCTGATTCTTTTGCCAGAAATCATTATATATAACTTTTTGGTATCCAGTTATTTTCTTAATGCCTCCCCCCCCCCTTTTTTTTTTTAACTCCTAGCAATCTAGAAACAAAATATCACTCACCCCTCCCTGGGTCCCACTGGGAAGAAGGAAGGTGCTATCGATACATAGGTGCCACAAAAAGTATGCACGCTGTGTTGTAAAGAAATCGGAAACAATATAAAGCTAGAGTGCTCGTTTCTTTGAAAGCTCTTACAAAAGCCCAGGAATGTTCTGTGAAAACCGATTTCCCGGAGGAAATCACTCAGTTTAGCCATTTATTTCCCTGCTTTGTTGTGGTTCCTTTTGCTGGTTGGGCCGAACCTGCATGGTTTCTGGAGTTTGCCGTTCTGTTATTTCCCTGTGAGAGGGTAGCATTTCAGCTGCCTTGCTGTAGTAATCGCTTCCCTGAAAAGATTCATACACATTGCAAATGTCTACCCTAAACATTCCCTGCACTTTCAATTTTTTTATTTTATTTATTTTTTGTTAATCTTTACCCCAGTGTTATTGATGGGCTGCCTCCTGCATGCCTCCCACTGGGGATGGAGCCCACGACCCGGGCATGTGCCCTGGCCGGGAATCGAACCGTGACCTCCTGGTTCATAGGTTGATGTTCAACCACTGAGTCACGCCAGGCTGGTGAGAATTATTATTCTTTCATTCCGAACTGCCCTTGGCTGAATCCACTGGTGAACACCGTGGAGAGCTACAAAAGTAACTTTTTAAACGACAGACTCCCTAGACTTCTGACTAGTAAGAACGAATCAAGCTAGAACATCTAAGTAAAAAAAATAAACAATACAAACACACACACACACACACACACACACACACACACACACACACACAGGTCTATGTTCAAGTTAAACAATCGTAATAAACTCTGGCCATGTTTCACTCTCTCCTCCCCCCCGCCACTGTAAATGCAAATACAATTTCCTTTTTTTCCACCTGGTGATACACGGTGAGTTCTCTCCATTGCATTACATCTTTCTAACTTTCTCTTACCGGCTGCCTGTGATGCATCACTTTATACCAGGACTCATAAGACCCGTCTGTCTGTTTACACCTCCCTTTTGTTTATTTACTCTTCCATTGTAAAGCGTGATGGGACGTATTTCAGGACGTGGGCATGGAGAAATTTCTCGATACCCGACACCCGTTTTCCCGGGGGAGAAACAGCTCGCCTGCTTGTCCCACGGTGATTATTTATAGCGTATTCTCTGGCGCGCGCTCCCAGCACCGGCACCCCGGTTTCCTGGTTTGCCCAATGCATCACCCTGTCACTCCATCTCAGCGATCCATAATCATTGCCCTTCAAAACGCTCCGGAAAGTGGAGCGGCTGATGAATCACGCCTGCTTCCTAAGTGCCATGAAACCTGTATCCATCTCACAGGGAAAAAAAAAAAAAAAAAAAGGAAGGAAGGAAGGAAGGAAGGAAGGAAGGAAGGAAGGAAGGAAGGAAGGAAGAAAGGCACTGCAGACACTCGGATCACACACACAGGTATCACCTGTTTTCTATGAAGATTTCGAATACTGTATCCCGGCCCCTTCCTGTTTCACGAATTCTGTATGACCTCAGCACAGCGACAGCCCTGAGCAGGGAGAAGTCCAGGCCCAGGACACCTTGGGACAGCTCTCTCCATCGTCCAGAGTGATGGTGGCCTCACTTAGGTGGCTCAGGGGTGGAGTGTCCACCTAAGAACCAGGAGGTCACTGTTCGATTCCCGGTCAGGAGACAAGCCCGTGCTGTGGGCTCGATCCCCAGTAGAGGGTGTGCAGGAGGCAGTCAATGATTCTCATCATTGATGTTTCTCTCTGTCTCTCCCCCCCTCCTTTCCCCTCTAAAATTTATGTGTATGTGTACACACACACACACACACACATATTTAAGAGTAGTCTGTGGAAAGTCTCGGATACCAGAACTAAAGGTAATACTGTACTGCTGATTATTGTTAGCCATTCAATTCCATTCGCAAATGATGCTTCACTATGTAGAAGACTGATTCATACGTGGCCTTCAAAAATCACCATGGAGACCACCTCTGGCGAACGAGTTCATTGCCACCAGGAAGGCTCTCTCAGTCAAGCCCACCACACAGTTCTGAGCTCTTAAAGACTAGCTAAGAAGAAAAGAAATTAAAAAAAAAAACACACAAAAAACAGTCTTCCCCCCAGAAGAAAAACCCGTCTGGATTCCTGGACTCAATGGAATGGCATTTCTTCCAAAGGTTAATGTCTGCCTCAGCACAGCCTTCGAACAGCCCGTCCTGTGGCGAACAGAGGGGCAGGAAAACAGCCGAGGTCACTGCAAAGTGATATTGCAAGAAAATACAGCATGCAGGGCCACCCCCGAGGAGCTGTCCTGTCCCTGCCCCTGGGCTCCTCCCTGAGACCCAATCGACTACTTCCCTCCAACGACGGTGATCGGATTTATTCTCGGCAACTCTCTTAAAAATGCGTTTTTATTACTGATGTCAGAGAGGAAGGGAGAGGGAGAGAGAAACTTCAATGATGAGACAGAATCATGGACCGGCTGCCTCCTGCACGCCCCCTACTGGGGATAAAGCCTACAACCCGGGCCTGTGCCCTGACGGGGAACTGAACCCTGACCTCCTGGTTCCTAGGTCCACGCGGCCCAGAACTCAGCCTGTTAGCCTCACCGCCTGCCGCCGCCGAGTGCCCGGGCTGGATGAGACGCACGTTACCTCCCTCCTGGCGCTGTCATCCTGTAATCCCCCAATTACTCCACTTTGTCCTTCAGAATACCAAACACAACCGTAAACAGGCATTTAATAAACAGCGTTAGATAGCATCGCATATGATTTTTTTTTACCGCTTGTATGTCTTCCCCCAAACCATTCCGGGTTCTTAAAGTACTTGGCTTAAAGATCCTGCAAATTGTACATTTCATTTTGTTTATCTATTTAGGCAACTGAGATGCCTTCAGGGTTATGGTTATAAATGATGATATTGGCTTGTTTTAAAAAGCAAATAATGCCGGGAAAATGTGTCCTGATGGAATTCAAAGTATTTCCACCCCAAGTCTCCCCCCCCCCAAATCCCTCCCCTCCGACCGTACACACATACTCGCAAGTTTCAAAAAAAAATGAGTAAAATGAAAAAAACATGTTCGCATGGAGAGACTACAGCAAAACTACAACATGAAAACAAAACACTGTTCACGGTGTTGCTTTTTCTGTTCTTCCATGATAGAACTCAACTCTTTTCTGTATGGAGGCCCCCTTGCTATATGATTATTAATAAAATTAATAAAACCTCCTAAAACAGCCCCCAACACAACGGCCCTTTGTCACTGGCCATGGCCAGCCCTCCTGCTCCTCCCTTCTCAGGCTAACCCCTTATTTTTTTATTTTTAAATATATTTTTATTGATGTCAGAGAGGAAGGGACAGGGAGTGAGAGAGAGAAACATCCATGATGAGAGAGAATCACTGATCAGCTGCCTCCTGCACGCCCCACACTAGGGATCGAGCCCACAACCCAGGCATGTGCCCTGACCGTGACCTCCCGGTTCATAGGTGGATGCCCATCCACTGAGCCTCCATGGCCGGGCTACAGTAAACCTTTTTATCAGATAGCTAGAGGCCCAGTGCACGGAATTTGTCCTCAGGTAGGGTCCCTAGGCCTGGCTGGCAATCAGGGCTGATCGGGGCGGGGCCTTCCTTCTGGCTGCTGGCCGGGGACTCCCTTCATTCTGCACCACCCCCTGGTGGTCAGTGCATGTCACAGTGAGCGATCAAACTCCAGGGGATGCTTTGCATATGAGCCTTTTATATAGACAGGAGAAGATAATGTTGACAAACAAACAGGAACTGGAGGTGCTCAACATGAATGACGTGGTAAGAAGCCAGGGCCCTGGCAGAGACATGAAGGATGCATGTGAGGCATCCAACCACCATGAAAGACATCACGGCCCATTTGCAGATGGTGAAAGGATATGGTTCGTTGCGTCATCAATGCTTGGAGGGGTCGCAGGTGGGAGGAGAGAGAGGGAGGAGCATTATGGGAGAAGCCCTATTCAGATCTGGGCGAGGGGAGTGAGGCTGTGGAGGGCGGGATGGAGAGAAGAATGGGTGAGCAGATGTCACCATGCCGGACAGACAGGGGAAGATGACAAACTGCCCGGTCCTGGACAGCGGCTGGGGACCAGCTGTGTGGGGAGATAAGCCCAGGGAGGCGGCTGGGCTGGGCTCACGCATGAGGCCGGTGAATGTCAAGCTCATGCATCATGAGGACAACTGAAGGAGACGGTCTCTTCCATGTCCATCGCTCCCGAGCCCACATAATCCCACAGATCTCGTTAAGCCCGTCCCTATCTGTCACGTCCGCAGCGGCCCTGCTGGAGGAGGGGGAGGAGGGGGATCAGAGATGAGCGATGGCCACGTCCCCACATCGCCGCCTCTAAGGGTGCTGGGCTGCGAAGAACACATCGCCCGGCGGTACCCTGGGTGGGAATGCCTTTCCGTTCCCGGCCCGTGTGTGTGTGTGTGTGTGTGTGTGTGTGTGTGTGTGTGTGTGTGTATCTTTAATCCTCACCCAAGGATATTTTCCCATTGATTTTTTTCCCTTTTTTCTTTTTTAATATATTGTGCCAGCAACCAAGATACATGCTCTTAACTGGAATCGAACCCGGGACCTTTCAGTCTGCAGGCCAATGCTCCATCCACTGAGCCACACCAGTGAGGGCTCTCATTGATTTTTAGAGAGAGTGGAAGGGAGAGGGAGAGACAGAGAGCAACATGATGTGAGAGAGACACATCGATGTATTGCTGTCTACACACACACAGATCAAAGCCGGGGAACCTGAAACCCAGGTACATGCCCTTGACCGGAATTGAACCTGGGGCCCTTCAGTCCGCAGGCCGACACGCTATCCACTGAGCAAAGTGGGCCAGGGCCATTCTCTACCGTTTAGTTTTGCACATGTTTAGGCCAAGTTGCCCCAGTGAAGTCGACAATGTCTCTTCCTTGTCATCAAGCCGTTCTCTCACAGCTCCGATAATAAAAGGATTAATATTCCTCCCGAGCCCCTAAACTCCTTCCTCTCAATTTCAGTGTTCGCCTTTGAAATTCTTCGCGTTGCTAATGGCTCTATTGAAATTTTCACTCCGTACCTGCTTCTCACTCTGGAGGGTTTTCGAGTGAGTCTTTTTATTTAGTCCCGGGTAATGAATGGAAATAGATTTAGATTTCCTACTTGATGGTCGTTGATATTCTGTGTCACTGAGAGGCAGGATTCAGAGTGCTGACACGTAAAATGGCAGCTATGAAATGTTGTCAGTCTTTTGCCTTCTGTGTAGTGTTTTGTTTTCCTGAAAATGTCTGGTTTTATTTTCCTGTGAAGCCTTGAGTTACCTGAACGATCTTCTTTCACTGTGATTTCAATGGGTGAATGCCCAGGTCACGTCGATTACTTCAATATTTAAAGGCATTCCAAAATAAAACAATAGAATTAAAACATGTTTATTAGCCACATCCCCCCATCCCCCGGCTAATTTCTGGTTCTGAACTGGCGCCTCTCTGTGGATTTATTCTCACCTCCCACCTCAGACAAAATGATGCCTTCCCCATTTCCAGCCAATGGAAGATAGAAACATTATAAAACCACCTCAGCTTTCCCTTTGTGACTGAGCATTTTCAAATAAGTTCAAATGCAGCGATTACTGGTTTATTAAGTCACTTTCTATAGAGACCTGGGTATTTCACAGCACAGTTGTTGTTGTTGTTATTATTATTATTATTATAATTATTTTAATCCTCACTCAGATATTTTTCCATTGATTTTTTAAAAATACATACAGTACACACACACACACACTGAGTGGCCAGATTATTATGATCTCTAAACACATAATAATCTGGCCATTCAGTGTACATCCTATATAATAAAAGGCTAATATGCAAATTGTCCCCTCAACCAGGAGTTAGACCAATAGGCAGCACACACACACACACACACACACACACACACACACACACTGAGTGGCCAGATTATTATTATCTCTAAACACATAATAATCTGGCCATTCAGTGTATATCCTATATAATAAAAGGCTACTATGCAAATTGTCCCCTCAACCAGGAGTTAGACCAATAGGCAGGCCGGCCAACCACCCAATGTCCACCTGGTCAGGCTGTCTGGATCCCACCTATATATACACTAGTTCATACACTGGGCCTCTAATATGATCATAATAATCTGGCCATTCAGTGTGTGTGTGCGCGCGCGCGTGTGTGTGTGTGTGTGTGTGTGTGTGTGTGTGTTGATTTCAGAGAGGAAGGGAGAGGGAAGAGAAACATCAATGATGAGTGAGAATCATGGATTGGCTGCTTCCTGCATGCCCCCTACTGGGGATGTGCCCGTAACCAAGGAACATACCCTTGACTGAAATCAAACCTGGGACCCTTCAGTCTAAAGGCCAACGAACGTCCTTTATTTCTGGGTTCTGAACGGCACTTAAGCACACACAGAAGTCTGGAACATCGGAGAGCTCCTCTCTTTGTACCCACACACCCTTGTTTTCTTTGAGAAATACAAGAACAGCCCTGGCTGGTGTGGCTCAGGGGACAGAGCTTCGGCTGGCAGACCAAAGGGTCTCAGGTTCAATTCTGGTCAAGGGCACAGGCCCAGGTGGTGGGCTCGATCTCCAGGGTGGGGCATACAGGAGGCAGCGATCCGTGATTCTTGCTCATCCCCGATGTGTCTATCTCCCTCTCTCCTCTCTCTCTTCCTCTCTGAAACTTAAAAAAAAAAAAAAAAAAAATACAAAAAAACATTTTTTTTTTTTTAAGAGAGCCAGGCTCAATGAGCTGGTGAGCTGGGGCCAGTCAGCGTCAGTGCCCAGGACAGTGGTCCCTCTGACTGGGACTAGCCCAGCCAGCATCACGCGTGTGCAGAGAGCAGCCCAGGCTGAGTGCACCCCGTGGTGTTCCACGCTGTTCGAGTCACGGCAATGCCTTCCCGCTGCCCGTGCAGCAGGGGCGGCTTCACCACAGACACCGGGTGAATGCTAATGGGGACGGGGTGTCCAGCATCTGGAACGGAGGCCCGTTCCTGACCTCTGCAGGCCATTGGAGGAAGAGGGGGAAAAAGAAAAGGGCAGGCGCTTCTGGAGAATTACAGAGCAGACGGGGCCGAGGGAGAGATGCTCCCCGGATGCCTCCTCGCTGCTCGGAGCGTGCCGGGCACGGGCGTGTCCCACTTTCCGCGCTCCGCCATCTATGTTTAATAGGTTACTGCGGCAACGGGCGCAGGGCCTTCTCCGGAGGCCTTGGCAGCGGAAATGAAGCTCTCCCTCCTGAGCACCCAGCGGATAAAAGCCCGCCACGTTCTGGGCACGGGCTAGGCCCCAGGATGCAGAGCGAACAAAAGCATGTTTGTCCTCCAAGAACGGACAGTCTGTGTGTGCGGGGGGGGGGGGGGGGGGGGGGGGGGGTTAAAGGGTGGGAGATGGGGTGTGGGGACAGGTTGGAGGGGGGAAGCAGATACACTCTGGAGTCCAGGTGCAGACAGGGAGCAAGGGAAGAGCAGGTGCCCACACCAGAGCGCTCCCGTTCACTGGCCGGCGGGCGGCTGGACATACACAGGCAGCACGCCGCAGAGGGGTGCAGACGTGGGACCGCGGACAGAGGAGGGGTGAGGGGCTCGGTGGGGTGACGATGGAAGGAAGCGGCATGTGAACTGGGTCTTGGTACCCCCAGGGGTGCTATGGGAGACCCTGTTGGAGACAGGAAAACACAGGAGGTTTGAAAATTCAAAGAGGCCGCTGAGGAAGCCGTGTGGCTCAGCAGTGATGTGTGTGTGTGTGTGTGTGTGTGTGTGTGTGTGTGTGCGCGCACACATGTACGTGCAAACATGTTCACCTGTGTGTATAGGTTGCTTGATTTGATAGACAGCGATCTTTCCAACTCCGGCCACACTCCTTCCTCCACAGACAAACACCTCTTTAAAGCCATCCCACGAAACATTTTATTCCAAGCTCTAACCCCACCACAGGCCTTTGCACCAACGCTTCCTAGCTCTTAGCATGGGTGTGTCTTTTTAAATACATTTTTATTGAGTTCAGAGAGGAAGGGAGAGGAAAAGAGAGAGAAACATCCATGATGAGAGAATCATCGATCGGCTGCCTCCTGCACGCCCCCTACTGGGGATGGAGCCCACAACCCGGGCCTGTGCCCTGACCGGGAATCGAATGGGCCAGGCTTGCTTTCCTTTTTACCAGGCATCTCCTGTGCATCCATCAAGAATCACCTTAACTTATCATCTCCTATAGTCGGCTTCCCCCGTCTCCCCCCATTACATCAGGTGACCCCGTGTTCTCCTCTCTCGGTCTGGCTCCATCATGGCAGGTGCTGGCATATCACAATAAAACTGTTGTTGCTGTTGTTAATCTTCTCACTGAACTGTGAGCCACGTGAGGACAAAACCTGGGTTTTCTCTCTGCGGCCTCAGAGCTCAGGGAAGGGCCTGGCACGGGCGTCAGACATTGGCTCCGAACATGCACTGAGAAACAGCCCATGTTCCGGGCTGGTCCTGGACATGCCGCCCAGACAGTCCCCTGCCCAGGTCACTTCCTCCCAGAAACGCACTCGATGACGAGAAGGTGACACCCCACCTGCTTGGAGCGGAGATGCGCATTGCTGACACCGAGTTCGCCTTCTTTCCCCCCTCCCTCCCAGAACGCACATTTTGCACAGATTACCTTCCTGACCTCACAGACTCATGACCAACCAGACAGGCAGGCTGTTCTCAGGAGAGAGCAGACACTGAGCAGAAGGCACACGTGAAGGCGTACGTCAGCCTGGATTGGAAGCGGCCCCGTTACTGCCCTCGCAGCTCCGTGTGTGTGTGTCACGGAGGAAGTCTGAGCCGGCACACGGAGGACGGGGTGGGATTTCTGAGCCAGAGCGGGCAGTGGGGAAAGGCTGCACAGAGAGGGGGCTGTGGAGAGGGACAGCAGTGTGACCACGGCACACGCCGGCTCTGCGTGAAGATAACGTGGCTGTGAATATGCGTGGGAACGGACGTAGTGGCAGCGTCGTCACTGGCCTCTGTGCTTCGTGCAACGGAGCAAAACCTAGACCTAGGGCTGCGGGGCTCGCAGGGCTGGCTCTCTGCCCCACAGGTGTGCGTGTCCGGTGGTGCGGAAACCGCTCAGCCGCCAGTCCCATGGTTGCAGTCACGGAACTCGCTGTGAACCTGGGAGCTATGGGGTGTCTCTTCTTCCCAGTCCTGGCCCTTCCTCCTCCTCCTCCTCCTCCTCCTCCTCCCTCCCCCCCTCTTGGTCCTGGAGGGAGGCCCACTCCCGGATCTGCCGGTCCAGCTCAGAGCAGCTCCCCTCCCGGTCGGAGCTGCCGTCGGGGCCATAGTCGATCTCCTCCATGCACGGGGGCTCGTCATCCAGCTCCGAGGCGCCGCCACCGCCACCGCCACCGCCACCGCCACCGCCACCGCCGCCGCCGCCGCCGCTGCATCTGCGCGCGTGCCCGGCCACGTGGACAGAGAAGAGGAGGAGGAGGAAGGGAAGGAGCACGGAAGGAGACGTACAGAGGGGGGAGGCACGGACACAGGGAGGGAGAGAGGAAGAGGAGAGAGAAGTTACCCACAGGAAGGAACACGTACAGAGAAGTCAGAGAGAAGAGGAGTGACCCCGGGCGGAGAGCGGGGGGCCTGGTGGAGTCTCCCTCCCCTGCAGAGCCTCCCAGCCGGCCAGTTCAGCGCTCTGCGACTTTACGATGTGATAAATAGAATTTCTTTGTTTTGATTGTTTCATTTGCATATTTATTGAGATATGACGATCTCAATTAGTTCTGCTTTTTTTGTTTTGTTTGTTTTCTCGGTTGGGAAACGGCAGCGTTCGGCAGTGTACAATAGTTCTGCATGCTAACAGGCTGAACGGAACCCAGCTGTGGCACACCTTGGCGTCAGCGCTGATTAAAATGCAGTTAGCCCAGCCAGTGTGGCTCAGTGGTTGAATACCCATGAACCAGGAGGTCACAGTTGCAGGCTCAATCCCTAATGTGGGGCGTGCAGGAGGCAGCTATTCCATGATTCTCTCTCATCATGGATGGTTTTTTTCTCTCTCTCTCCCTCTTCCTTCCTGACATTAATAAAAATATGTTTAAAAATGTTTAATGCAACTTTATGGATTCTCCTTCCACTGGTTTTCTCTTTAAATGCTGAGGGGATGCTCAAGACTTGGGGGCATGTCAGACCGCAACAGGGAGCTACCCACTCAGAAGCAAGAGACCATCAGACACTCGGCCACACCCAACGTTCCTTCCCAGCCTGCCTGTCCCCAGGTCCCTCCTGAGAAAGCTGAGCTCCTCCTCCAGACTCTTCCCAAAGAAACGCAGCCTCGATGCACCTTGGCTTTTTAAGAAACAGATACATTTTTACTGATTTGAAAGAGAGAGAAACATCGATGATGAGAGAGAATCATTGATCGGCTGCCTCCTGCATGATTGAATTGAGCCAGCAACCTGGGCATGTGCCCTGACCAGGAATTGAACTGTGACCTCCTGGTGCATAAGTCAAGGCTCAACCACTGAGCAACACCAGCCGGGTGCATATGGCTTTTGTAGAGGAGAAAGAGCAGTTCTGAAGGCCCTGAGAGAGATGGAACACCAAGGATGAGAGAGAATCGCCCATTGGGTGCCTCCTGCAATAGGTAGAGGCCATAACCCGGGCATGTGCCCTTGACCAGGAATGGAGCCGTGACCTCTTAGTTCATAAATCGACGCTCAACCACTGCCCCATGCCTCCCGGGCTATTAGGAAGTAGGGAGTTTTTACCATTGACTAGTTGCAGTAACCTATAGCGACCACAATGCAATGTATGTACTAGATCTAAAGACTTTCTGACAAGCATTTCCCAAGACAGTTTAAATAAATCACCTCACTTAACTCAATGGCATTCCTTCACACTTTGCTCCTCACTTTTTATTTTAAAACTGAACTATTCTCTTTCGGCTCCGTTGTCCATTCCCCTAGGCGGCCTAAATAAATCCCAGGCTCACTGAAACGCCCAGAATTACGAACCCATTGAACCCATTCACCCGCTCAATAAACGTGCATCGACCGCCTCCTGCTCATTTCTCTGGTCATTCACTTAGAAAGAAAAGGGAAGAACGAACGGCCTTCCAACCGCTGTTTGAGGCCACGGACTCTCGCCGAGGAAGGAAACAGGGAAACCTGGGGACTGTGCCCTGACCTGGAATCGAACTAGGGACCCTTCGGTCCGCATGCCTCCTCCTGGGGATGGAGCCCACAGACTTGCCCGAGACCAAGAACAGCTGGTTCTCTGAAAGTTCTAGACCAGGGGCAGACAGTGCACCCTGGGAACTCGGCCGACGGAATGAGTAACTTGTGCAAAGGGAGGTGGGGAAGGTGTCCCTAGAGGGGGTACATAGGAGCTTTTATGCAAGCAACCAGGTGGGGCAAGACACTCCAGGATGAAGAGTAACACATGCAGCCCTAGCTGGTGTTGCTCAGTGGATAGAGCATCAGCCTCCGGACCGAGGAGTCCCTAGTTCGATTCCTGGTCAAGGGCACATGCCCTGGTTGTGGGCTTGCTCTCCATCAGGGGGATTGCAGAGGCAGTTGATCCATGATTCTCTCATCATTGATGTTTCTCTCTTTCTCTCTCCCTCTCCCTTCTGAAATCAATAAACATATATTTTTTTTAAATAACAATAAAAAAAAAAAAGAGTAACATAGGCAAAATCCCAGCATGAAGGGAGAGGGTGGGGTGGACTCCGAGTGGCTGAGGGTTCCGGGGCTGGAGCACACTAATGATGTATGTGGTTAGTGACTGGCGGACGGAAAGCGGGCGGGGGGGGGGGGGGGGGGAAGCTGGGGGACCAGGGACAGAAAACCAGGCTGTGTTTTATTCTGTGTTCACCAGGAAGGTGCCTGCGTGCCCTCGTCCCATTATCATCCGGCATAATTATTTAAAATTAACTTGTTGGAGATCCGCTGTTTAATTTAGAAGAGATAATTGGAACGATGTATTGGGTAATAATATTTGACATCATTAATAGGGGTATAATTATCCGTGCTATTTAAAAAATTAGTGCAATACCAATATTTTCTCACAAAATGAAGCAAATGTTATTAACTACAGAGCGACTTGCCTACATCCGCTCTGGAATGCCTAGCACTAATCCCTCCAATTGAAAAAAATCTATTTAAGATTTTCTCATGGCCTGGCTGGGTGGCTCAGTGGTTGAGCTTCAGCCTATGAACCAGGAGGTCACAGTTCGATTCCCAGTCAGGGCACGTGCCCAGGTTGTAGGCTTGATCCCCAATAGGACCTAGCTCTCCCTCTCTCTCACCCTTCCTCTCTGAAATTTCTTTGGAGAGCCACATTTTTTAAACTTAAACTTCTTCTAACGCCACTTCTTCAAAATAGACTCGCCCAGGCCATGGTGTGTTGTGAAAGAGCCACACTCAAGGGGCCCAAGAGCCGCATGCGACTCGAGAGCTGCCATTTGCTGGCCACGGCCTAGGCGATCTTCCCTCTCTTTCTCATAGGAAACAAACCGGCGGGTCAGCGCGGGGCCAGCACCGCATCTGGAACACCAAGGAGGCCGCCCCAGGCCGGTGAGCGTTAGCACAAGAGCTCCCCCAACAGATGCAAGGCAGATGCTGGAGCAACGCTGCGAGGCTCCGTGCTGATCACAACCACATCTTTAATGTTAAAAAATCAAAACCACCAAAAAGCGCCAAAAAACAACAAAATAAAAACACAAACACAAAAACACACCTGCCAATGAAGTTGTGGCAAAGAACAAGCTAGTTCTTTAGGAACTTGGGAAGTTGCTACATGTACCAGCCACTGTCTGGGTGGGCACAGGGGGAGGGTTGGCTCTGGGCTTGTCCCAAGTAGCAGGAACGTTTGTAAGACTTATATTATTGATTTCAGAGAGGAAGGGAGAAGGAGAAGGAGAAGGAGGTAGGGAGAGGGAGAGGGAGAGGGAGAGGGAGAGGGAGAGGGAGAGGGAGAGAAAAAGAGAGAGAGAGAGAGAAGCATCAATCGGCTGCCTCCTGCAGGCCGCCCACCAGAAACCAAGCCCCCAACCCAGGCATGTGCCCTTGACCAGAATTGAAGACGGGACCCTTCAGGCCGACGCTCTATCCACTGAGCCACACCGGCTAGGGCCATTTTACAGCTTTGCTCATGCTGGAGGCGAAATAAAATTAACAGGACCCAGAGAAAGAGAAAGAAAAACGGGACATTTTTTAAATGACTGGAGCTTTGTCACACATCTTTGAAAAGCCCCGAATAAAGGCAGATTCTTAAAATTTTTATCCTCCTTATGAACAGCTTCTGACGGTCCATGCTAACGAGCCAGATGACTAACTCCCTTTTAGGTTTCGGAGAATTTTTGTTCAGAAACCATCTCATCTGGCTCCGCGGGGACAGGGGAGAGGAGCCGGCCTCCGCTCCCCAGGGCCCCGCCCGCCCGCGCTGGGAAGGAAGAGAAGGAGATAAGGGCGCTCCGCTGTCATCTGAAACAGGGAAAATTAATTGCTCCTGCAAAGATGAAAAGTTTGTGTTTGAATAAAAACCCGGTGCAAAAGCCTGTGTGTTTTTCCCCGTCTCCTGTTCCCAGCGGCGGGGACCTGGGGCTTGGCAGGAAGAGGGAGCTTATAAAGCAGAGTCACAGAGACACGCACCAGGTCCCTCCCCAATTAGGAGGCAAGCGGGCCGTCTGGTAGACCCCGTGGCTGAAGCCAGACAGCAGGGAGAGGGGAAGCGAGTGGAGATGGACCATGTTTGTAAGTTTGAGAACGAGCGCCTTCCCAGGGCCTGCACATTTACATATTCAGCCTGTTTATCAACAACGGAAAATCCAATCACAAAGCTTTCCGGTCACACGGTGACGGATCTGTAACGGGTCTAAGTTTCACGTCCATGATTCCGGCCGGTGAGGCTCCATGGGTGAGCATCGACCTACTTTTCCTTTGATTTTGAGAGAGTGGGAGGGAGAGGGAGAGAGGCGGCGAGAGAGAAACATCGATGTGAGAGAGACACATCCACTGGTTGCCTGGCGCACATGCTCAGCCCAGGGTCGTGCCCTTGATGGGAATGGAACGAGACTCCCCTTTCCCGCCCACCCCACGCGCTTCCTGGACAAGAACTCTTTCCTAGCCCGAACACTGCCGCGGCAGGAAGATGAAGGGGTTGAAAAGACCTCGTGTTCTTCAGCCCCTTTATGTTTTGTGGTGGGTTTTTTTTTTTCTTTCTTTCTAAAGAAATCCATCTAAAGAGAAGCTGGGAGAAGAATAAGGCTCCACCTTCCACCTCGCCGCCGCCTTTGAAGCGAGGAGTTCAGTGTGCACCATCCTCTGCTGGAGGCTGGGTCGGTCTTTTTGTATGAAGACCCCCGTGTTCTGAGCAGGGAAAAGAACGTAGCATGTTTCAGAGGGGAGATACAACAGTCAGAATTTCTTTCCATTTTTAAGTAGAACAGGGAAGTTGGGGCTTCGCAGGTCCATCAGCAAAATAAAAATCACAATATCCCACATGGCAGGGTGAGATCGAGTGAAAATTCATTTCAAAAAAATATATTTTATTGAATTTTTACAGAGAGGAAGGGAGAGGGAGAGAGAGAGACATCAATGATGGGAGAGAATTGTGGATCAGCTGCCTCCTGCATGCCCCACACTACGGATTGAGCTTACAAACCAGGTATGTACCCTGACTTTGAACCGTGACCTCTTGGTTCATAGGCCAACACAACCACTGAGCTACCACAGCGGGGCCTAAAGTTGTTTTCTTAAATAACAACAAACACGAGACATGCCTCAAGCACGGCGAAGGTCAGAGTCACATTCCAGAGGGGCCTCTAAGAGGTATTACACGTGGAAAGTTCTGGATTTGGGAGTGTTGGGGGGTCTACAGATAAGCATGAACCAAGAAGAAACATCCAATTCACACGAAAGGGCCCGCTGTTGAAGAAATCTCTAAAAAAGCTCCCCGACACTCATCTTTAGCCGGCATTTCCCGTCTCTCACCCTTAAAACACCACCTTCCATAACCTAGCTCAGACTCTGCTGCTTCTGAAAGAAGTTACTGCCTTCCGCCTGATAATTCGGTTCTTTCTCTCTGGCCAGTCTCTCTCTCTCTCTTTCCCTTACACCCTTTTTTAAGTGACCTGTTTTTTCTTCTTTTTTCTTTTTTCAATCGGCCACGTAACTGTAGAGCAAATATTTCCAAGCGGGGTAGACGGCATGCCCAAAATGTTTTGAAACAAATTTGCCAGGTGGCAGTCGCTAACATATGGCTCTTGCTGAAACCTAGCAGAGCTTGCCAAATTCCATTTCTAAATTATGTCTCCCTCTTTTTTTTTTTTTTAATCTTTATTGTTGAAAGTATTATAGATGTCCCCTTATTTCCCCCGTTGACCCATTCCAGCACCCACCCCTCCCCCCGACAAGGGGGCAGCTCCTGCATTGAGCATCTACCCCTGGTGGTCAGTGCGTGCATAGTGACCCGTTGTTCCACCATTGGGTCAATTTGCATATTAGGGTTTTATTATATAGGATTCATTTTATTGTCCAAAGTCAGCAAAAAAATAAAAAGTAGAGGTTAAAGTTCTTATTCCATTTTCCCATCTGCCTGGAGCCTACAGACCCTCTCTTGTAAGAACTCTAGAACGTAGCTCACTCGATCATGATATCAAAAGCCTTTAAAATGATGGATGGGCCCGACCTGGTGTGGCTCAGTGGATAGAGTGCTGGACTGTGGACTGAAGGGTCCCGGGTTCGGTTTCGGTCAAGGGCATGTGCCCAGGTTGCAGGCTTGATCCCCTATGATGGTGGAGGAGGGGAGGGCAGAAGTAGCCAATCAGTGATGGCTCTCTCTCATTGATGTTTCTATCTCTCTATCCCTCTCCCTTCCTCTGTCTCTAAAACAAACACAATGAAAACATTCTCTTTAAAAAGCTGAAGAAAACAGAAGAGAGGACCAGGGCTCAGTCTTGGAGCTTACAGGAAGCCGGTGCACGGTTGAATGGATTAACAATAAGAAGGTAGCAATGGGGACAGGGACGGGGCATAGGGATATAATTGAAACAATTTTGTTTAGCAAAAGAACTTCCTTAGAAACTGGAAGGCACAGCACTTTGGAATGAGTGGAGCAATTTCATGGGTATGGATTCCCCGGAGATCCAGCTGTTTTCTCGGCCTTTCAACTAATTAGGCGTGCCATGGGGGAGAGAGTGAGCATCGCTTACGGAGACAAACAAGCGCCAAGTGGCCTGTGTGTGGTGACAGTGAGTTGAAACTAATTTCCCTTCCATCAAGAGCTGGCATGGAAAGTCGTCAGCTTTGGGGGATGTTAGCAAATTTAGCCAAGTTATCTCTATTGTCTTTTTTTCTTTTTTTAATATATTTTTATTGATGTCAGACAGGAAGGGAGAGGGGAACAGAGAGAGAAACATCAATGATCAGAGAGAATCATGGATCAGCTGCCTCCTGCATGCCCCCTAGTGGAGATGGAGCCCACAACCTGGGCATGTGCCCTGACCAGGAATCGGACCACGACCTCTTGGTTCATAGGTCGATGCTCAACCTCTAAGTCACCCTGGCTGGGCTGAAATGAGGAATTTTTAAAATGAGTGAGAGGAGTTTAAAAAAACACAATGGGAAGGATGTTCTCTGTTCGTAGGATGGAAGATTTCATCCTGTGGCATTGCAAATTCTCCCTCCAGAATGTCTTCTTGTGTAACTTTTCAAGTTAATTCATGTTCTTATATGAAAACTAGAGGCCCGGTGCATGGATCTGTGCACCGGTAGGGTCCCTGGGCAATCTGGGACCTCTCAGAGGATGATGGATAGCTGGCTTCAGCCCAAGCCCTGCAAGCCAGGCTGAGGGACCCCAGCGGTGCACAAATCCATGCACTGGGCCTCTAGTACGCATATAAGATCTCTGGTTAACCTCTTCCTGCCCTCCCCCATCCCCCTTCTTTCTGAGATTCATCGGTCTGTTCCATGTTTCCATGCCTGTGGTTTCTGCTCCACATTGAGCATCTGCCCCCGGACAGTTGGCCTGTCGCTTAGGCTTTTCTATATACAGATGCCAATGTCCAAGAGCCGGCAAGGTTATCTTGAAGAAGAGAAAGAGAATTGAAGGACATACCCAACCAGACCTCAAGGCCTATTAGAAAGCTGTAATGAGAAAGTGTGATACTAATCTAATGACAGAAAGATAGATCCGAAAGGGAAAAAGTGTCCGGAAATGGCTTTTAACATACACAGTCGTCTTATCTATGACCAAGGTGACACTCCAGCTTTGTAAGGGCAAGGGCGGTCTCTTCAAAAAAATTAATTAAATACCCGAACAGGAACATGGACCTTGGCCCTATATCCGACGATAGACAGGACATCACCAGACATGGGTCACAGATCTCGATGTGAAAGGTGACTTGACCAAGTTTTATGAAGAATACGTAACAGCTTCCTGACCTTGGCGTGGAAAAAGATTTCTTTAAAAGGACACAGTAACTCTAGCCATAAAGGAAAAAAAAAACGACAGGTCCTATTCCATAGGATTAAGAGTGAAAATTCATCAAATACACCGGTGAGCGAGTGAGAAGTGGAGGGTGTGTTATCCCCCAAAACACACTTCCCCGAATAAATCAGAAAAACACAACTAACACAATAGAACCATGAACTGAATGTTGAGTAGCCTCTTCGTGAATGAGGACACTAAAATGTCTAAAGAAACATAAAAATGGCCGTAGACAGTTTAACTCAGTGGATAGAGCATCGGCCTGCAGACTGAAGGGTCATTCTGGTCAAGGGCACATGCCCAGGTTGCGGGCTCAATCCCCAGTAGGGGGCGTGCAGGAGGCAGCTGATCCATGATTCTCATCATTGATTCTATCTTCCCGTCTCCCTTCCTCTCTGAAATCAATAAAAACATATTTTTTTAAAGAAAAGAAACATAAAAATGAAAACCTTGGACTACTTTCCTGCCCTGTACCTGCTCTATGTCCCAACCACCCTGTCATGACCCTCAAAGCTGCTTCCCTATCCTTATTGAAACCATCCCTCACCGGTCTCCCTGGCCGGATGAACAGGTCAGACAGAGTTCAAGTTCGTGGGAGGAGAGCGGTTCCGGTCTGGGGACCCTGTCTGCTGTCAGAATCCATCACCGTGGGTGAGGGAAGCAGGACACAGACGGAGCCCTGGGCTGAAGCCCAGCATCTTCTCAGGCTACTGCGAAAACACGTGCGCTTGGTGACGGTTGCTAGGCAAAGCCTTCTGGGATGGAACCACCCGCCCCAAGGAAGAGACAGATATTTCTGAAAGTCGGTCACTGGGTCCCGCCAACACCCACCTCTCCCTGAGAACAGGATTCTGGGAATGTGTGTCCCTCTCAGAGGCAAACTATTCCTTTTCCCTGTCGTGTTCACTAGGCCCCCATCTGTCACCGACTCCCTGCGGGAGCTGGTACCTTTCATTCTGAAACCCCCATGAAGCCTGGCCGGCATGGCTCAGTGGTTGAGCACTGACCTATGAAGCAAGAGGTCTCTGGTTCAATTCCCAGTCAGGGCATATGCCAGGGTTGCAGGCTCGATCCCCAGTAGAGGGCGTGCAGGAGGCAGTCCATAGATGTGTCTCATCAATGTTTCTATCTCTCTCCCCTTCTCCCTTCTTCTCTAAAATGAATAACAAAATATTTAATAGAAAAAAAAGAAAGAAAGAAAAGAAAACCCTGTGGAGATAGCAGTAGAGGAGAGATTCTTTTATTTTTTAAATATTTTTATTGATTTAAGAGAAGGGAGAGGGAGAGAGAGAAACCTCCATGAAGAGAGAGCATCATGGATCAGCTGCCTCCTGCACGCCCCCTATTGGGGATCAAGCCCAGCACCTGGGCATGTGCCCTGACCCTGACCTCCCAGTCAACTCTCAACTCCTGAGCCACGCCAGCCCGCTGTCCACTCATTTCTCATTCAGGGAAAATACCTGTCCTCGCCCCATTTCTTTACTGACCCGCCTCCTGACGAGTGTCAATAATCCTGGCCAACCAAGGTGAGAACTGTGCTGGGCATTCACCTCCATCAACAAAACATGGAACATCACAGGCTTAGAAGCAAAACACCAATAAAGAACCAGGGACCTCAGTCACTCAAGCCTCTACAGGTCTCCTAGAAATGATCCGTGAATTCTAGTCACCCCACCTAGTTCCTGAGCCTCTGAATATACGTGCTCATGTTTCCATTAAAATAAGCATGATTTACGTTCTTGTTATGTTTCTCATTGGTGCAGCACAATCAACATCGCCAACGCGTTCTGCTGTTATTTACGGAGAATTGGACATCCTGGGCCAAATAGCTCTTCAGTGATGTATCCTGACAATCTGCCAGTAACAACCCAGAACTTCTTTTCTTTGGGAAAAATATCTGGGAGGCTGCCTGAGTGAGCCACACCCTGAGTGTCCGCAGACATAAAACAGACAAATCTCACAGCCAATAAATATCTGTAGTTATTATCATCACTGTTGTCATCATCAAGGAGACGCAGGCAAGGGAGGGTGAGGCGAGACAGAAATGTGCCAAGCTCACACAGATTCGCACATGATGTGACCCGCTGTGTCCGCCATGTCTGCTACTCAGCCTAGCTCTTCACATGCACGCCATCATGCAACCCTGGAATTGATGTGAATATACATTACCCCTGTTTTTAGCACTGTGGTGTGGCTGTTTTATTAAAATATATTTATATTGATTTCAGAGAGGAAGGAAGAGAAATAGGGGTCTGACTTTCATCTCAGATTAGTCCTAGGACTCAGAGAACGCTGGGGGGGGGGGGTGTTTTAACCCCTCCCCCTATGGGGGACTGTCTCCCATCTGGCCTCCGTGGAACGTTGGTCGTAGGAAAAGGTGCCCGTGCCCTCTGCTTCTAGGATGTGGCTTTGTTCTCCTCCATCACTGCCCCGGCTCCCTGAACAGCCTCCGATTTATTCCCTTTTTATCAGAAACCCGTATCTGCTCATTATCTAGGAAGGTCAGGGGCAGCTTCAACAGCAGATCAGGGGCCTTTTGTTCCCCTCCATCTCTCCCTTGGCGCGGCAGGAGCCCTGGGAGCGTGGGGTGGCCGAGACGAACAGGCCAGGGGATGTATTCCCAAGCAAGCAGGAAGCACAGGTCGGGACCCGGCGGAATATCTATAACTATGCAAAGCGGGCGCATCAGCCACCATCCTCCCTCGGCATCTGTTTCCACTTCCATTTCCAAAGCGGGTGATTCCCGTCCACAGGAAGTGCTGCCTTCACTAAGGTGTCTGGAGACCGGGTCAACAGGAATATCTGTGTGTGTAAGCCAAGGCTGGAGCTTCCCATCCTATTCACTTCCCGGCAGGGATCTAGGCTCAGCTCACATTTAAAAAATGTTTTTACTGATTTCAGAGAGAAATAGAGGGAGAGAAACATCAATGGTGAGAGAGAATCATTGATCAGCTGCCTCTTGCACGTCCGCTACTGGAAATGGACATATGCCCTGACCAGAAATCAAATCCTGATCTCCTGGTTCATAGATTGATGCTCAACCACTGAGTCATACCAGCCGGGCTCAGCTAACATTTTCAAGAATATACATACACACTGAGTGGCCAGATTATTATGCTCTCTGAATGCATAATAATCTGGCCACTCAGTGTATATCCTATATAATAAAAGGCTAATTGTCCCCTTGACCAGGAGTTTGACATATCAATAAAACAGTATTTTTTTAAAAATACATCCATTCACTCAACGAATAATGACTCAGTCCTGCTGTAGGCACCATTACAGGGGTCTTCAAACTACGGCCCGCGGGCCACATGCGGCCCGCAGAGGAGTCTGATCCGACCCGCCAGGTTTTTTGGTCAGTGAGCGCAGCCGAGGTGTTACAGTAGGAATTAGTAGTTCATATAGTCCAGCCCTCCAGCTCTCTGAGGGACCGTGATCTGGCCCCCACTTTAAAAAGTTTGAGGACCCCTGCTGTAGAGCCTAAGACTGTAATTATTAGAACCGCTGCTGCACAGCCTAAGACCATCGGAAAACAGAGGTTTACATTATGATTCAACAGTAGCAAAATTACAGTTATAAAGTAACAACAAAAATAATGTTATGGTTGGGGGTCACCACAACATGAGGAGCTGTATTAAAGGGTTTGCAGCGTTAGGAAGGTTGAGAACCACAGGTCCAGGCTATAGTGAAACACATCAACAGTGCTTCTCTTTTCTAAGTGACTAAGGACCCAGCCGGGGCACTTTTATTCTCTAAAAACACACACACACAACGACAAACAAACAAACAGCAAATGCCTTTTTAGAGCGAGGCTATTTTTAGAGCTATAAACCTCCCAGAGCAGCAAACAGGAGTGGATGTGTGAGGCTTTAAAGGTGAAAGGGTTTATTTAAGAGTGTTATCAGAACTAGCCAGCTGCAAAGGCAGGAAGGATCAGGAACCCATAAACCTTTTCCTCCAGAGGTGGGCTCGTTACTCAAAAGGCCTCCCTGCCGGAGACGGGAAAGGTGGTCTTTATAAACTTAATGTCACTGAACCTTTGAAACACCCAGCCTTCTCTGCCCCAGTGGAAAAAAGATTCCACCATTATTATTTGGCAAATTTTCTTTTTTCTTTTTTAAAAATGTATTGATTTCAGAGAGGAAGGGAGAGGGAGAGGGGGAGAGAGACTTATCACTGATGAGAGAGAATCATGGATCGGCTGCCTTCTGCACGCCCTCTACTGGGGATCGAGCCCGCAACCTGGGCATGCATCCTGACTGGGAATCGAACCCTGTCTTCCTGGTTCATAAATCGATGCTCAATGTACGTGAAGCATTTGAAGTGGAGCGTAGCAGAGAATGACATAGATGGGAAAATAGCGTTGCTTCCTATCTAACGGCCCTGACTTCCTTCCCCACATGGCTGCTGTCTTATTGGACTGGGGGAAGAAAAAGCAGAATCATGCGAATTGGGACATAATTCCTCCTCACAGCCTTGCAGTCTGGCTTGCTGGTTATTACTCCACTATTCTCAAATGCTTACGGATATTTCTCTCATTATATTGGTCCCATCACGTACCACTATTGATGTTCCCTTTCCCGGCAGCTCATTCCCATTAACTTATTTCTCTCTCCATTCTTTGCAGACCATGGGGGAACTGCCGTCTATTTCTATTATTGCTCATGGTTTATTTCATTAGGCAGTTAGCCGAGAAGCCAACTCTTTTAAGGGTATCAGACGCAGGGACACGAGTCATATTTATTCAGAAACGCTTCGACTGTCGGGCTCATAACTGTTTTGGTGGTAATCATCTTTGTTTCCTTCTTGATCCCACCCCACAGACGTACTTCACTTGTTTTTCTGTCCAAAAGATGGATTGTCCGGCCAGTGTGGTTCAGTGGTTGAGCATCAACCTATAACCAGGAGGTCCCGGTTCAATTCCGGTCAGGGAACATGCCTGGGCTAGATTCCCAGGAGGGAACATGTAGGAGGCAGCTGATCGATGGTTCTCTCTCATCATGGATGTTTCTCATTTCTCTTTCTCTCCCTCTCCCTTCCTCTCTGAAATCAATACAAATATATATATATTTCCTCTCCCTGTTGAACTCCCAAGGGGACACTTTGCATATTAGCCTTTTATATATAGATATTTTTTTAAAAGGTGGATTTACAGAATAGAATTTATAAAAAACAAACAAAAAAAAACATACTTTCCATTTTTTGGCCTCCAGCAGTCCTAGGGTTCCTGCCCCTTCTCCCGCCATGAACTCCACCTCCCACTGTGGCTGCCCCCTCACAGCTCTAACCAGCAAACCCCCCTCATCTTCTCCCCTTGTCTTCGCCGGGTCTGGGTGCAGCCTGTTCTCTGACCGCCCTTCATGGAGCTGCACTGCACGGCCCCCTCTGAGCCCAGGCTGGGTTCCCGCTACCTGCCTCACCTCGGGGACCGGGTCCATAGAAAATAGGCCTCTGTAATCCATCTCCCGTGCTCTTTGAAGCCAATAAAAACATTTTAAAATAAATACATAAAAAATAAAAGATTCTTTCACCTCCACAACCTTCTAGCACTATGGGATTTCAATGTAATGCTTATGATCCTAATAACCCCTGCAGGCCAGACTAAGTGGGATCATGTTTCACAGAAGGCGCTTCAAGGCACATCATGGAGTGAAAAGCAGGTAACCTATGGGTGCCTACGCCGCTGGACCCAGTGCTTCCGAACTCACACTTTCCTTCTGACGGTCCCTCCCACCCACTCGCCCCCAACATTCCTCAAGAGAAACCCGATCTACATGCCACCTCAATTTTCCACATTGTCCTTCCCACAGCTCTTTCATAATTAATGATGGAGCTATACTTAGCCTCCTTCCCTCCCTCCCTAAGATAGAGAGGAGGAGAAATTAAAGGGCAAGGAGAAAATTCTGTGGGGAAGAGAGGGACGTGTGGGGACTAGTCTAACACGTGTCAATAAGAGAAAAAGCCTTGCCCAGTGTGGTTAGAGCACTGGCCTGCACACCAAAGGGTCCCGGTCAAGGGAACGTACTTAGGTTGCCAGTTTGCAGGTTTGATTCCCGGTCCCCAGTCAGAGCACTTGTAGGAGGCACTGATTGGTGTGTGTCCTCACATGGCCAGGTTGCTGACTCAATCCCCAGGAGGAGGCATGCAGGAGTCAGCCGATCCATGATCCTCTCTCATCACTGGTGTTTCTCTCTCCCCCCCCCCTCCTCTCCGAAGTCAATAACACACACACACACACACACACACACACACACACACACACGCATATGCCTGGGCCCTGGGGGAGGAACCCGTGGTCAGCAGGCACAGGGGAGTCAGGAGAAGGCCTCGGAGCTTGCAGAGAACTGCTCAGGAGACAGAGTGCCGGCTTCCCCGCACCTTCCAGGCCGCTCGCACCGAGCGCTGCCGGAGTCATTTCCTAAAAGGCTTTCATTGATCTGGTGGGAGCTTTTATCTACGTGTGTTTGCAAAGACGTCGAGTTTCTTGTTTTCCAAAGAACTAAGCTGGGCTCTGCTGTGATCTCTCCAACAGGTGTTTGCAGAGAGGGAGAGACGCGGAACATCGGGAAGGAACCGGGGGCTGGACGACGGAGCAGAACTCAGACCGCATCCTGCCCGAGTCTCAATGGATACTGAAAACTGTCCCCTCCGCGACCTTCCTGGAGCCCGGTGAGATGGAGGGCTGGCAGGCTATCTTAAAGGGTTTAGAATTAGGTGGGAAATAGCACACAGAAACTGCTATACGTCAAGCCCTGAGCCGCACTCTTTAAAAACAGCCCGTGAGGTTCAGTGGTTGAACATCAACCTATGAACCAGGAGGTCACGGTTTGATTCCACTTCAGGACCCGGGTTGCAGGCTCAGTCCCCAGTAGGGGGCGTGCAGGAGGCAGCCGATCCATTATTCTCCCTCACCGTGTTTCTGTCTTTCCCTCTCCCTTTCTCTCTGGAATCAATCTATAATAATAAAAGCGTAATATGCAAATCAACCGAGCAACCGAACAGCAGAATGACCATTCAGATGACCTTCAGATGACCTCTGGAGGAAGCCAGAGCTTTAAGGACCTACTCTTGCACCATTTTCATGCATCTAGTAAAAATATTAAAAAAATAAATAAAAAATAAATAAAAATAAAAACGACAATAAAGGCAGAAGAGACTTTAAACATCAAGGAGGCAGAGAGGATGTGAAAAGAGGAAATGGATTTGGCTGCAGAGTGTCATATCTGTCACAAAACAGGCACAGAGTCAGATGATGAGAGCAAATGATGGCTGCCCGATGGGAGGGGTGGGCGGGGTGGTGAGCGAGGGGAAAATGAAGACGTCCAAATTGCCCGTGATAAACACAGCCAGGGGGTGTAAAGCACAGCGCAGGGAATACAGTCAATAACATGCTAACAGCCACGCAGGGTGGCAGGTGGGCACTAGAGGTACCAGGGTGATTGCATCCTACGGTATATAAATGTCTAATCACCGTGGCATGTGCATAAAACTAATATAATATTGTATAGCGACTGTAATTGAAAAATAAATTTTAAAAATTAAAAAAAGGGAAAGCAGCTTCCACAGAGGGATGGCAGAGTGAGTGAAGGGGTTTATGGTAAAGGAGGAAGTGGAATGCACCATCGTTTTGCAAAGGGGAGGAGAGGGGAAATAGGATGCTGAGAGGTGTACGAACATCTGTCCACGGAGTAATGAGTGAACCGTACTGAACAAAATGAAAAGGTAAACCGTGTCTCCCTAGAGCTCCCTTCCAGGGGGTTTGATCAGTGTATTACTTGATGAGGGATAATGTGTGTGTGTGAGACATACGGCCTGCTCCTTCTTTTATTCTACTAGCTTTGTATCTGTCTCTTAGTCTGGCCTGCATCCTCTCCAATCTGGGACCTCTGTGCGATCGGGCCTAAACTGGCAGTCGGACAACCCCCTCACAATCCGGGACTGCTGGCTCCTAACTGCTCACCTGCCTGCCTGCTTGATGGCACCTAACCACTCTGCCTGCTGGCCTGCTTGCCCCCAACTACCCCCTGCCAGCCTGCTCACCCACAACTGCCCTCACCTCCTGGCCTGATCACCGGTTAGCCTCTGCCTCGGCCCCGCCACCATGGCTTTGTCTGGAAGGTCTCGTGGTCTAATTAGCATATTACCCTTTTATTAATATAGATGTTTGTGTCTTCTCTAAAGAAAGGCTCTATATTGTTGTTTAAACGATTCCTTTGGACAGAAAAACCACTTTAAGAAGGGTGTGTGTGTGTGTGTGTGTGTGTGTGTGTCTAATCTGCTAAAAAAAATTAAATTACTATGCATATCTGACACTTTGATCTTAGTACAGTGGTGCCTCGCATAACGAACGCCTCGCACAGCGAACTTTGGACAGGTTTTTCATGAAACCATCGGCCAAAAAGCAGAAAATGGATGAAGATGTGCAAGATTCGGTAGACTCTACTTAGTGTGTCTTAAAATTAAAAAAATGTGTTTTTTTTTAAAAAAAAAAATATGTTTTTAGATGTATCTAAATAAAAATATGTCATCTTAGCATATTTTTTTTATGTAATCTTAGCATATTTTATGCTACAGAACGAATTATTTTTTTTAACATGTATTGTTATGGGAAAACGCGTTTCACATAACAAACTTTTTGCATAACAAGCTTGCTCCTGGAACGAATTAAGTTCGTTGTGTGAGGCACCACTGTACCTAAATACCATCTTTACAAACAGGACAAGAGGACCTTGGGGAAAGGGGGATTCAAGAGACCAATCAGGCCTGGCTGGCATGGCTCAGGGGCTGAGTGTGACCTGTGAGCCAGGAGGTCACGGTTCGATTTCCAGTCAGGGCACAGGCCCAGGGTGCAGACTTGATCCCAAGAAGGAGGCATGCAGGAGGCAGCCAATCCATGATTCTCTCTCATCCTTGATGTTTCTCTCTCTCTTTTCCTCTCCCTTCCTCTCTGACACCAATAAATATATACGTAAGTGTATACACACACACACACACACACACACACACGTCTCCTGGTGCAAAACACAGAGAAATAGGAACGCATCTGTGTTTTTCCTGCCAAGAGTGCATGCCCCATGGTGAATCACGAGATGTCCAGCAAACCTGGGTTGGAGAGACAGTCCCCAAAGTAGCTGTCTCGAGATCTTTACAACCATCGGATGGTCATGGACAGCAGACGAAGATCAATGAACTGTGCTAGATGAAAGGACACTCAAGGAGCTGAGTATTCCGAACTGGATCCCTTACTCAATATACTCCCTTTTCCCGTTTGCTCTAACACAGTGGTCAGCAAACTCATTAGTCAACGGAGCCAAATGTCAACTGTACAATGATTGAAATTTCTTTTGAGAGCCAAATTTTTTAAACTTAAGCTTCTTCTAATGCCACTTCTTCAAAACAGACTCGCCCAAGCTGTGGTATTGTGTGGAAGAGCCACACTCAAGGGACCAAAGAGTTGCATGCGGCTCACGAGCCACGGTTTGGCTAACACCGTTAAAGGGCATGGCTAACACCGTTCAGCGTTTTAAAATTAGATCTGCAGGCTATTTTTGCCGTGTCAATGGCCATTGATTTTTCTAATTACACTGTGGTTTTCTAGACAGGAAGAGCCTTGTTTGTAGGAAATGGACGCTGCAATATTAAGGACAAGGTCACATTATTTCTGCAATAGATTCTCCAATAACTCAGAAAAAAACAGGGTGTGGGGTGTGTATGAGAGGGAGAGAGAGAACAAATGGGACAGAATATTAATAGCTGAGGAATCACAATGAAAGTATATAAGTATTGTTGCAGCTTTTTGGGACCACATTCATAAAATTCTTATCAGAGTGTATTGCTCTAATTGTTCCATATAACTATGAAACAATCATAGTGCCATAATTGGCCCCACACTCAAGGGGCCAAAGAGCCGCATGTGGCTCTCGAGTCAAAGTTTGCAGACCATGGCACTAGGGGGATCTTGGAACGAAGCTCCCTTTGGATAACAGGAACTATTGTATGAAGGACTAGAGGTCCGGCCTGAGTCCTCTCACAGTCAGAAGTCCCCAGGGGATGTCCAATGGATGGCTTCGGTGGGCCTAAGCCATCAGCTGGACATCCTTAGCACTGCCACGAGCCCGGCTTCTGGCTGAGCAGCTTTCCTGTGGGAATGCAATGACCACCAGGGGACAGCTCCTGCGTTGAGCATCTGCCCCCCAGTGGTCAGTGTGCATCATAGTGTCCGGTCGTTTCCCTGTTTGGTTGATTTGCATATTCGCTTTTTATCATATAGGAGGATGAGCAATAAAGTTCCTTAATATTTCCTGCAATTGTCTGAGACAAAAGGGAGGGCGGGGAGGAGGAGAAAAGGAGCAAATGGGTTTTAATATAGTACAGCTCTGTGCTGATTGCCCTGCCGGAGGGATTTCATGTCTGCGATCTAATTGGCTTTCCTAGATGATTTTTTTACTTCTGTAGATGGCAAGCTATCTACAACCATCTTCCTTTGCTGCTTGTTCTTGGCACCTGCCCCTCTCCCTGGCATCAAACATCTGGGCGCCTCTGACAAGGCTTCCCTGTAATCTGCCGGGCGGCGCACACACGTGTCTTCTTTCCAGGGTCCCATTTTCTGCAGCAAGTAATTGGCCGACGCAGAGAAACAAAGTGTCATTTTATTTTACATAACGGCACTGTGTAAAAGGGTGCGCTAATTCGGCGCTGAGAAATAATAATCATGGGGTGGGAGAGGGGGCAGCATGTGCGAGGAGGGGGCATCCAGGGAAATGTTCCCACGTGCAGCAGCTCGCTCCTGCCCCCTGCAGTGTGCTGCGGGGCACCAGCATCCCGTGTCATTAGGCTTGTTGTTTTGCTGGCAAACTTGAGCTGAAAAGAGTCATTTTGGGCTCGTACGGAGCCGCCGGTACCTCCGGGAATCCACCGAACAACAGTATTATTTAGAAAATGTTTCGCTCCTGTATCACATAATCTATTTCTGTTCTCCCTTTGTCTCCACTTCTGGTTAATAGAGAGAACTATCTGGGGCATAGGGAGGTGGGGGGATGCATGCTACAACTGAATATCAATGACTATGTCATGGACAAGGTACAATGTGAAATAAATGTCTTAAAAAAAAAAAAAGAAAGCTACAGCAATATGAAATGATTTTCCCTGGGTAATAATATGATTTTGAAAAAAAAACAACACAAAAAACAGAAACCCTAGGTACATAGGTTGGGCAAGCTGATCATATCGCCAGCAGTTTAATTTTATTAATGAGGATGCAAAGAAAACACCCAGACAGGAGCCTACAATTCAGCACCAGGCTGCTGGACAGCAACCCCAGCAAGAAATCTACACAAAGTCACCAGTTGAATGGAAATTGAGGAACAAAGAATGATCTTCAGAGGTAACATGGACTTCATAAACCAACGACTCTCTACATCCTACCACTAGCTACTTTTTTTCCAGCTTGGAAAAAAAAAATTTTTTTCATTGTTCCCTAATGGTGTAAGAGAGAATTTCAAACAAACCCCAAACAAATGCAGGCCAAATAGCAACTTTTCAAACCAACCTCAACTCCAACCAGCTGAGGGTTACACAATATCAAGAAAGAATTGAGGAAAGAATTCAGGATTTCTTCTCTTTGAAAAGGTGAATGAGCTATAAATCCCACAAAATAGAAACAATTTCCTTTATTATGATACATTTTAAGTTCTATCTTGGGGTTGTTAGGATCCTAAACATTCTGTCATCCAAGGAGAAACTCATATTTATTTTTTTTAATGTATTTTTATTGATTTCAGAGAGGGAGGGGGAGGGAAAGAGATCATGGATAGACTGCCTCCTGCATGCCCCCTACTGGGGATCAAGCCTGCAACCTGGGCATGTGCCCTTGACTGGAATCGAACACTCCTGGTCTATAGGTTGACGCTCAATCACTGAGCTGAACTGGCTAGGGACCTAGTTTCATTTTTTAGTACCATCCATTCTTTTGATTTGTAAATACAGTTTAGAATACTAATTATCATCATTATGTGTCATAGCTTCCCATCATACAGAAAAAAATAGGCATTTACTTAGAGCCAACGCCTTTATTTGTTTAATGCATAAAAATTGTAGAGCAGGAAAAGACTTAAGGTAAAGACAAGAATACACAATGCCCATTCTGGTCAGGCCGCTGTGGCTCAATGGTTGAACATCGACCTATGAACCAAGAGGTCATGGTTTGATTCCCGATTAGGCCACATGCCTAGGTTGCAGGCTCGATTCCCAGTAGGGAGCATGCAGGAGGTAGCCAATCAATGATTCTCTCTCATCATTGATGTTTCTATCTCTCCCTTCCTCTCTGAAATCAATTAAAGATATATTTTTAAAAAATAAGATAAATTCCCTCTCAGGTTGAAAAATAGCCATCACCCAGCATTCTTTGAATGCATTCCTTCAACAGATCACAGTTGCATTGAATTACACTATTATTCAGCTCCTGGGTCTCCACGTTTCCCCATAAACATAAAATGAAAGGGTTGGCAAAGATGTATGCATTCATTTATTTTTTGCATACCTCCCATGCAGCAAGCATTGTCCAAGGTGCTAGGAATAGATATAATTTTATATAAGGCAGATCAAGTTCCTTCCCTCACGGACTGTACATTGTAGCTGGGAGGAACAGATGACACTAAATTAGAAGTGCCTTAGTAGTAGGACTAGGAATGCTACTTTAGGCAAGGTGGCCATATAAAGTCCTGCTGAACTGGTGAAATTGAAGCTGAAATGCTGACATTTAAGCTGAGACTCGAATGTCAGGAGGAGCCAGCGATGCCACAGTGTGTATGAAATGCAGACACAGCAGAAGGGATAACGAGCGGAAAAAAAAATAAGTTAGGACCGATGTACTTCAGGCTGTTTAAGTCAGAAATGATGCATTGTGGGCTGTTTATTTAAGTTAGGACTGATGCATTGTGGGCTGTTTATTTAAGTTAGGACTGATACATTTCAGGCTGTTTAAGTCAGGACTGATGCATTGTGGGCTGTTAAGTTAGGACTGATGCATTGTGGGCTGTTTATTTAAGTTAGGACTGATGCATTGTGGGCTGTTTAAGTCAGGGCTGATGCATTGTAGGCTGTTTAAGTCAGGGCTGATGCACTGTGGGCTATTTATTTAAGTCAGGACTGATGCATTGTGGGCTGTTTAAATTAGGACTGATGCATTGTGGGTTGTTTACTTAAGTCAAGATTGATGCATTGTAGGTTGTTTATTTACATTAGGAGTGATGCATTTCAGGCTGTTTGAGAAACAGACCATCTACTGGAAGAACAGGTAAACAATTTCTTGTATGTTTCTTTGAACTACAGGCTAGAAACTACACACAAAATAGAATAAAATCAGATGAGGGCATTCGAAAATCTCAGAATCATTACACTGGAGGAGAAAAAGCCAGAGGGAGGGGAGAACAGGAGTGCACACTATGCGATCCCATTTATGTAAAATTCTAAAAACAGAGACTAATATTTAGGGAAAGAGGGGGAATTAAAGTGTGTCTAGGTGAGCCATGGATTGCAAAGGGATTCGAGGATATTTTTTTTTTTTTGGGGGGGGGGGGAGGTTGGTGACAGGAACCATTGCAATTTGGATTGTGGTAGTGGTTTCATGAGTGTATGTGTATACGCCAAAACTTGTCAAATTCCATATTTTAAGTATGGGTGGGCTCTTGAACATACATCATACCTTAATAAAACTTCAGTAAAATCAGATTTGTTTTTCATGGGCCATCTTTCGTAGTTTCTCCTATAAATGTCCCTTGGTAATCTAACCACTGAGCTATGCTGGCTGGGCAAGGACACTGATGGTGTATAAGGCCACATTTCATGGCCTATGCTTTCCCCTTTGTATCAGAAACGGCTTTACGGGATTCATGTTTTTCAGACTGATGTACTATACATTTTTAAAACATGGTTTTGAGTTGGGTGACGACCTGTATTTGAATCACAGATGAGCCACACAGCAATGACTCACTCGGCTTTTATCAAACCCGCAGCATGCCGCGTCTCCCTGGCCTCATCCTCACACAACAATTAATGTCTTCTCAGGGCTCGCTTTAGTTAAGAGGATGTGTGTCAAATCCTCCTATACCTCCGGGCACAGGGCATTCTATTATCATTACTCTACCTTCTCGCTGTTTATTTGTCACCCAGTGGCAAAGCATAGGGGATCTCAAAAGCCACATAACACGATGACAAATGCCACACCATCATACACATATTAGCGCTGATAGAGTTTCCATTCTCGGCGCACGGAAGCAATATTGGCGCACACCAAAGGATCTTTATTTTCCAATCCAGGCGGCTCTCGCCAATAATAGAGTCAGCACCTCTGTGATGTCCGACGATACTTTTCTTCTCTTACTAGGACGTGCCTGAGGTCGGAATTGGAAGACTTATCTAAAGGAGCCCAGGTGGCCAAGAATAGGTGAATCACAACCACTTCCCCCTGAGGCACCCGCCTCTGGGAATGCAAAAGAGTACATATTGGGATTCCCAGTAAGGCTACTTAAGGTCCCTCTTAAAGGGTCCTCTCATACCCGGTTCTACTTCCCATGTTGGTGGTTGGTTTGACCTCCTTTCCGCTGTGCTCTTCCCCCTACAATCTGCAACACCCACTTCTGAACACATCCCCCTTGCATTCCTCTGTTTTTTTTAAAGATATTTTTAAGTATCTTTATTGATTTCAGAGAGAAAGGGACAGAGAGATAGAAATATCCATGGTGAGAGACAATCATGGATAGGATGCCTCCTGCACGCCCCCTACTGGGGGTGGAGCTTGCAACCCGGGTATGTGCCCTGACCAGGGAATGGAACCTGTGACCTCCTGGTTCCCAGTTTGGTGCTCAACCACTGAGCCAGGCCGGCCAGGCTCCCTCTGTGTTTCTGTTACCTGACACTGTTTCTGTTACCTGCTCCCTCATTATCTACTCAGCAGGCACTGAGAAAACCTTTAATTTTCATTCAGTCAAATAGGTGTTTTGTGCCATTTGGCATAAGTCAAAGCCAAACCTTTTATGTCTTGAATTCAGGGTTGCAACCTTAATTCCCACGTTGGAATGGGAGGACGTGGCCTTGAGAATAAACATGGGGTGTCGGAGCTGAAATGAATCTAAGGGTCTCTATTTTTAAAGCTAATAAATCTGCCCGGCCGTTAGGTCGATTATATAGTAGCCTTTTACATAGGATTGGCAGGAGAGCAGCCATTCCTTCGGCGGAGCTGGAGGCAGAGGCAGAAGATCCTCAGTGTTGGCGGGAAATGGGTGCATCACGTAGCCCCACCCAGCAAGCCACTTCAACTCCTTGAGCTCCCGTGGAATGGCTTATGAAGTAGGAATTACTGTCAGTTTCAAGGAAACATTTTGGGAATAGCACATGCAATCTGAAAAAAAATGCACTTTCTGCCCTCGCTGGTTTAGCTCAGTAGATAGAGAACTGGCCTGTGGACTGAAAGGTCTTATGCCTGGTTTGCAGGCTCAAGCCCCCAGGAGGCAGCCAATCCATGATTCTCTCTCATCATTGATTTATCTCTCTTTCTCTGCCTCTCCCTTCCTCTCTGAAATCAATCATCATATCTAATAAAGAGGTAATATGCTAATTGACCACCATGCCCTCACAAAGATGGTGGCACCCACAGCCAATAAGGAGGGAATATGCTGACTGACTGCCACACCATGGCAGCACTCATAACCACAAGATGGCAGTGCCCAGACCCCTCAGCCCCGCAGCCGCCCAGAGCCAGCCAGAGGTGCAGGCAAGCCTCTGATGGTGGCTGCCCAGCCACCCAGGGTCACCGAGGTTCAGGTAACCAGGGCTGGCAGAGGCTTGTGCTGCCGGCAGTGGCAGCAGCAGAGGTGTGATGGGGGCATCGCCTTCCCCTGATTGCCAGGTTACCTCCCTCCCCTGAGGGCTCCCAGACTGTGAGAGGGGACAGGTCGGGTTGAGGGACTCCCCCTCCAGTGCATGAATTTTCACACACCAGGCCTCTAGTGTATATATATAAAAAGAAAATGCACTTTAGCTGCTCTCCATTGGCAATGTCTTTCATCTCGCACGATTAAAGTCTCATCTCTAAGGGTTCGGATATATTTATTCCATGCAGATGTACATGCAACCTATGATGCTACACATTCATCTTCCCTTAACAGTATTAAAACAACCAAGGGATATTTCCGGAATTTAAAACTAATACACAAATACACTCAGACATAAGATTAGCTTGGGATTATACACCAAATGGCCCCCATCTCTGTCCCTGTGGCAGCATATTGCTAAAGTCCAGGTCAGCATGTGTGCGACATTAATTATCCTGCTTTTGTTTTCATCCATTCGTTGAAAGGCTGAATGTCATAAAGGATAAGAACCTGAGTCTTAGAGTTAGAATGGGATTCAAGAGCCGGCTGCCTCTTATAAGAGTCATGACGTTTGGCAAACATCTCAGCCTCCATAAAACTTAATCCCCTTGTTTGTAAGAGGCGACACTAAAAACAGCATCTCCTTAGCACCATTATTTATACGATTAAGTGAGATAATACTCATAAAACCCCTAGCACAGCAGCTGGTGTATAGGGAAGCTCTAAAGAATGTTTCTCTTATTATAATCTTACTAGGGGCCTGGTGCACGATTTGCATGGATTTGTGCAAATCCAGTGGGGTCTCTCAGCCAGGCCTTCAGGGATTGGGCCGAAACCAGCTCTCCAACATCCCCCGAGGGGTCCCCGATTGGGAGAGTGCGGTTCCCGGGTGACACACCCCAGAATCAGGCTCCCTCCTCTCTACACCCAAGAATCACAGCTGCCCAAGTTGCTGCAACTTGGCAGCTCCTGCATTGAGCGTCTGCCCCCTGGTGGTCAGTGCACATTATAGCTACTGGTCAGAGCATCATGATGGTCAATGCCCCCTGATGGCCATTGCACCTCATAGTTACCAGCTGGTTGTCCAGTCAGCCAGCTGTTTATGCTTTTATATATATAGATAGACATGTATATGAACATGCTCTTTATTTCCAGTTTCATGGTAGTCTAGGAGATTAATTAACAATGTTCTTTCTTTTTTATTGCTGCTAGGAATTTGGGTTGTGTGAATTTATTTGGGGATACATGCCTCGTTGCCCTAAATACCTACATATTAAATATTGCTTTTCTGCTACGTTTATTTTCTTGAGGGATAGTCCAGCTGGAAGCGCAGGATGAAATGGGAGCTTTTTTATGGACCTTCTTGCACGCTGCCAGATTCCCCTCCAGAGGAGAGTAAACCAATTTACAGAGAGCTGTGTGACATTATTAAACTCTTTCCTCACAGACACTCTAGCTCTGGTTTTTCATTATTTTTCATACAGTTATTGGAGAAAAATCAGCATAAAATCGGACCTAAAACACTCAAATTTGCCTTTCTGTAATGACTACTGATTCAATTGGATGTATATGGGGAAACTCTAACTGTCTTCACAATTTTTCTGAGAACTTAAAACTGCTTTAAAAAATAAAGTCCATTAAGAGAAAAAAAATGCTTAGAAGGAAGCGACAAAGAACGACTATAATTATGGTTAAAGGGGAAGGAAGGAAGGAAGGAAGGAAGGAAGGAAGGAAGGAAGGAAGAAAGGAAGGAAGGAAGGAAGGAAGAAAAAAAGAAAAAAAAGAGAGGTAGCAACATCATGGAGAGAGAATAGATCAGCTGCCTCCTAAACGCTCCCTACTGGAAATGGAGCCCATAATCCAGGCATGTGCCCTTGGCTGGAATTGAACACAGTACCCTTCAGTCCCCAGGCCAACACTCTATCCACTGAGCCAAACCATCTAGGACTCTCCATTTTCTTTTTTTTCCCCAAGTAAAGGATGACTCCAAATGATACCCATACATACATAAACATAACTGGCATACAGTAGGTTCTGGGGTTATGTTGAAGATCCACTACTATAGCACGACATAACATGGTTTTCACCATATGTGGGAACCCACATATATAAGCACCTATGTCACTCACATGGAGCACAGACACGGCAGGCATGAAGTGAAACAGTAAAAAAAAAATTAAAAGATAATTCCTGACCTTTTCTTGTGGTAAATAAATGATAAAAAACATAAAGCACCTGTGTACATATGTCAAAGTGACAGAACTTATTTTTTTATTTAAAAAAATGGGAGATGGTGGCATAACCATGAAACAACATACATCGAGTCTGATGTAACCGAGGACTGCCTATACTTATATATATAAAAAGCCAGAGTCTATGATGACCAGGATGACCAAATGATCGGTCACCATGAGTTGCATTGAGCACCTCTTGGTCCCTCCCCCCGAGCCCACAGGCTCTGATCACAGCAAGGTGGGCAATGGGTAGGCAGGGCGGCGGGTGGGTGGGTGGGGCTGTGAGCAGCGGCGGGCTACCTCGTGATTTCACGCACTGGGCCTCTAGTATAAACATAAGCCCCATCCTCTCACCATCAGCACAATGTGTTCCCAATGCATGTCTACAGACACAAATAGCCAACAAAGTACAAATGCATCTGCATCGGATGTGTGCGCGCACACAGTCTTTCCCGTGTTTCCGGCAGGAAGTGAGAACGCCAGGGCAGTGGCCGAAGTGAAGAACCGCAACCTTACCTTCATCTGGCGGCTCCTCCAGATCTGTTCTCTGTCAAAGACCTCTACGTCTGCTGGGTTTTGCTTTCTAAGACCCCCAACCCGCCGCCCCATGGAAACACAGAAGTACCCGTCCACCACACCCCTGCGAGCAGCCTACCTGCGCAGCTGCTGGTCCAGAGCCCCGTCCTGGGTGGTCAGCAGGGACGCCGCGCGGGCCAGGAGCTGCCGGCTGCAGCTGGCGGACTTGAGCTCCAACAGGAGGAGGCCCAGGCAGAACATGGCGCCCATCTCCTCCAGCTCCCGGGTCCCCAACTGCAGGCCCTGCAGGGAGGGAAAGGCCGACAGTGAGCAGACTGAGCGGGGGCCATCGGAGACGGGGCGGGAGGCCTCCTGGACGGGGATGGGGAGGGAACGGTATTTCTCGGGCATAGTTCGTGGGTTTTGTCTGTGTGCTTTGTGGATGGATGGATGGATCTTGAGCTGCATTACCTGGACACCTGGGGTTACACAAAAGTACCCTGGAGGCAGAAGGGCGGGTCAGGGTGCAAAAGTCACCCCCACACACACCAGGTCAAAGCAGCAGAGTTTAAGAACAGTTCATTGCCTAGCAGGCATGACTCAGTGGCTAGAGCATCCACCTAGGAACCAGGAGGCCACGGTTTGATTCCCAGTCAGGGCCCATGCCCAGGCTGCAGACTCCATCCCCATCCAGTAGGGGTGTGCAAGAGGCAATCAATCAATGATTTTCATCATTGATGTTTCTATGTCTCCCTCTTAGAAATCAATAGAAATATATTTTTAAAAAAAAGAAAAAAAAAAGAAAGAGGAGCTTACTGCTTCCCTGGCCACCATTTGCCAAAGGGTCGCAGGTTTGATTCCTGGTCAAGGGCACGTCCCTGGGTTGCAGGTTCAATTCCCAGTCCCCAGGTTAGGGCATATGTGGGAGGCAACCAATCAATGTACCTCTCTCATATCTGTCATATCTCTCTCTCTCTCTCTCTCTCTCTCTCTCTCTCTCTCTCTCAACTTCTCTTATTCTTTCTCTCTCCCTTCCTCCCTCTCTAAAAATCAATGAAAAAAAATATCCTTGGGTGAGAATTTAAAAAAAAATAAAAGATTTCACTGCTGAAACCAAAGTTTGTGAACAGTCTTACTAAGAAATACCTTTTTTTTTAATCCGTCCACACAGTTATCAACCAAGGGACAAGAATGAGGGAGGATCCTTCAATCCCAGGGCTGCCACTTCATGCCTTGCCTTGGAGGGTAAGTGATCTGACCTATCAGCACCTCCATGTTCCCCTCCATGTTCCCATCTGTATAATGGGACTAATGATGACAATTATAATAATACTCCCTATCTCATGGAACTGCTGAGGTCATTCAGTGAGTTTGTAATAGGTAATAAACTCAGATTATAACGTGGCCCATAGCGCATCATCCAAGTGGTCATTATTATCACCAATAACAGCATACTTATTGACAAGTAACAGCCAAAATAATAGTTGATACACACAGTCTTCCTTAAAACCACGGCCAAAACTAGGGCCTGTTCTCACGACTGTCATTTGTCATTTCTTGACAAGTCTCAAACAATTCAATAAGGAAAAAAAAAGAGTCACAAATATTAGGAAAATAAATCACATGATCATTATTTGAGGACTGATTATGGACTAAGACCAAAGAAATGAAGCGAAACAGAAACTCCATTAGATATAAGGCAAGGACTGAGTAAGTAGACAAGTTACAAATTAAATATCCCCCAAAATCAATTTTCTTTCTATAAACCTGCAAAGTAAATTATTAAGGATAATAAAAATTCCATTCACAGAGCAGCACGGCTATACAGTATCTAGGAATGGAATTTAATAGTAAATACCCCAAAGGCTGTATGATGAACCCCGGGAGTTTACCAACGGATAACAAGGGAAATTTAAAAAAATGAAGAAATGGGCTGAATTCTGAGAAAGCAAGGCCCAACTCCATGTATTATAATATCTATTCTCCTTATGTGAGTCTATCAAAGCATAGGAAATCAAAACGCCACTGGGCCAATTTCAGACTTGGCAAATGAATTCCACTTTAGAAGACCCCATTGCAAACATACCCAGTAATATTCTCAGAATAAAGAGTAAAAAAAAAATTTTTTTTAATGTCCTGGCTGGCATTGCTCAGTGGTTGAACATCAACCTATGTACCAGGAGGTCACAGTTCAATTCATGCCCGGGCTGTGGGCTCGATACCAAGTGGGGGTGTGCAGGAGGCAGTTGATCGATGATTCTCTCTCACCATTGATGTTTCTTTCTCTCCCTCTCTCTCTCCCTCTTTCTTTGAAATCAATAAAAAACTAAATTTTTAATCCTCACTTGAGGATATTTTTCCATTGATTTTTATAGAGAATGGAAGAGAGGGAAAGACAAGAGATGAATACTGATATGAGAGAAACACATCAACTGTTTGCTTCCTGCATTGTTTCCCACCTATGGACCAGTGATGAGAGACAATCATGGATCAGTTGCCTCCTCCACGCCCCCTACTGGGGATCGAGCCTGAAACCCAGGCATGTGTCCTGGATCGGGAATCGAACCGTGGCCTCCTGGTTCATGGGTCAGCATTCAACCACAGAGCCACACGGACCGGGCCAAGTCAGAGCACTTATTTCTGCAAGACACCATTCCCCAGGGCAGTGATCAGCAAACCACGGCTCGAGAGCCACATGCGGCTCTTTGGCCCCTTAAGTGTACCGCAATCAGATTGAGGACTTTTTTTTTTAGCAAAGGCCAGCTTAGAAGTACCCTAATTAAGTTAATAACAATGCACCTACCTATACAGTTTCAAGTTTAAAAAATGTGGCTCTCCAAAGAAATGTCAATCATTGTACTGTTGCTATTTGGCTCTGTTGACTGATGAGTTTGCCGACCATTGGCCCAGGAATCTGAAAAAGCCCCCTGCACTTAGCAAGGACACCAAGTCTCTCTCTGGCATGTTTATATCCTGCCCTCAGTCACTTTCCCAACCCGTGGGATAATAGATTTCCGCTCCCACCATCACCCTTAATCGATAGGTATGTACACACACACACACACACACACACACACACACACACAGCACTGTCTGCATCTTGTAGCCTTCCACACGCCCCCAACGCCTGCCCGAGGCTGGGTATAAATAAATCGACAGCCTGGTTTCCCACTTGGGCCATCAGAGAACGCTGCTTTCGAATACTAATCAGGAGCACCAGCGAAGGGAGGACAGCCCCTGTCGGGCAGCAGCAGAAACCCCGCGCGTGCTGGGGCCAGGAAACCAATTAGCCAGAAGCAACTCGGTTGGCCTTTGGGGCTTGTGCACCCGGCTGTGTCCTAGTTCAGCGGCTCCTTTTCTGATACGATGGGAGGGAGGGGCATGGGGGGAGGGTGGGGGGGCCAGAGACGGGCCGCTTAGGCTGCAGACTGCGATGGAGAAAGGAGCGTATTAGCCAAAGAAATGAAACTGACAGCTCAGCTGGCACGGCTCCTAGGAACCAGGAGGTCACGGTTTGATTCCCAGTCTGGGCACATGCCCCGGTGGCATGGTGGGCTCGATCCCCAGGAGGGGGTGTGCAGGAGGCAGCCGATCAATGATTCTCATCATTGATGTTTCTATTTCTCTCCCTCTCTCTCTGAAATCAATAAAAATCTGGAAACTAATAAACGAGAGGGTGAGGGTGTGAGAAGCAATCGGTGTGAAGGAAATAAAGGACAGAGAACCAACATGGTGGAGATAGGAGAGAGAGCCGGGAGGATAAACTTAACAAAACAAAGGCATAAGGGAGGGAGGGGGAAAACCAAAAGTCGGCAAACTGCGGCTTTCCAGCCACATGCGGCTCTTTGGCCCCTTGAGTTTTTAACAAAAGCCAGCTTAGGAGGACCCTAATTAAGTTAATAACAAGGTACCCACCTATATAGTTTAAGTTTAAAAAAATTGGCTCTCAAAAGAAATTTCAATCCTTGTACTCTTGGATTGAAAACTTCTTCTAATGCCACTTCTTCAAAACAGACTCGCCCAGGCCGTGGTATTTTGTGGAAGAGCCACATTTAAGGGACAAAGAGCCGCATGTGGCTTGAAAGCCACAGTTTTCTGACCACGGTCCTAGGAACACATGTGAGTCCTTATGTAAAATTTTTTTTAAAAAAAATCTACTGCGATGTACTATATACAGCTTTGCTCTGGGGTCTGGGACTCATAAATATCATCTCTATTTCTTTTTAAAAATATATTTTTTATTGAATTCAGAGAGGAAGGGGAAGGGAGAGAAACATCCATGATGAGATTAAGAGAGAATCATGGATCGGCTGCCTCCTGCACACTCTCTACTGGGGATGGAGCCCACAACCTGGGCATGTGCCCTGACTGGGAATCAAACCGTGACCTCCTGATTCTTAGGTCAACACTCAACCACTGAGCCACACAGGCCGGCCTCTGGCCTCATCCACGTGTAAGACTATCTCTGGCAAAGACACTGTTCTCAGCATCGCGTGTACGGCTGACCTGGAGAACATCAGGACCCACAAAGGCCTTTCTGTAGCTTCTCAACTGTGACCCCAAAGAACCCTGGGCCTCTCCACCAGACCGACAAAAAGTGGAACCCCGATGCTGAGGTCTGTCTGATGAGATGCATTTCTTACGCCCATTAACATCTGAAAAGGACTTAAAAGGGATACAGGATATCCAGGAGACGGAATCATGAAAACACTCGAGTGAATAATATTAGAATCTCCTCCTCCCTTGCTGGGTTCTAATCTCCAGCAAGCCAATTTGGAGATTAGAACCCAGAAGTGGTCGGGGATTTACAAACTAAGGACAGGGTTTCCTTCTCCCTCTCAAGAATCACTGCTCGGCCAATGAACTGTGAAGCCAATAAAACCCCCACATCAGACTCTCCGGGATTTGTGCTTGGCAGAGAGCAGCGGGGTGAGACTGGCCATAGGCGACAGAAAATCATACTTGCCGAGACCCACAAGTATATTCAGAACCCGGAGGCCTGAGCGATGCGGTGCTCGGGCAGGGAGAATCTAGAATGCTGATACCAAATTTGCGATTTGACTTCACTTATTGGAGCGCAACAAATTAAACTGTGCAGGTATCTCACCTTACAGTTTTAATTCAGGGGTTGTTTTTCCTTTGCCCTTTTAATTTAATGTTTCTAACTCTCTATCCCTCTCCCCTCCTCTCTGTAAACACTCAATAAAATATATTTTTTAAAAATAAAATAAAAAAGATGCTAGACATGATACAGGCAAACTCACCTCTGCTGTTAGAGGTAAGGCCGCAGGTACCTATGGGAGTGAGTGAGTGCACCTGCAAGGAGCTCACACACAGAGCCGGGGCTGATGGATTAAGGACACGCCCCCTGGTCCTAGGCCTCCTTTAGCAATAAGCAACGTTGTCATGGAAATCACATTGAAAGAGATTTCCTTCCACCATGAAAACTTAGGAAGTCAGAGATCCTACATATTATCCAAGAAATGATAAAGAAACTCTCGCCTTGATTACTTAAAAACACCAGAATCCCACGCTGGAAATAGAGCCAAGACCAGTAACCAGGGCTAGAGGCAGTGAGGGAGCCCACAGAGACTGAATCCAGTTTAGTGGGACACAAACCAGCAAGAATCCCCCAAATTAGACATCGCATAAATATTCTACATTACTGACTCAAGACACAGTGAAAGGAGAAATTTCAAAACCAGCTTCGTAAGCTCGAACCATAGGAATAAAAGACTGCCAGTAACAGCCTACGGAGCCAGAGAGTAAACCCATCATAAAAAAGAAACTATCTTAAATGAGAACATTGCAAATTCACGTCATGATTATAAGCATACCTGCATTCAGATTCTTAATACCTTTTTATTAATTAATAATATGATTTCAATTACCAAGAATTTAGAAAAACACCATAAAAGCACACTCCAGGTAAGCAGGAGAGAATGACAAAAATGTAGCAAAAATTAATTACTGGGAAAAAATGTGTGAACCAGCCGATGAATAAATCTAAGAATTAGTTCTTTAAAAAAAAAAAAAAAAAAAAAAAAAAAAACACAGACAGAAACCAAGAATTTTTAAGAAGTCTTACAAATCTAATGAAGAAAAAGAGAACAATCAGAAACAATATAGGAAAAACTTCGCTTATAAATAGAAGTCAAATTAAACTCTCGATATCATTATTTTGATTCAACAAGAGCACCAAGAATATGGTAATAAAGAGGCATATAGGCAGGCGATTAAAAATATAAGAACATCATCCAAAATGTTTGGCTACCATATTTTAAAATCAGGACAAAATGGATAATACCACCCTTGGAAAGGTATAAGTTATAGGTAGGGGCTGGGAGAAGGAGGGGAAAAGGGGGGGGGGAGAAATAGCAGATATCTGTAATACTATTAACAATAAATATTATATATATAAAAGACAGCCTAAACCGGTTTGGCTCAGTGGATAGAGCATCAGCCTGAGGACTGAATGGTCCCAGGTTCGATTTCGGCCAAGGGCATGTACCTTGGTTGCAAGCACATCCCCAGTGGGGGGTGTGCAGGAGGCAGCTGATCAATGTTTCTCTCTCATCCATGTTTCTAACTCTCTATCCCTCTCACTTCCTCTCTGTAAAAAAATCAATAAAATATATATATATATTTTTTTAAATCAATAGAATATATATTTTAAAAACCCCAAAACAATCCCACTAGGCACTGAGGATGTCAGGGATGGGTCCCCTCTGGCACCCTGACCTTCTCACATACCTGTCTGCAGGGGGTCCCCTGGCCTTGGCCCCTCAGCAGTGTCTCCCGGCTCTTCCTCCTGGTGGCAAAGGGGCTGCCACAGCGCCAGCCATCGCATCTGCTCTCCTTCGGTCCGGGCCTGTCCCCCCGAACCTGGGTGACGGCCCTTTGCATTCCCTAAGCAGCCTGGTGTCTCTCAATTACATCCCGAGGGGCCTGGCCGACGTCCTGAAAAACCTCCACGCTTTCCAGTCCATGTCCTGTCCATGTCTCTCCCGTCTTAGTCCTCGTCGCGCTCCGGAGCCATAACCCTTGCAGTCTGAGGTGCCCCAGCAAAACGCAGCACGAAATTTCCCCGGAGCCGGTGTGGCTCGGTGGATAGAGCGTCGGCCGACGGAGACTGGGGGGGTCTCGGGTTCGATGCCGCAGGGACCACGGTCGCAGGCTCCATCCCGGGCCCAGGGCCCCATGCAGGACATCGGTATGTCTCTCTGTCTTTCCCTTCCTCTCCCACGCTTTTATCCTCGGGTGAGGATGAAACACACACAGCACCAATGTCTTCCTCCTCCGCCGCCATCCCGCGGGGGGAAGGAAAGCTCCTGAAGGTCCGTCCTCACCGGCGGCCTCGGCCACCTCAGCACTTTCTCACGCGTTTCTTCCCGGGACGCGCGCCTCCCGGGACGCGCGCCTCCCGGCGTCTCTCTCGGGCCTACCTGAACCGCCGGCGCCCCATTCTCGCACTTTGGGGGCCGCTAGGAAGGAAAGGAAGGGCTCCGCCACCGAAACCACCTCCGTACGCAGAGCGGGTAACTGACCTGACATCTAACATGGCGGCCGAGCGTCCAACGCCTTGGCGTGCGCAGCGTGGATGACGTAGCGTGGACACGCAGAAAGGCGCAGTCACGTCCCAGCTCTCGCGAGATTTCACCCCCCCACCGCAAGGAAAGGCAGGTGATGCCACTAATGAGTCCTCCCTGGGCGTCCCAGCAAAATACCTACACGTTTTGAATGGGCCTGATGTCGGTGTTGATGCTTATGTATTCATTTTTTTAAAACCATTTTTTTTTTATTGATGTCAGAGAGAAAGGGAGAGGGAGAGAGAGAAACATCCATGATGAGAGAGCGTGCCATGGATCAGCTGCCTCCTGCACACCCCCTACTAGGGATCAAACACGCAACCCCGGGCATGTGCCCTGACCAGGGAATCTAACCATGACCTTCTGGTTCCTACCTAGATCAATGCTCAACAACTGAGCCACCCCGGCTGGGCCAATATGAACTTTTTTTTTAATATATATAATATATTTTATTGATTATATATATTATATATATATATATATATATATATATAGAGAGAGAGAGAGAGAGAGAGAGAGAGAGAGAGAGAATCATCGATCAGCTGCCTCTTGCACACCCCCCACTGGGGATGTGCCCGCAACCAAGGTACATGCCCTTGACTGGAATCGAACCTGGTACCCTCCAGTCCACAGACTGACGCTCTATCCACTGAACCAAACCAGTTTCGGCCCAATATGAACTTTTTAACACCTGCAAATTTAAAACCAGGCCTCAACAGGGGACTTAGCAAAACCAACATCTTCACGTCGCTGGTAATTTCTATATTGATGTCAGGCAGGGATCAGGGACATCAAACGTTTGAAAACGCAGGATGGCTTGAAACAGAAACTCTGCTAGCGTCCCATCCCCCCTGTTCGCTCCATCCACTCCAAACAGGTTTTCCCCCCGACGTGGAAGTTAATGCGTTGTGTCCGAACCGTATCAAAGAGTGCTTTTTAGCTGCTACGCACACGTGTGCCACAAACCCACAGGGGGGGGGGGGGGGGAAACAGGATTTAATAAGAAAGAGACGCAAGAAATCAAAAGGTGAATCATGCTGACTTCTTAAAGAAAGACTTAAAGGGAGACGGGAGGTTCTTTCTTCGGCTCGTTAAGTGGGTCACCAACAAGACGCAAATCCTGCAACGTCCCATGTGTCACGAAATGGACTTTCCTTTGAAAGGAGAGGCGGCTCACGGCTCCGAGTTGAAAGCACGGCTGTGGCTTCCTTTCAAGCAATGCTGTTCGCTGTCCTCCACCACTGCATCTGCTCGACATAAACGTATGGTCGCCCTAAGGGGATAGACCATGGGCCTGTGGACTGAAGGGTCCCAGGTTCGTTTCCAGCCAAGGGCATGAACGTGGGTTGCGGGCACATCCCCAGTAGGGGGTGTGCAGGAGGCAGCTGATCAATGTTTCAATGCATTCAAAAGCGAGACACTCCCTACATTTTCGGCTGAGGCCTGCAGGGTTGACCCCACGCCTCTAGGTTTTGTATTCTTGGCAACGAGGGTTCCTGCGTCCAAACATCTGATAGGAACTGTATATATTTTTAAAGATTTGATTGATTTCGGAGAGAGGAAGGGAGAGGGAGAGAGAGAAACATGGATGCCAGAGAGAAACATAGATGCCAGAGAGAAACATGGATGCCAGAGAGAAACATCGGCTGCCTGCACACCTCCTACTGGGGGTAAAGCTCTGGGTGGGAATTGAACCTTGGCCCTCCGATTCATGGGTCGATGCTCAACCCCACTGGCTGGGCTTACAGGAACTATTCATTGTTGGTTTGTCACACGGTAATAACATGGATCTGCTGCAGTCCATCCGGAGTGGGGTTTTCTTCTTCGTTTGTTTGTTTGTTTTTAAATATATTTTATTGATTTTTTACAGAGAGGAAGGGAGAGGGATAGAGAGTGAGAAACATCAATGAGAGAGAAACATAGATCAGCTGCCTCCTGAACACCCCCTTCCCACTGGGGATGTGCCCGCAACCAAGGCACATGCCCCTGACCAGAATCGAACCTGGGACCCTCCAGTCCGCAGGCCAACGCTCTATCCACTGAGCCAAACCGGCTTTGGCCATCCGGAGTGTTAAATGCCCAGCCGGTTTGGCTCCATGGACGATGGCTGTGCCAGTAAGTACGTCAAAGCCCTCAATATTGTCTCAGGCACCTTGTACTTGAGTGATTTCCTTCTTCTTTCCAACAAGAGCACGTAGCCCTAGCCAATTATTCATATTAAGTTCCTCTTTTGATGTTTTGCCCGGGATTACATTTTGCTAAGATCTTTTTTAGACACAAATTGGCCATGTAACATAATAACGGCTTGTCCCGGCTTGCGCGACACCTGAAAATTCCATCAACAGGAGGCCACGTGGTGTGTCGTTAAGGAGCACGGATTTAGTGCGCGGGTTCTAAATAGAACACGGCTTACATTCTGATCCCGCCACAGGCTGGCTGTGTCGCATTTGGAATGCCCCTTGCATGTTTCCCCATCTTGCTTTTTGTTTTTTTAATGCATTTTTTTTATTGATTTCAGAGAAGAAGAGAGAGAAAGAGAAAGAGAAAAACATCAATGATGAGAGAATTGTGGATGGGCTGCCTCCTGCACACCCCCTTCTGGGAATCGAGCCCATGACGCCTTCGATCAATGATGGGAAGTCACTCACAAAAATGCTAAAGGCTGCCCGGCTGGCGTGGCTCAGTGGTTGAGGGTCGACCTAGGAACCAGGAGGTCACGGTTCAATTCCCAGTCAGGGCACAGGCCCAGATTGTGGGCTCGATCCCCAGTGTGAAGCTTGCAAGAGGCAGCCGATTCATGATTCTCTCTCATCATTGATGTTTCTCTCTCTCTCTCTCTCTCCCTATATCTCTGAAATCATTAAAATACATATTTTTTTTAAAAAAAAAGAATGAAGAACAAATTTGACCCAATAGATGGACTTTGCAACATGCTTTGAGTTTTCAATATAATAGCCCTAGTCCCAAACTTCAGCTTAACACAAAGTACAGCCCTCTAATCCACAGGTTGTCTAATTAATAGCATGATTATACATGAAATATCGAATGAAAATGAAATGAAATGAAAATATCGAATGCCTGCCTCTTAACCACAGGGTTCAATGTCTTCTGAAAAAAAAAAAAAAAAGAGTCTCTTCTCATTTGCATTCAGGGAGCAGGGACACACACACAGAGAGAATTGCTGCTTAGTTTTAAAAATAGAAATCTTGGAAGCTGCTCTGGTGGAGAGCAGCCATGGCAGAGAATCTTAAAACACCGACTGGAGTCCGGCCGGCATAGCTCAGGGGTTGAGCATTGAACACCTTATGAACCAGGAGGTCACTGGTTTGATTCCCGGTCAGGGCACATGCCCTGGTTGTGGGCTCGGTCCCCAGGAGGGGGCGTGCAGGAGGAAGCCGATCCATGATTCTCATCGATGTTTCGATCTCTCTCCCTACCTCTTTGAAATCCATAAAAAATATATATTTTTTAAAAAAACATTGGCTGGAGGAATGGACTCATTGCCCACTCCTCACAGTCAAGGAAGGGACTGGGGTCTGTAGTATGGGTTCCACTCCATTTCAAAGAGCGAGAACAAGCCCCGGCTGGTGTGGCTCAGTGGACAGAGCGTCGGCCTGCAGACTGAAGGGTCCCCAGTTCGATTCCCGGGTCCAGGGCACGTACCTTGGTTGCAGGCACCTGGCCCTGGTTGGGGGCATACACAGGAGGCAACCAACTGATGTGTCGTCTCTCTCACGTCGGTGTTTCTCTCTGTCTCTCCCTCTCCCTTCTTCTCTCTCAAAACCAATAGGAAAAAAAATATCCTCGGGTGAGGATTTAAAAAAGTAATAAAATAAAATTCACGGCTGCCTGAGCCCTCTCTGTCAAGGCCCCTGCTGGCAGCCTTGGGACAGCTCTGCCTCCCGGTGTGTATGTAATTCCTTCTCATACCCCCATGGTCCTCAACCTCCCTAATACCACGGCCCTTTCATACAGTTCCTCCTGTGGTTTAAGTTTAAGTTTAAACAACCCCCCACCATAACATTATTTCCATTGCTACTTCGTCACTGTAATTTGGCCGCTGTTACGAACCGTAATGTAAACATCTGCTATGCGGGATGTCTTAGGGCACATGTGTCAAACACAAGGCCCGCGGGCCAAATCCAGCCCTCCAGGCCTTGCAATGTGGCCCGCACCACGCTGTCATCACTGCACTCCGCTGTCAGTTTATGACATTGTCAGTTTATGACTGTTCAGTAAACCATTCGGCCCGCGATTTAGGCTGGATTTTAGATTTTGGCCCCTTCTCTGATTAAGTTCGACACCCCTATCTTAGGGGATGTCTTAGGCGGCCCCTGGGAGACACCCTGCCTCCTTGCTGGCCAGGGCAGAGGATGGACACGCGAGACTGGCACCGGGAGCTGCCAGGATCGGTGCAGCTGTGCCGCCCATGAGAGCAGTCCGTGAGGGTGCGCGCCGCCGCGGGCCGGAAAGCGTGGGCTCCCCGCGGCCCCGCCTACCTGGTAGGGGCCCTGGTTGCAGCCGCAGTAGCTGCTCTCCATGGTGTAGCTCCTGGCCACCCCCATCTCCCTCCACACCACGACCCGGGCGGTGGACGCGCGGGATTTCTCCACCAGGAAGCTGCAGCTGCTCAGGGTGAAGGCGGGCGCGAGCCGATCCAGGATCCTGGGGAGCGTCTGCAGTAAAAAAAATAATAATAAAAGTTGCCAAAACCGGTGTGGCTCAGTGGATAGAGCGTCAGCTTGTGGACTGAAGGGTCCCAGGTTCGATTCCGGTCAAGGGCATGTACCTTGGGTGCAGGCACATCCCCAGCAGGGGGTGTGCAGGAGGCGAGTGGTCGATGTTTCTCTCTCATCGACGTTTCTAGCTCTCTATCCCTCTCCCTTCCTCTCTGTAAAAAATCAATAAAATATATTTTTAAAAATAATAAAAATAAAAGTAATAAAAATAAGTTGCGATGAGCTGCAGGGGACTGGGTGGAGGCACCCTAGAACCCGATGCCTCGGCATCTCTCATGTGTCTCAATACATCAAACGTAATAAATGCCACTGAAAACCTCATATCCACCCAAGAAATGGACACCATTTTTTTTTTTTTACTTGATGTCAGAGAGGAAGGGAGAGGGAGAGAAAGAGAAACATCCATGATGAGAGAGAATCATGGATCGGCTGCCTCCTGCATGCCCTCTGATGGGGATGGAGCCCACAAGCCTGGCATGTGCTCTTGACCAGAATCAAATCCGGGATTCTTCAATTTGCCAGCCGATGCTCTATCCACTCAACCACACCAGCCAGGGCTGGACACCATTTTTAAGGTCATTTTAAAGATGAGGTGACAGAGGCATGGAGGTTCTTCTGTCTTTTCTTCCTCTAACCAAAGGGTGGTCACATTGGCTAACTATTTCAAGAAGCCAAACGTGGGTGTGTGGATTCTCTACTGTTTGTACATTTTCTATTGTATCGATTTTGTTTGGGCTTTTTGTTTTCTCTCTCTCTTTCTATCAAAATAGGCCACTTCAGCCCTAGCCAGTTTTGCTCAGTGGATAGAGACAGAATGGTGCTGGGTTCCAGTCAGGTCAAGGGCACATGCCAGAGTTGCAGGCTCGATCCCTAGTGTGGGGTTGTGCAAGAGGCAACTGATCCATGATTCTCTCTCCATTCCTGATGTTTCCCTCTCTCTCTCTCTCTCTCTCTCTCCCTCTCTCTCTCTCTCTCTCTCTCTCTCTCTCTCTCTCTCTCTCCTTCTCCCTTCCTCTCTGAAATCAATCTACACTAATAAAAGAGCAAGACACAAATTGACCATCACTTCAGGACGTCCACCTGCCAATCAGGAATGAGTATGCAAATTAACCCAACAAAGATGACAGGTTAATTTGCACACGCAGGCACTGAGCAGCTGAGGGCGGGGCAGGAACATCCGATGCCAGCCGATGCTCTATCCACTGAGCCCAGTCAAGGGGCATGCGTGGGGGAGGGTGGGGGATTGGAATGGGGGGTTGAGGACAAATATGTGATACCTTAATCAATCAATAAATTAACTTAAAAAAAGAATAACTAAAATAAATAAATTACTGAATGAATGATTAAATGAATGAAAAAAAAATTGAAAGAACGCCAGGCTACTTCAAACCTACCCTGTAGCTGACGTCTTCCGAGACAGCGGGCACACCCACGGCCGACGCCGCCTGCCACAGGGTCTCCTTGATGCTGCAGCCGTAGACAAACACGTTCTTCTTCTGGGAGTGGCCATGGAAGTCACAGAAGACCTACAATCAAGGCCAAGCAGAGGGAAGCATCAACTGGGGGTTCATCTACCCGGTCTCTTTCTTTCTTTCTTTCTTTCTTTCTTTCTTTCTTTCTTTCTTTCTTTCTTTCTTTTTTTTTTAATATATTTTATTGATTTTTTTTACAGAGAGGAAGAGAGAGGGATAGAGAGAAACATCGATGAGAGAGAATCATCCATCAGCTGCCTCCTGCACACCCCCTACTGGAGTTGTGCCCGCAACCAAGGTACATGCCCTTGACCAGAATCGAACCCGGGACCTTTTAGTCCACAGGCCGACACTCTATCCACTAAGCCAAACTGGTTTCGGCAACAAAAGCTTTTAAAAAAAAAAAAAAAATTATGAGCCCTCACCGGTGTGGCTCAGTGGATGGAGTGCTTGCCTGCCGACAGAAGGGTCCCAGGTTCGATTCCGGTCAAGGGCATGTGCCTTGGTCGCAGGCACATCCCCAGAAGGAGGTGTGCAGGAGGCAGCTGATCGATGTTTCTCTCTCATTGATGTTTCTAACTCTCTATCCTTCTCCCTTCCTCTCTGTAAAAAATCTATATATATATATTAAATTATGAGAGCCTGACCAGTGTGGCTCAGTGATTGAATATCGACCTATGAACCAGGAGGCGACAGTTTGATCCCCAGTCAGGGCACATGCCCGGGTTACAGGCTCCATCCCCAGTCAGGGGCGGGCAGGAGGCAGCCGATCCATGATTCTCTCTCGTCCTTGATGTTTCTGTCCCTCCCTCTGAAATAAAAACAAAAACAAAACAAGAAAACACATAAAAATAATCGTTTGAGGACTCATCCTCCACCAACCTTCCTCTCTTACCCCTAAGCTCCTCTCCGTGAACTGAACACCTACCCTTCGTGGCAAAAGTGTGCAAACAAATCAAGACGGTTTCTTAGCAACTGATGTCTCCGGGAAGCTAGAAGCTACGCCTGACTGCTGACAGGTGCTCCTTGAAGGCCGAACTCAAACGGGGGGAAAAAGAGGTTTTTCTGTGTGTGTGTGTGTGTGTGTGTGTGTGTGTGTGTTTGTCCGCGGGAGAGACCGGCGCTCTGCCCTGGAAGCTCCCGCCGCCTCTGGAGGAGGAGACGCGGTTCGGCGAGTGGATCGGGTGACGTCCCCTGGAAGAAGCGCTTGTTAATTATCACCAACACGTGTTCCTCTGCGTGGTCGGGGGCAATGACTAGACACATTACCAGGTTATGTCCGGGGAGAAAGCTCTTTCTCCTTTCCTCCTGGAGGAGGGAGAGCCTGTTTCCTTCCTGTGAAATTCTGTGCCGGGGACCCCGAACGTGAGCGGGGCACAGTGGTCGGCAAACTCATTCGTCTGCAGAGCCAAAAAGCAGCAGTGCAACGACTGAAATTTCTTTGGAGAGCTACGTTTTTTAAACGGAAACTTCTTCGAACGCCACTTCTTCAACACAGACTCGCCCAGGCCGTGGTGTTTTTGTGGAAGAGCCACAGCCAAAGAGCCGCAGTTTGCCGACCACTGCCACAGGTGAACCAGTGATCATTGGTGGCTCATTCATCAGCTGGTTCAACAAATATATATATATATATATATATATATATATATATATATATATATATATATATATTAATGTATTTTTTTGATTTTTTTTTACAGAGAGGAAGGGAGAGGGATAGAGAGCTAGAAACATCGATGAGAGAGAAACATCTATCAGCTGCCTCCTGCACACCCCCACTGGGGATGTGCCCGCAACCAAGGTACATGCCCTTGACTGGAATCGAACTTGGGACCTTTCAGTCTGCAGGCCAACACTCTATCCATTGAGCTAAACCGGTTTTGACCAACAAATCTATTTTTAAAATATACTTTTTTATTGACTTTAGAGAGGAAGGGAGAGGGAGAGGGAGAGAGAGAGGAAGAAAAACATCAATGATGGAGAGAACTATGGGTCAGCTGCCTCCTGCACGCCCCCTAGTGGGGATCCATTCCGACCACCCGGGCATTGCCCTGATGGAGAATCGAACCGTGACCTCCTGGTTCCTAGGTCGATGCACAATCTCTGAGCCACGCTGGCTGAGCAGTTCAGCAAATATTTATTGTACCCCTAACCCCCCCATCCCCCGGTCACCCTGCTTCCCCTGTGTCCCTGTCTTTCCTGGCAAACGTGTGCACCACGTTGTGGATTGGATTGCCATTCCGAAATCAGGCTCTCACACATCTGTCTCTCTGTATCCTTCGCGGTGAATTCTCGTGGCAGCCACGTTCAAGGTTAATTTCGTTCACGTAAATGTGAGCTCCATCCCTTCCTGCTCAGCGGAGGCTGCCGACCGGGCTCAGCCCCATTGCTATGCTCCTCACGTGCCTGCCCGTCTCTTCCCCACCCCCGTCCCCACCCCCATTCCTGGGGCTCCTTCCCGCTCCCCTGTGAGCGAAGGGGGCTCCTTGTTCAAGAGGTTCCCCCTCCTTCCCAGCTACACCTCCCCCAGCTGTGCTGGTCTGCAGGGTGCACCCCCCACCCCTGTTCTCCACTCAACCCCGCAGCTCGAAGCGGCTGCATTCCCCACCCTGGCATCTGGGTCCAGTTCCTGCTGCAGGGCTGAGAGGCATCTGCATTATTTATGCCAGCACCGCAGGGAAATGAGGGCGGCTGGCTGGGCAGGAGCTGGGCGGGAGCCGGGAAGAGACGAATTCTGGGGAATGTGATGGGAACCCAAGGCAGCAGCTGCCAGGCCTCCAATTAAACCAAGCGGGGCTCCCCGAGGTCCTGGAGATGCCGGCCGGTGCACCCCCATTCAGTCAAGGCTGAGGGCCCGGCTGGCGTGGCTCCGTGGTTGAGCATGGACCTGTGAACCAGGAGGTCAGGGTTTGATTCTAGGACAGGGCACAGGCCTGGGGGTGCGGGCTCCGTCCCCAGGAAGGGGGCGTGCTGGAGGCAGCCCGATCCAGGATTCTCTATCATCATGGGTGTTTCTTTTTTTTCTTTTTCTTTTTTTAAAATATATTTTATTGATTTTTTACAGAGAGGAAGAGAGAGGGATAGAGAGTTGGAAACATGGATGAGAGAGAATCATCTACCAGCTGCCTCTTGCACACCCCCTACGGGGGATGTGCCCGCAACCAAGGCACATGCCCTTGACCGGAATCGAACCTGGGACCCTTCCATCCGCAGGCCGACCCTCTATCCACTGAGCCACACGGGCGAGGGCCCAAGGGTCAACCTTGAGGCCGTGGGAATCTTCCGGGCAACGAGGGAGGGGCGGTGTGCACTGGCCAGCCTCGCAGGTTACCAGGAGGAAACACCGAGCCCAACACAGAACCATCCGAGCAGCACGGAGCGCCGGCTGTGGCTCACCCGCCTCTCAGATGGTCCCTGCAGGAGGCCCGCGGGCGGCCGTCACGGTGACAGCTAATTAGCGTGTACTTTGTGTGTATAAACGGGACTTCCACCTGCCAGGCTTTACAGCACACGCACTGCTCTTCCGGGAGAGGCTGTCGGAGCAGAGCAGGGCCCTGCGTGTGACGAGCTGAGTGTGTGTGTCTCGCCGATGTCACCAGGGCCTCTTTCCCTGGAAACCTCTCTCTGGTCCCAGCGGCCCAGGCTGCCTGCCCGGGAGCTCACCTGACCCAGGCCTCGACCATGAACTTGCTTCTAGAGGGAAGAGGCGTAGACCACGTGTCTCCTCGGATGGGAGGGTGAGGGTGACAGGGAAATATTGCACATTTTGCCGAAACCAGTTTGGCTCAGTGGATAGAGCGTCGGCCTGGGGACTGAAAGGTCCCAGGTTCGATTCCGGTCAAGGGCATGGACCTTAGTTGCAGGCTCATCCCCAGTGGTGGGTGCGCAAGAGGCAGCTGATGGATGATTCTCTCTCATGGATGTTTCTAACTCTATTCCTCTCTCTTCCTCTCTGTAAAAAAATCAATTAAAAAAAAAAAAAAAAATATATATATATATATATATATATATATATATATATATATATATATATATATATATATATATTTTAAAATTAGCCTGCTGTGTTTGGTCCACGTTCAATGAACTCGCCCCCAGACCCAATGGCTTCTCGGGCCTTATCTGGCCCGCAGGCCGGAGGTTCCCCACCCCTGCTGCCTCCACAGAAGGCAGTCGGAAGCGGCGTAGGCCATGGAGGCTGGAGGACTCACCACGGGGCGGTGGCCGGTGCTGTGCAGGTAGTGGAGCAGGCCCTTGGCGTGGTAGATGGTCGGCTGGAGCTGCGGGCTGGGCGCCAGCCACTGCCGGTTCAAGTCCTCCCCCCGCAGGGAGCATCTGTGACTGCGGGGACAAACAAACGACAGGCACATCAAGACGCATTCAGGAGGAAATCACTGGAGCAAATTACCATCAACAAAGACCCGCAATTAAAACCGAGGAAGCCAACTTTGCCCCTGACTTCTGCCCAGTCGGCCAGCCGTTTGAAGAGCTGTCCTTTGAATTCCGGAAGTGTCCTGATTATGATGCTCACGGCCCACAAAAGACCGGGCTATCCTATTTCGCTGGGTATTGGGCCATCCAATTGTTTTTTAAAAATATCTTTTTATTGGTGTCAGAGAGGAAAGGAGAGGGAGGGAGAGATGGAAACATCAGTTTTGAGAGAGAGAATCATGGATCGGCTGCTTCCTGCACACCCCCTATTGGGGATGGAGCCCCGCAACCCAGGGAATTGAACCCAGACTCCTCAGTCCATAGGCTGATATTCTAGCCATTAAGCCAAATCAGCTAGGGCCAAAGTTGTTTTTTGTTTGTTTTTTTAAATATATTTTTCATTGATTTGAGAGAGGAAGGGAGAGGGAGAGAGAGATAAAAATATCAATGATAAGAGAGAATCATGGATCGGCTGCAACCCGGGCCTGTGCTCTGACCAGGAATCATAGGCTTAACCACTGAGCCATGCTGTCTGGGCTATCAAAGTTGTTTTGTTAATCCTCACAACGTTGATAGCTAATTTTCCATTAATTTTTAGAGAGACTGGAAGGGAGGGGAAGAGAGAGAGAGAGAGAGAGAAACATAGATGTGAGAGAGACACACCAATTGGTTGCCTCCTGCACATGACCCAACCACGAGGGTGTGGAGTTTGCAATGGGAGATACATGCCCTTGACCGGAATCGAACCTGGGACTCTGCAGTCTGGGGGCCAATGCTCTATCCACTGAGCCAAACTGGCTAGGGCGAGTTATCACACATTTATTTATTTATTTATTTATTTATTTATTTATTTATTTTTAATATATTTTATTGAGTTTTTACAGAGAGGAAGAGAAGGATAGAAAGCTAGAAACATCTATGAGAGAGAAACATCGATCAGCTACCTCTTGCACACCCCCTACTGGGGATTTGCCCGCAACCAAAGTACATGCTCTTGACAGGAATCGAACCTGGGACCTTTCAGTCCGCAGACCGATGCTCTATCCACTGAGCCGAACTGGTTTCGGCAATCAAACTTTTAAAACAAAGTTTAGGAACTGTAGTTCCCCCGCTCTGTACACCCACAGAGAACGCATTTGAGAATTTCTCTGGACTCTGAGAGCGTCCAGCTCTGCAAATACGTTGAGCTCCATCTACGCTGCCGGGCAGCTCAGACAGGCTGTCTCCCTCTGGGCCCCGCTGTCTGCCAGGCGGATGTGCCTGCACCCCCATGCAGACACAGAAGCTTAAAGACGATGGAGAAAAAAACGGCCTGAGATCCTATCGCCGGGAACGAAGCTTTCTGTCCGACCAAGTCTGCTTGCCTCTGAACAGCCACAAGGCCTCTTTCTCCCGTCACATGGCCTCCTCCCCATCCCCGTAGATGACAGAGCGAGCCTGGCATCCACCCGGACAGCCAGAGCATCTCTCCGGAAAACGTACCGTCACGGACATGAGTGCCAGAAATGAGCTGGAGATCGAATGTGCGCAGTGGAAGGCGGCGAGTTATATGACAAAGGCAGCCGCCCTGGCCGGTGACAGTGATGACGGCAATGCAGAGGGAGGGGAACCGAGACGTTAAGCGGCAGGTGCGGACAGCCTGCCAGCCCACGGTCACCAGCAGGGGCAGCCCCTGGCAGTCCTGCTACGTGAGGTGTCCATCACTCAGTAGGTCAGGTGAGGCAGGGGCCCCCATATGGGAAGGAGCAGGGTCCCCTGGGCATCTTCTAGTCCTGCCCGCCCCCTCCCCCCTCCCCTGCAGCTCTTGTCCTTCTAGACAGAGAGCTCCACCAGATTGCTCGCAGCATGCTCTGAGCTCTGAGCACCGGTGTTGGCGGTCATGGTATCCGGACTCCCCTCAGCTCCATACCTTCCCACCGGTTCAACCTGGAGGAGTTTAGCTCTGCGGAGAAGCTTCCCTGACCCCCAGGCCACTGCATGTTGCTCCTCTTTGTTGCAATAGCATCCAGACAGTTCCTTCTTCAGAGTTTTCATGACATCATTTCAAATGGGTTTACCTACGTATCTATTATCTACCGATCCTCTTATTATCTGTCATCCATCCATTCATCATCCATCCATCATCCATCTATCCTTCCATCCATTTATCCAACCAACCATCCATCCATCCATCCATCCATCCACCCATCATCCATTCATCCATCATCCATCTATCCTTCCATCCATTACCCATCATCCATCCATCCATCTATCCTTCTATTCATCCATTTATCCAACCATCCATTCATCCATCCATCCATCCATCCATCATCCATTCATCCATCATCCATCTATCATTCCATCCATCCATTTATTCAACCAACTACCCATCTATCCATCCATTCACCCATCCATCCATTGATCAACCCATCATCTATCCATCCATCCATCATCCATCCATCTATCCTTCCATCCATCCATTTATCCATCCATCAATCCCAAAGACTGAAAAGCAATAGCCAATATAAATTTCTGATTGGATTCTGGGCTATTAACCAGTGCAAAGCGGGGAGCGGGGGAGTGGGGGAGATCTAAGATTATCCAAGTGCATTACCTCTGTTCCTCTGTTGCAATAGCTCCCAGAGATTCCCTGAACCGGAGAAAATGATTTGGAGAGAAACTGGGCCATTGTGAGAGCTAGGGGAGCTGCTAGCTTGGGGTATATTTTGTTTGTGGTGCAGAGGTGGAGGCAGCACTATGGTACCCAGGGGTTGTGGGGATTCGGGACCCTTGGGGTTCCACGTATGGCCATGGTTATGGGAGCATCTCTGTGTGAGCACATGGCCCCCTCCATTCCTCTACCTCTGCCACTACCCATAATTCCTCTACCTCTGCCACTACCCATAATTCCTCTACCTCTGCCACTACCCATAATTCCTCTACCTCTGCCACTACCCATAATTCCTCTACCTCTGCCACTACCCATAATTCCTCTACCTCTGCCACTACCCATAATTCCTCTACCTCTGCCACTACCCATAATTCCTCTACCTCTGCCATTACCCATAATTACAATGGGTGCTGCACCCACCTCAAGTGTTCTCCCAGTACGAAATGCATTTGAAATTTGGTGCTAATAACTCGGTGATGCATGCAGCCAAAGGCACAGCCCTGCCTCTTCCCAGGATCTGTTCAGGCATCTGAGGGCGAGACGTGCCCCATCTTATTATCTGCTGAAGCGACAGCTGCTCCCTCCCCATGGGGGGACCAGCAGATGGACAGCTCTGACTGGCTGGCAATACACACAGTGCCTCTACCTTCTGAAAAGGGGGCCATCCTTCAGACAGTTTGAGACCCTGCTTTGCTTGTGGGGGGGAAGGGGGAATGAAGATCAGCATTGCTATTATTTTCCCCACTGAAAATTGCAAACGTACAGTGGGGGGGAAACCACTTCCTTTTTGTTTTCATAGGTGCTCGCATTTGATGTAACTCGTCATCATTAAAAATAAAATAAGCCCAGCTAGTTCGCTCAGACATTGAGTGTTAACCAATGGACCAGGAGGTCACGGTTCGATTCGCGGTCAGGGCACATGCCCGGGTTTGAGGCTCCATCTCCAGTGTGGGACGTGCAGGAGGCAGCCGATCCATGATTCTCTCTCATCATGGATGTTTCTCTCTCTCTCTTTTTCTCAACAATGAAGGAACTCTACAGACATAAAGTGATATTGTTATCTTATCATCACTCTCGCGTTCCATCTGCTCCCCAGGACGGCGTCTCAACCCCATAATCCATCAGCTCCCGGATCAGACCTGGAGGCAAGGCTGGGAACGCGGTGCACATCTGGTTCCGATTCCTCGCCCCCCGGGTGAGAAATATCCCTGTCACCACCGCGAGTGCGCCTGTGGGTTCTCACGGTGCCTCACCCCATGTGACTGAAGAAGCAACCTCCTTGCACCGAACCCTGGGATGGGCACTACGGGACCCCCCAGCTGGCTTGGCTTAATGGCTAGAGCGTCGGCCTGCAGACTGAAAGGGTCCCAGGTTCGATTCCGGTCAAGAGCATGTACCTTGGTTGCAGGCACATCCTTGGTGGGGAGGTGTGCAGGAGGCAGCTGATCGATGTTTCTCTCCCATCGATGTTTCAACTCTCTATCCCTCTCCCTTCCTCTCTTTAAAAATATCAATAAAATATATTTTAAAATAAAATAGAATCTTGACGCCTTGGAGCTCGGTTCTGAGGCCGGCCAGCCAAACACACCGTAAACACGCCAAGGAGATAATAGCAGGGACACGGGCGCAATTAATTCTGAACCGGGGTCAATGAGGGAGAGGGAGGCGCTAACAGCCATTTATAATTATGAGTTAATGCGTTGCGTCTCCCCGGGACTTTTCTAATTATGAAATGGAGGGCTCAGTCTCCCGTTAATAGAATTTCCAATGCCTGTAAGGTCTTAATGGGAAGGGTTTCTGGATGAGCAGAGAAGATGGAGTGTACGCGCTCATCCGTGACGGCTCGAGAAACTCCCTCCACAACGATGGCAGAGACGTCTTTACAATACTTACCCATCTTTTATCTTTTCCTCCCTTTTTTTTTTGTTTTTTGTTTTTTGTTAATCCACACCCAAGGATATTTTTCCCCCCATTGATTTTTAGAGAGAGTGGAAGGGAGAGGGAGAGACAGAGAGAAACATCGATGTGAGAGAGACACATGGGTGGGTTGCCTCCTTCACACACCCGACCAGGGCTAGAGAATCTGCAACCGAGGCACGTGCACGCCCTTGAATGGAATCGAACCCGGGACCCTACCGTCCAAGGGCCAACGCTCTATCCACTGAGCCAAACTGGCCAGGGCCACGTATACATCTTCACAGAGAGAAAGCAGGGGAGGAGATGACAACAGATTAGGAATATCTAAATACTGAGAGGCCAAAAGCAGGTGGCCCCGTGGTGTGGGAATTAACGGGTTGAGCGTCCACCAAGGAACCAGGAGGTCACGGTTCGATTCCCAGTCAGGGCACATGCCCAGGTTGCAGGCTCGATCCCCACTAGGGGGCGTGCATGAAGCCACCGATCCATGGTTCTCTCTCGTCACAGATGTTTCTGTCTCTGTCTCCATCTCCCTTCCTCTCTGAAATCAACAAAAATATATATATTTTTAAAACAAAGTTGAGGAGAGGAAACAAGGAGGTGTGCTCTGAATCGTGTATTTGGCTTTGCAGGCTGTGCTGGATCGGGGTGGAGGGGGGGCCTGCGTGTGGGACCCCCAGATCTCATTCGTCCCTGGTTTCCCCTTATCCGCACGCCCTCCTCAAGCTCCAACGGATGCATCTCCCCGGCTGACTCCCCGGCTGGGTTTACGCGTCTGCTGCTGGGTCAGCAGCTCCTCGCGAAGAAGTGAGCCTAATTTGCAGGCTGGAAATAGACTCCCCGAGTTTGGCAGCCGGCCTGGGGCAAGGAGAAAAGGAAGTGATTTTTGGGGGGAAGCCTGATTGCTGGAGGAGGGCAGCATGGAAGGCCGGCCGAGCTCCCGGTGCCGTCCCAGCTGCAGACTCCTGGCTGCAGGGAGGAACCTGGGCGTCTCGTCACTTTCCCATTTGTCTACGTTTAGGAGCTCAAGTGGCTGCGGGAGCAGGCGGCAGCTGGCGCACCGTCGGCACCCAGCTGTTGTTTTAGCAGAAGCTCCACAGCTCAAACCGCGGGTTTGAGCTCAAAGCCAACAGGACCGGAAACCACATCAGGGGCTGAATACAGAAGTTCGGGATTAGCTAACCGTGTTCTGTGCTCCCGGCCAGATGCAACCTGCTCCATTAGAAGGAAGCTGAGGAGGGGCGCTTGAGGCCCATCCAGACACGCTCAGGAACCCTTTCTTTAAAATAAACACACACACACACACACACACACACACACACACACACACACACACTCATTACCCTAGCTGGTTTGGCTCAGTGGATAGAGCGTTGGCCTGCAGACTGAAGGATCCCAGGTTAGATTCTGGCCAAGGGCACATGCCTGGGTTGTGGGCTCAGTTCCCAGTAGGGGAGGAATCCATGATTCTCTCTTTTTTATTTTAAATATATATATTTTATTGTTGGTGTTTTTTTTTTACAGAGAGGAAGGGAGAGAGATAGAAAGTTAGAAACATCGATCAGCTGCCTCCTGCACAACCCTCCCGGGGATATGCCCGCAACCAAGGGACATGCCCTTGACTGTAATCAAACCTGAGACCTATCAGTCCGCAGGCTGATGCTCTATCCACTGAGCCAAACCTGTGAGGGCCATGATTCTCTCTTATTGGTGATGTTTCTCTCTCTCTCTCTCTCTCTCTCTCTCCCTCTCTCTCTCTCTCTCTCCCTTCCTCTCTGAAGTTAATAAAATTTTTATATATTTATATTTTTAAATATATATATTTCTTTATAGTCAATAAATAAATATATATTTAGCAATACATTATTGATGTCAGAGAGGAAGGGAGAGAGGGAGAGAGAGAGAGAAACATCATGATGAGAGAGAATCATGCATCAGCTTCCTCCTGCACACTCCACACTGGGGATCGAGCCCACAACCCGGGCCTGTGTCCCCACCGGGAATCGAACCGTGACCTCCTGGTTCATGGGTGGGTGCTCAGCCACGGAGCCACTTCGAGCCTGCTACCCGAGCATGTGCCCTGCCTGGGAATGGAGCCGCGACCTCCTACTTTATAGGTGGGCGTTCCACCACTGAGCCCTGCCTGCTGGGCCAGTTGAGTTTATTACACACACCCGGAGTCACCCGACGAAACGGGAGGGGGAGTGGCCGAGCAGTTCATTCAGGACAGATTATGGGGAGTCATGACTGTTTTATCTGGTGCAGAGTTAATCCGTCGGAGGGATGAGACATTGACTGTGCTCTGGACGGGCACCTGCCCCTCCATCTCGAGGAGTCTGGGCGGGAGTCGATAATCATCATAATTAATAACCCCTCGTGCTCTCCCGCCCCGGTTCACGGGGATCTCAGAATCTTCTCGCAAACACAAATTCGTTAAGCCTCAAACCACCCCCGGGCATTCCAGACGGGCCCGGAGGTCAGCGCCGTTATTATTTCCTATTATTTCATATTCATGTTGCGTCTTTGCTCCAAGGAACACAACAGGATTATAAATACATTATCACCGAAGGAGATTCGCTCCTCACAGTGATGGGTCAGGCATCCAGCTCTGCTTTCTCGCAGGCCCAGGCGGGCCCGGGAAGGCTGAGTACCATCCAGCAGGCAATAGGGCTTGGTTCCACCACCACCTACACGTGACTCTTTCTAGCCGGCGTTCACCCTCTCTGGATGCAAACACAACTCTTCTCCTGCCTTCACGTGACTGCTCCACTGCGTGGTACAAGGCTTCCCCACTGAATGCCCCCAGTTCTGCAGCAAAAAATGTCTGAGAGGCGGCCGAACCGGTGTGGTTCAGTGGATAGAGCATCGGCCTGCAGACTCAAAGGTCCCAGGTTCGATTCCGGTCAAGGGCATGGACCTTGGCGGCAGGCACATCCCCAGTAGGGGGTGTGTAGGAGGCAGCCGGTCGATGGTTCTCTCTCATCGTTGTTTCTAACTCTCTATCCCTCTCTCTTCCTCTCTGTAAAAAAATCAATAATATATATATATTTTTTAAAATATCTGAGAGGCAGGACATGTTTAGGAGAGTGGACGATGAACCTAATAACCACCCAAGTTCCGTCAAAAATGATGGTTTGGCCTGGCCGGTGTGGCTCAGTGGTTGAGCATCAACCTATGAACCAGGAGGTCACGGTTCAATTCCCCATCAGGGCACATGCCCAGGTTGCAGGCTTGATCCCCACTAGGGGGCGTGCAGGAGGCAGCCGATCCATGCTTCTCTCTCATCAGTGATGTGTCTCTGTCCCTCTCTCCCTTCCTCTCTGACATCAATAAAAGTACATTAAAAAAAAGAAAGAAAGAAAACCATCCTAGACAAAAACCTCCTTCTAACATGTTCCACTGGGGGGAGGGGGTCTCCCTCCTGCCGTTTTCAGGTTTTGCCCAGACGCCTGGGCCCGGCGGCAGCTTCAGGGGCCTCTTCGTAAACTTGCTAAGAACATAAACACGGAGATCGGTTGTTTGGGGGTCAGGCTCTGGAAAAGACCCTCATAAAACAAATTGCCCGGCTTCCTACAGATGAGACCACGCGTCTGCCGGACGGCGTGCGGCTGGTAATTGCGGCCGTAAATCCAGGCGATCCTGGCAGCGTGTCACCCGGGCTGCTTTCCGGGACAGAACGCCTTCTATCTGACTCCCCAAATATTATGAAGAGAAAGTGAGAGATAGCTCGGGAGGGGGGAGGGGGGAGGCAGGGAGGGCAGTGCCCAGGCCTCCTCTCCGTCCCTCTCCATCTCTCCTCCCCGGAGCGATGCCTGTATTATTCATACCCCCGCGCCTGCTGTGGATTGGAGGCTGCAGAACATGCATCTATATTTAATGACGGTGTCTGTCTGCCTCTGTGAGGATGGGGGGTATGGATGGCCACGGGGAAATCGCCCGCTGTATCTGACAGCGCTGGACATGGCCACCGTGCGTGGTCCGTGCCCTCATAGGCCGTTCCTTGTCTTCAGCCCACATTTTCTTGTAACCAGTGGGTGCCTACGCTTATGGATAGAGCCACAGGCAAGACCACGTACCCACACCCTCCTAGAACTTCCCCACGGAGAGGAGAGACACGTGATAGGCACAGGGGTGGACACGGGTCACGTCAGAAGGTGCCAAGAGCGACAGAAGCAATGAAGAAGAGGAAGGCTCGGTGGTTGAGCATCAGCCTAAGAACCAGGAGGTCAGGGTTCGATTCCCCATCAGGGCACACAGCCCGGGGTTGCGGGATCCATCCCCGGGAGGGGGCGTGCAGGAAGCAGCCGATCCATAATTCTGTCTCATCATGGATGTTTCTAGCGCCCTCTCCCTTCCTCTCTGAAATCAATAAAAATTTATTAGGAAAAGGAGGAGAAGAAGAAGAAGAAGAAGAAGAAGAAGAAGAAGAAGAAGAAGAAGAAGAAGAAGAAGAAGAAGAAGAAGAAGAAGAAGAACAACAACAACAACAACAACAACAACAACAACAACAACAACACAAGGGTAAGGCAGATGGAGGGTCCTGTGAGGGCCAGGCTCTGGGATATCAGATGGTCAGGGCCCATGCTCCCCAGTAGGGGGCGTACAGGAGGCAGCCGAGCCATGATTCTCTCCCATCACGGATGTTTCTATCTCTCTCTCCCTGTCCCTTCCTCTCTGAAATCAATAAAACTATATTTAAAAAAGAAAAAAAAAGAAAAAAGAAATGGATGTCAGACCTCCTGATAGTCCCCTGCAGGTCCCTAAACAGAGCTGGACCAGGGCGGGGACTCAGTACGCCTGCTGGCACCAAGTGTGCAGCGGGTGCCAATTTGGGATTCTCTCCCTCTTCGGAAGGGATACAGAGCAGGGTTTCCTGACGTTGCAGATCGAGCTGTTTGGGTTCTGAGTGATTTAAAACCCACGTCCTATCGGCTTAAACACCCGGGCGGGTGTTCCTGACAGACGCGGACATAAATTCCAAGTCAGTCAAGCCCCGTCGAGAAGCGCAATCGATGCGTCGCGTGTCTCGCCGTCTCTCCCCGGATTCCCACGGTGTCAGCTGCATTTTCAGGCTGTTCCCACCTGCCCCCTCCGCCCCCAGCTCAAGTCTTGCCCTGCCGAGAGCAAGCAAACTGGGCAATTCCAGAATGTGCCTGTCCACCCGCTGCCCAGCCCTCAGAGGAAAAGGGAGTTCGAGGTCTTAGCATCTCCCCGTGGCCTGAAGGGGGTAAGGGCAGGGCTCTCTCTTCTAATGCCGCACGGTGGCTGGGATGAATGGATAAATACGCACAGAGAACTGGCGGCCGAGGAAAGGGGAACCTGACGTTGAAGTGGCACTCAATATGTTCACTCCGCTGACTGTCAGAATCCACGGGATAAAGGTTTACTTTTTTTTAACTGTATTTTTTAATTGATTTCAGAGAGGAAGGGAGAGGGAGAGAGAGAGAGAAACATTGATGAGAGAGAATCATGGATTGGCTGCCTCCTGCACGCCCCCTAGTGGGGATCGAGCCCACAAGCGGGGCAGGTGCCCTGATGGGGAATTGAACTGCGACCTCCAGGTTCCTAGGTGGATGCTCCACCGCTGGGCCACGCGGCCGGCCCTCCTGAGGTTAGCAGGTGATTCTCTGCCCTTCTGCTCTTCTTCCAGCTCTGACTTCCTCTTCGTGCCCCACCTCTCAGACCCGTGCCTGTGTTCTCTCTCTCCCGTCTCTCTGTCCCTTGGTCCCCGGTGTTCTGAGGAAGCAGGTGTGATGGATGGCAGAGTCTAGGACAGGCTGTTCATTTCTCACACCCCGGCCCCCGGCCCACCAATCCCATGCCTCCACCGCCAGCCAGGCCGGTGAAGGGTGAGCCGGGGAGGAGAGGCCTCGGGTGGTTGGCTGGCCCCACCCCCCTGGTTGAACTCCCCGCGGAGGGGACAATTTGCATATTAGGCTTTTATTATATAGGATTTTTTAAATCCTCACCCAAGGATATTTTCCCCATTGATTTTCAGAGAGAGAGCAGAAGAGAGGGAAAGACGGAGAGAAACGTCGATGTGAGAGAGACACATCGATTGGTTGCCTCCTGCACGTGCCCTGACCAGGCCCTCAGTCAGGGAGGAGCCTGCAACCAAGGTACGTGCCCTTGACCAGAATCGAACGCGCAGGCCGAGGACACTCTATCCACTGAGCCACACTGGCTAGGGCCCCTTCTTACTTTGTTTTAAATTGCTCTAGGCCTCCCTCTCTGAAAAGAGCATTAAATATCCTAAGCCGGAATGCCTCCCATCCCAACGAATGGTTTTTGAAACATTATTTTCCCTTTTACAAGTCATTATTATGCGGCCGGCAAAACAGTGTTTCCATCCCATAAAAATATAGTACAGCGGCATCACAGGCAAGTTATGGTGGAAAATTAGTCAATAAAATTTTACTGTGCCGGTCCTTAATGTTTTTATTAATACCAAGGAGCTAAAAACATTAATTCCTTCCCAGAGCAAGATTTACTGCCGAAACGAGAGAGAGAAAGCTGGCTCGGCCACCTGCCGGAGGCCCCTTCCCTGTCTTATTGGCCGTTCTCAGCGGGGCTGTGTGCGTTCGCACAAGTACCCTCCCTAAGCGATCGGAGTATGCTTCTGTTTATACAACCACTCCACCCGGTTGTAGAGAGAAGGACTTTGCTCACATCGTGAGGCCTGCAGGAGATGTGTGGGAAGCAGAGCTCTATTGTAACAGTATCGACGTATCCCTGCCTGCTCCTGGCTTTACACGCTATAGATGTCTATGCTTTTCTCAGGATTGATTTTTTTTTTTTTAACTCATAGTCCTATAGGTAAGGGTAGTGAAATCTGGCTCAACTAAAATGTATTCACCCATTCATTCATTCATTCTTTTTAAAAAATATTTTTTATTACTTTCAAAGAGGAAGGGAAAGGGACAGAGAGATAGAAACATCAGAAAGAGAGAAGCATCCATGATAAGAGAGAATCACTGATCGGCTGCCTCCTGCACGCCCTCTACTGGGGATGGAGCCTGCAACCCGGGCATGTGCCCTTGACCGGGAATTGAACCCTGACCTCCTGGTTCATGGGCCGGCGCTCAACCACTGAGCCACCCTGGCCGAGGGAAGGGCGACATCATTTTTGAAAACTATCTGCTTTTTATCTGAAACTCATCTTTCATCGGGCGCCCCATCTTCTTGCTTGCTAGCTTGGGCAACCATGGATGGTCTGGGGGAGCGGTGGCGGGGTGAGGATTGAGAAGGTCACTCTTGATTGAGTGAACGGTATCTCAAAAGGCAGAGACAGGACAGAGCCAGGCCCCGGGCCAGGGAGTTCCTGTGCTCCGTGTGTGACCGGGGAATCCTGGGAGATGAGATAAAAATAAGAACTTGGCTCTTCGGAGCGTTCGGTGCCAAGTTCTTTGGAAGACGGTTCACCTCCTTCGATGAGCGCACATTTTTTCCCTCATGACTCAGCTGTTTGATGGCGCAGGTCAAAGCGCCAAGATCCTTAGCATTCCGTAGGTCGCCGCGATGGTTATGATCCATGTTTCTCATTTACCCTCCCGGAACAGAGGCTAATGCCCACACTCAGCGTCCTCCGATTGGGCTGATTTATAAAACAATGGGACGCTGTCACCCATCCCGTTTCCCGCTCTGCTCTGTGGATGGTAAGTAGGGAAAGGCTAATTTCAGAACGGTTTTTTAAAAAATATATGTGTATTGATTTGAGGGGGGAAGAGAGAGATAGAAACATCAGTGATAAAAGAGGATCACGGATCGGCCCCTCCTGCATGCCCCACAGTGGGGATGGAGCCCGCAACCCAGGCATGTTCCCTGACCGGGAATCAAACCGTGACCTCCTGGTTCCTAGGTCGACGCTCCACCCCTGAGCCACGCTAGGCGGGCTTCAAGGTGGTTTGGATAGAAAATCACTATTCAGTTTGAAGCCATTCGATGCCAAAAAAATAAAAATAAAAAAAGGCACATACATAATAAAACAAACACACTTGTGAAGACCCCTCTGCTATTTCAAGATTTATCAAAGCAGGTTTGCTTTCTCCTGGCAGAGTTATAAAGTTTTAGAAAAATGAGAGAAGTCCTCACTTCGGTGGTGATTCTTTATTCTTTATTCCCCAGAAGCAGGGGGAACTCAGGTACTCTTTCTCTGGTAACTACTCATGCATTCCTCCCTCTGTCTTCCTGGATTGATTCGTTACAAATAATTAACTTTGGCTTGGCTGGTATGGCTCAGTGGTTGAGCATCGACCTATGAACCAGGAGGTCAGAGTTCGATTCTGAATCAATTCTCTCTCATCATGCCCAGGTTGCAGGCTCGATCCCCAGTGGGTGGGGGGTGTGCAGAAGGCCACTGATAAATGATTCCCTCTCATAGTTGATGTTTCTCTCTCTCTCCCCCTCTCCCTCCCTCTCTCTGTAAAAATCAATAAAAAGAATCCTGTATAATAAAAGCTGGATATGCCAAGTGTCCAGTTGTTCGTTCAACCAATCAAAGTGTAATATGCTAATGATATGCTAAGGCCGCTCAACCGTTTGCTATGATGTGCACTGACCACCAGGGGGGCAGACGCTCCAACAGATAGGTTAGCTTGCTGGAGGGGTCCAGCAGATCGGGACTGAGCCAGGCGGGCCGGACACGCCCTGGAGCCCTCCCACAGTCCCTCCCTGGCTGGCTAACCTCCCATGTCCCTCCCCAGCCCCTACCCTGCACCAGTGAAGTCCATTGGCCTGGCCTGCACCTTCTCACAATCCAGGCTGAAGGACCCCTCCCCCCCACCTCCCCAAAACCCCCCCCTGTACGAATTTCATGTACCGGGCCTCTAGTTTTTTGTTTTAGTTTTTAATTTACTTTTGGACATATACTTTAATTTATATGCCTCAGCAATTGTCATAGCTGTATGAACAAACCAAATCCAACACGACAAGACCTATGACCCCTGATGCAATGGGTTTGTCTCTTCTGTATCAATTATAGCTGAACTGTCCACCACCTCCGGGGGGGGGGGGAAGCCACACCCACTTAATCAAGCTTTGCGTGCACCTCGTAGGAGCCTAGTAGCACATCGGGTTATTAATTGTCGCCATGGAAACAATATAGCTCCTCTCCCCCCCCCCCCCCCATTCAATTCTGACTTTCTCTAGTGCCAGGGCCTCTGGCAGCGGGCGGAACCATAGTCGTGGAGCAGCGACCCCCGCTAATGGATCCTATTTAGGAACACTTGATGAGAATGTCGCCTGGCCCATGACCGGTTTTATTCCTTGTGCTTCCGTGTTAGAGAGTAAATGTGAATCTTAATTAGCCTATCCTGACAAGCGGCGCGTCTCCTTTTACGATCCTCTTTAAAACGTACCCAGGGGCTAATCGGCAATGGGTGCATCCCATAAATATAATAAGCAAATAAATTAGCATCCGTTCAATTACATCCAAAAAGCAAATGGCATGGTGGGGCCTTTCCCAGGCTCCCGCGGCATGCTGGGTATTTGTCTCTCTCGGCATCTCTTCTCCTCACCTTATCAATTTCTGGATCTAAACAGCATACCCTCCGGTGCAGGAGCAAGGTCGGATACTAAGGGATTCGGCGTAAAGCAAAGGGACTTCTTTTTCACTGGTTAGATTAGATGCATGCCTCCAGCTCACTGGGCAGATAGGATTAAAAAAAATCAAAGGAAGTACAACTCAGAAAACCCTGCTTGGCTGAGGGGCCGGTTGCAGGGTGGCGATTAACCCGGGTGATGAGTACAGTCATCAAAAAAGGTTAATTGGTCCAAGTTACCACCTCGATTCCACCGAGTAAGTGCCGAAATGGCGAGGCGAGCTAATGATCCGAGAGTTTCCCCAACAATCAAGAGATGGGTGGATGAACAAAATGGATCCAGAGACACAGAGGCATGGGGCAGACTGGAATCTCAGAAGGAAGGCGGCGGTGGGTGGGTGAGTGGGAAGAGATCAACCAAAGACCTTGTATGCATCTATGAATCACTCATGGACACAGACAATAGGGTGGTGGGGGCCTGAGGTGGGGGATGAGGGCAGACTAGAAGGCGCAATGGGGGAAAATAAGGGACATAAGTACTATTTTCAATAATAAAGATTTTTGTTTTGTTGGTTAGTCCTCACACAAGGATATTTCTCCATTGATATTTAGGGAGAGTAGAAGAGAGAGGGAAAGACAGAGAGACACATCAAGGTGAGAGAAACACATCCATTGGCTGCCTCCTGCACGAGTCCCGACCAGGGCCTTGGCTGGGAGGAGCCTGCAACCAAGGTACGTGCCCTTGACCGGAATGGAACCCGGGACCCTTTAGTCTGCAGACCGATGCTCCATCATCCACTGAGCCAACCCGGTGAGGGCTCAACAATAAAGACTTTTTTAAAAAATAAATTGAAGAAAATAAAAAGATAGGTTGAGCATGCAGACAGATCTTTTCTTAAGAAATATATTTTTACTGAATTCAGAAGGGAAGGGAGAGGAAGAGAGAGACAGAAACATCCATGATGAGAGAGAATCATCCATCAGCTGCCTCCAGCACGCCCCCTAGTGGGAATGAGCCCTCAACCCAGGCATGGGCCCTGCCTGGGAATTGAACCCTGACCTCCTGGTGCATCGGTCGATGCTCAACCACTGAGCTTTCCTCTTCTAACTGATGAACAAAAACATAGATACAGAGGCAGTAAAGCATCAAACAGACTGTCCAATGACAGCGGGAAGGCTGGGGAGTGCTGGGGAGGGGAGAAAGAGATCAACCAAAGGACTTGTATGCATGCATATAAGCACACCAATGGACACAAGACACTAGGGGGGGGGGTGGGTATGAGGGCATGCAACAGGGAGTGGGGGAGGCTGGGGGAAGGCCAAATAGGTGGGAAAGGGAGATATACATACTACTATATGTAATACTTTAAACAATAAAATTAAATTTATTCTGCAGAAACCAGTTGGGCTCAGCGGTAGAGCGTCGGTCTGCGGACTGAAAGGTCCCAGGTTTGATTCCGGTCAAGGGCATGTACCTTGGTTGCGGGCACATCCCGGGTAGGGGGTGTGCAAGAGGCAGCTGGTCAATGTTTCTCTCTCATCGACATTTCTAGCTCTCTTTTCCTCTCTGTAAAAAATCAATAAAATATATTTTAAAAATTAATTAATTAAATTAAATTTTAAAAAAAGAATATTCATCCAAGTCCACGTATTGGTGCTGCGTGTTGCCACACGGATTTGTCTCGTGTGAGTCTGGATGTGTCGGCATTCCCACACAGCCGCGCGCCCAGGCAAACCTAGGATGCCCGATGACACAGAGCAGCATGCGCTGTGAGGAATTCATTGGCCGGAAAGACAGTGACAAATAGAGACACGGTTCAAGGTTGTCTTCACCCACTCCGGCGAGAACGGCGCCGGAAATTATGGGGCCCTGAGTACCCGGGACAGGAGACCTTTCCTGTCGGTTCCGGGGAGATGGATGGGAGTGAGGATCCCGGCAGCATGTGCTCGGCACGCGGCCGTGGTCCCCGCTGTCAGATTTACGCTGCGAGTCCGCGGGGCCAGGGCTATAATTTTCAGGGTGATAGTGTGGTTGACACTCTATTATGCTCAACGCATTTTTAAAAAACTCTTACTTTCGGAGAAAAATCACCGCGTTCTCGTTCTTCCCTATTCATCACACCTGTGTTGCAAAGGTGGGGTTTTTATAGTCTTATTTTTTTTTTAAATATATATTTTATTGATTTCAGAGAGGGAAGGAGAGGCAGAGAGAGAGGAAGAGAATCACTGATGGGCGGCCTCGTGCACACCCTACTCTGGGGATCGAGCCCCCAACCTGAGCATGTGCCCTGACCAGTGGGGCTCAATTATTTTATTTTACTTCAGTGCGAGCTGAGAACGTGAGCCTCCAAATGGGCACAAATTATTTCATCTCAAGGCGAAAAAGGACTTTGCTTTTAAGAAAGGGCCTTTCCCCAACAAGTGTGGCTCAGCGGTTGAACGTGGACCTATGAACCAGGAGGTCACAGTTCAATTCCCGGTCAGGGCACAGGCCCGGGTTACAGGCTCCATCTCCAGTGTGGGGCGTGCAGGAGGCAGCCAGTCCATGATTCTCTCTCATCGTTGATGTTTCTCTCTCTCCCTCTCTCTCCCTTCCTATCTGAAATCAATAAATATGTATATATATTTTCTTAAAAGGCCATGCACAAAATTTGCAGAGCATTTTTTTAGGCATACTTAATTCAGACGGAGAGAAATAAAATAACATAGAAGACGCTAAATGGCAGCCTAAAGCTGGAAATGTCACCGAGGACTCCAGAGATGTCCTCACTTCGCACGCGTAGAAATATTGCCTAATTAATGACACCCAGTATATACCAAAATACCCTATGAAAGGCACTAAATATGCATCCCCAGGCAGTGTCTGCTTCCGGCGCAGGGATATTACATAAAGGTCTAGTGCATTTGTCATCGCCCTTATAAAATGAAACCTATCATTTCACTCCATGAGCTGGTTCCCTTTTATTCCTCTTCCCATGTGAAATACTCCTGCCCTGGATGGCTCAGTGGACAGAGTGTTGGCCTGTGGACCAGAGGGTCCCGGGTTCCATTCCGGTCAAAGGCGCATACTTGGTTACAGGCTCTGCCCCTGCCCAGAGTGTAGGGGTGTGTGAATTAAATGTCTGACCAAGTAGAACAGACGATATGTTAAGTTGATAATGTTGCATGGCCAGAGAATGATGTGATAAATATCCCATGGGCCCGGCCAGCATGGCTCAGTGGTTGAGCATCGACCTGTGAACCAGGAGGTCACAGTTCAATTCCTGATTGGGGTCACATGCCCAAGTTGCAGGATCCATTCCCAGTGGGGCATGTGCAGGAGGCAGCTGTTCAATGATTCTATCTCATCATTGTCCTTTCTCTCTCTCTCTTCCTCTCTATCTATCCTCTCCCTTCCTTTCTAAAATCAATAAAAAAATATATATTTTGTATATATACTAGAGGCCAGATGCACAAAGATTTGTGCAAGAATGGGCCTTCCTTCCCCTGGCTGCCGGCATTGCCTTCACTTCAGCGGGAGCCGCCTTTTCACTCTGACTCGGAGCCACCTTTCTCCGCCTTCCTACACTGCTCAGAGGCCCTGCGTGGCTGGGGCGGGGTGTGCAACACTTTGTATGCAAAGTGACCCACCATCTTTGCTGTTAATTTGCATGCTCACTCCTGATTGGCTGGTGGGGCGTTGCGACGGCATGGTCCATTTGCATCTTACTCTTTTATTCGTGTAGCTATCCAATGGAGCCTTGGCAGAAGAAAGGTTTCCCACTCCCACTCTAAGGCCAAGGCTGTTTGGCTACAATGGTTGGGATGCCAACGGGAAATACCAAGCTCAGGACAGAAAGCCGGACTACACGCCGAGTTCCCGCCGATTCCACGGTTTGCAAGACCACGCCGCAGAAACGCGTTTGCCTGGAGCGCCCGAGACCCTCCTGTGCCGACTCATCAGGGAGGGGGGATGCGTTGGTCCAGGAGAACGTGCCCCATGGAAATCCTCCCCTCCTCTCTGTGGGGGGCCCGGCACCCCCCCTCTCTGAGCGCGTGTCTTTGTCTGTGCCCTGAAACACTGGCTCGCACCACAGCCCTCGGCACCCCCTCGCTGCCGGTCCGTAATCTGTGTAACGCTACGCCGTGCGTGTCAGTGATCCCCCCACGGAGAACAGAGCTGCTCTTTGGCGGGTATTGGTCACATGGCGTGCTCCAGACGGGCAGCCTCTCCGTGGTGGCCAAATCCATGGAGTTAGGACGTTCCAATAACTCAGTGTCAGGAGGGCCAGATGAATGGCTCGCTGTTGAATTACATTTCAAAGGAAAAAAAAAAAAAGCCGTCCCCGCATTAGATCAGACGGATTTCAATGGCCTTGATTACAGCTGAAGAGAGTTCCTGCTGTCTCCATCTCCAGAATGACAGCTCGAGATGAGGGGGCGGTAATGAGCTGGAAGGAGGCCCAGCCTTGTCAGGATGCACGGACAGGACATCCGCATCCTTCGCCCTGACATGGAGGAGGGCGGCCCGGGATTCAGAGGGTGACACGGCACTCAGAAAAGGACCATAGCTTAGCCAGCATTGGATCTCTGGACATCCTTTTAGGATTATCTGGGTTTACACATCAAAAACAATGTGATCCCTCCCACCCACCCCCACTACCCGGCTGGTATAGCACAGTGGTTGAGCGTCAACCTGTGAACCAGTAGGTCTCAATTCTATAATATTCTAGGTCAGGGCACATGCCTGGGGGGTTGTGGGCTGGATCCCCAGAGTGGGGTGTGCAGGAGGCAGCCGATGGATGGTTCTCTTTCATCGCTGATGTTACTCTCTTCCTCCCTCTCCTTTCTGTTCTGATGTCAGTAAGACTATATTTTAAAAATTGAAAACATCTCAAACAAAAAAAATAGCGCAGGATGGGACTATGCAGAAATAAGGTTTAAGTGAGAGAAGAGAGGCAACTCGAATAGCAAAAGGACGTGGTAGGATGGCTGTAGGATAAACAACACAACAGGCCCTAGCTGGTGTGGCTCCTTGGATAGAGCGTCAGCCTGCAGACTGAAAGGTCCCAGGATCAATTCCAGTCAAGGGCACATGCCTGGGTTGCGGGCTCGATCCCCAGTGGGGGGTGTGCAGGAGGCAGCCAATCCGTGAGTCTCTCTCATTGATGTTTCTTTCTCACTCCCTCTCCCTTCCTCTCTGAAATCAATAAAAATATATTTAGAAAATTTTTTTTAAAAAGCCGAAACCGGTTTGGCTCAGTGGATAGAGCGTCAGCCTGCAGATTGGAGGGTCCAAGGTTCGATTCCGGTCAAGGGCATGTACCTTGGGTTGTGGGCACATCCCCAGTAGCGGGTGTGCAGGAGGCAGCTGATGGGTATTTCTCTCTCATTGATGTTTCTGACTCTCTGTCCCTCTCTCTTCCTCTCTGTAAAAAAATCAATGAAATATATTTTTTTTAAAAAAAGAAAAAGAAGCTCACTGTTTCCCACTCCCATCAGAGACCCTCCCCCCAAAAATAAGTGGATATAAACTGACGTCGAATTGAATCAGATGGCTAAAAGGATAAACCCTTGAACGCCAAGACTCAGTGGTTACCCGCCTGCCTTCCTGAGGACGGCACCGTGACCTCTTCATGGAGGTTCACAGGTGACAGGGTGACTCCCCATCTGCTCCGGGGCGAACGGGGAGATGATCTGCCGTCGGAGGAAGGGAGGCCAAGTCTGAGGACTCCACGACGGAGCATGCTCCGTGCCGCTGTCCCCAGCATCGGGGCTGCTGACAAGGAAATCTCTCCGGGGATACTCCTTGAGCCAAATTTCCCCCTTTAAAAAAAGACCCAAAGCAGAAGTCAGCCTCCGGGGTGGGTGTCGTCAGAGAGCAATAACAACCCCCCTCTCATTAGACACCGTCTCCTCGGCGAGGCATCCGCGGAGCAGCGAGGCCGCTGCCGGTAAATTAAATTTTAAAAATCCTCTTGCAATCGCTCCCCTGACGTGGCCCCTTCCCGGAGCTCCACGCTCGGTTACGCTTTTTATTTATTGCGATTACTCCGGTAATAAGATTTGTTTGCTTGTTATTCTCTATGTCGCCGTGCCGGGGAGCAAACAAACAAACAACAACAAAATAATAATAGCCGAAAAGAGTTATGTTTCTTATTTATCTCCGTGGCCTATTATGGGGCCACGGGGAGGGGCGGGAAGCGGGAGAAGCTGTAAATAGAAGAGAAAGCGTATCCCGCAGAGCGAAGATGTATAGAAGCAAGAAGAAAGCAGGGCAGGGAGGGAATATGGCTAATAACTCAAAAGCGCTCAGCGACTCCGAGAGATGAATAAGTAAGGAAAAGGCGGACTGGAAGTCAGGGCGGGGGAACGTGGGTCCACCTCACCAAGGTGTCTACGGAGCTTTCCTTTGATTTTCCCTGTTTGTAAACCCTGCCCAGCTGAGCAGGAGGGTCCAGAAATAGAGAGCATAAGAGTCCCAGGCAATTCCTCTGGGCCCAGCCTGGAAGGTGCAATTCCTTTCGGTTCCTGGTGGGGCACACTTCCCAAAGAACCATAGCTTCTGAGGGGGATGCAGGCTGGGCACACCAGGGAGGTAGTCCCTAGGCTGGGAAGACAGTCTCCATCAACCACAGGCTCACTCGGTGTCACAAAAGGAGAGCCAATAACACACACACACACACACACACACACACACACACGCACACACGCACGCGCGCGAGCACGCAAGCCTAGAAGGACATGTAAGGGTCTATTGCAGTGGTCAGCAAACTCATGAATCCACAGAGCCAAATATCAACAGCACAACGATGAAATCTCTGAGAGCCACATTTTTTAAACTTAAACTTTTCTAACGCCACTTCTTCAACATAGACTCACCCAGGCCATAGTATTTTGTGGAAGAGCCACACTCAAGGGACCCAAGAACCGCATGTGGCTCGCGCGCCGCAGTTTACCAACCACGGGGCTATTGTAAGGAAGTGTTAGGAGCGAGAACACGGAAAAAAGAGATGTCTTAGCCCGACCGGCGTGGCTCAGGGGTTGAGCATCCACCTAGGAACCAGGAGGTCACAATTCCATTCCCGGTCAAGGCACATGCCCATGTTGTGGGCTTGATCCCCCAGCAGGGGGCGTGCAGGAGGCAGCCGATCCACGATTCTCTCTCATCACGGATGTTTCTCTCTCTCCCTACCCCCTTTCCCTTCCTCTCTGAAATCAGTAAATCTATTTTTTAAAGGGACGTCCATGGGGAAACTGAGGAAGAATAGACCCTTGTCTCCCTCTTGTCCCGCCAGCAGCCCATCTCTTCCTCCCGGAGGGGGAGCCGCGGAGAGAAACCAGAAGTCGCACGGGGCCGAGGAGGGAACAAAGCATTTAACCAAAGGACAGCCATTTCCCCTGAGAGCCTCACCCTCCGCTTGATCAACGACCCTGCAACACTGAATCATTTTTAATTTAATGCTTCTGGGAAGGACGTGTGTGTGTGTGTGTGTGTGTGTGATGGGAGGCTGGGGGGGGGGGGGGGCGGGGAGGGGAGGGGCTCAGCCAGGGCAGGCCCAGCGAGTTGGCAAGAGCCGGGATCAGCATTCGGCAGCCTTTATGCTCGCCGCTGTTTATGATGGCATAAATTAGGTTTATGCTGATGGAATTAATCACCCTAAATTTAGGAGTAATAAATAGTTGTGTTTATATGTGGAGCAGGCATGCGTCGGACGGGCGGTGTGTGCGGTTGTGGCAGGAAAGGGCTGAGAGCAAGGAAGGCCTTGGGGTTGAGCTCCCAGAAGCCCCGGACATGGTTGAACACGATTTAGCAGCAAAACTGACAAGTTCCCAGAGCCAATGGGTCTCCTTTTTAAAATATGTACATATATATATATATATATGTGTGTGTGTGTGTGTGTGTGTGTGTGTGTACACATACACACACACACACACACACACACACACACAGAGGAAGGGGAGAGGGAGCAAGAGAGAGAGAGAAGCATCATTGAGTAGAGAGAATCATGGATCGGCTGCCTCCTGCACGCCCCACACTGGGGATCGAGTCTGCAACCCAGGCCTGTGCCCTGAGCAGGAATCAAACCTAGGTCATGAGAGCCAGGAGTTCTCATTCCGATTCCCGGTCAGGGCACAGGCCCAGGGTGCAGGCTTCATTCCTGCAGCCGTAGTGGGCGTGCAGGAGGCAGCCCGTCCATGATTCTCTCTCATCACTGACGTGTGTGTGTCTCTCTCTCTCCCTTCCCCTCTGAAATCCCTAAAAATATATTTTATTTTTTTTATATATTTTATTGATTTTTTACAGAAAGGAAAGAAAAGGGATAGAGAGCTAGAAACATCGATGAGACAGAAACATCGACCAGCTGCCTCCTGCGCACCCCCTACTGGGGATGTGCCCGCAACCAAGGTACATGCCCTTAACCAGAATCAAACCCGGGACTTTTCAGTCCGCAGACTGACACTCTACACACTGAGCCAAACTGGTTTGGCTAAAAATATATTTTAAAATAAAGAAAGAAAATAAATCAAAAAATGATGAGTCCGCATCGACGAAGCATAGAGTGTTTTGTACCAAAGACCAACAGCCCAGGAGAGGGTGTGCCTGCAAAGCCTCCTCCCATCCCACTTGTGTTACTATGGCAACATGAACTCGATGGCGGCGGCGGGGCCCGCGCCCCCACGTACTTGCCGTTGACGACTCCGTCGGGGTTGAGCATGGGGATGACCTTGAAGATGAAGTG
>NC_140523.1:1933032-2203032 GCF_964339955.1 Pipistrellus hanaki
GCCAGTGAAAAGTCTCTTGAGAACGAAGAGGCTTGATGTGTGTCTGCCCGACCAGTCGCCTGTTTTCAGTTCTCTTCTTGTGGTGTTTGAACTCCGTTCATGGACAGCCCATGGAGCAACGCTGCTCAGTACTCCCCGCCCAACAAGGAGGCATAAAAAAAATAGCGGCGTGGCTCAGTGGATAGAGCATCAGCCTGCGGACTGAAGGGTCCCAGGTTGGACTCCGGTCAAGGGCACGTACCTTGGCTGCGGGCACATCCCCAGTGGGGGGTGTGCAGGAGGCAGCTGATGGATGTTTCTCTCTCATCGATGTTTCTGACTCTCTATCCCTCTCCCTTCCTCTCTGTAAAAAAATCAATAAAATATATATATTTTTAAAATAGCGTTCGCTGCTGTAAATTCTCAGTGGCACCTGATCCACTGTCTGGCCCACTGGCCTTCCCCAGGGTTAAGTCAGCAAGGTCAAGGCCGCCCTTAAGAGTAAACGTCCGCCATAACTTCCCTTGGGAGGGTCAGGGGATGCCCTGCCGTGTTGTCATGCACCTCACCACCCAGCAGGCGGCGCTCAGCCCCCTAAAGGCGCAGGTGAAGAGAGCCGTGGGTTTTCAAGGAGATACCGACCGCCTTCGAGCCACTGCTCGTCCATTTCCCTCTCGGTGATTTAAGAGGGATTTGTGGGCTTGGTGCTGCGTTAAACAGACGGGACCACTTGGCGGTAGCGGCCAACGGCACCCCAGAGGGCCCCCGGCAGACAACAGCTGTAAATAGCACGCAGCACACACACCCCATGCGTCTTATTCCGCGTAATGGACAGTATCGGGTTTCGTAAGTCATCTCTGGTGAGGGTAAGACAAAAAAAACGAAACCTCCACCATGTATAAAACACGCCCCAAAGGCCGCCTACATCTATGGAGAGGTCATGGTTATGCAATATCCTAATTCCTTTTATATATATATAAAATGGCACAGAGCTGGTTGTTGAGCATCGTCCTAGGAACCAGGAGGTTCACAGTTCGATTCCCAGTCAGGACACATGGCCAGGTGGTGGTCTTAATCCCCAGGAAGGGGCGTGCAGGAGGCAGCTGATCCATGATTCTCTTTCATCATAGACGAGAAGCCCGGTGCACAAATACATATATATATATATATATATATATATATATATATATATATATATATATATATATATTTTTTTTTTTTTAATGGATTTCAGAGAGGTAGGGAGAGGGAGAGAGAGATGGAAACATTGATACTGAGAGAGAATCATGATCGGCTGCCTCCTGCACACCCCACACTGGAGATGAAGCCCACAACCCGGGCCTGTGCCCCGACCGAGAATCGAACCGTGACCCTCCTGGTTCCTGGGTCAACACTTAATCACTGAGGCCCACTAGCTAGGCCTAATTTTTTTTTAACATTCTAATCTTTTTAAAAATATATATATTTTATTGATCTTTTATAGAGAGGAAAGGAAAGAGAGGGATAGATAGTTAGAAACATCGATGAGAGAGAAACATCTATCAGCTGCCTCCTGCACACCCCCCACTAGGGATGTGCCCGCAACGAAGGCACATGCCACTGACCGGAATCGAACCCGGGACCTCTCAGTCCACAGACAGACGCCCTATCCTAATACTCAAAGTTTCGTCTTCGACGTATGTTTGTGGACATGAGAGTTGTTAAAGTCGGTTAGAAACAAGGAGAGGACGGCAGAATGCTTGTGAGAGAGAGGGATTCAGGCTCTTGGCCAACGAAACGGAGTAAGAACGGAAGACAAGGTGCGATCCCACGCGTGTGTGCCCAGCTACGTAAACACCCCCTCGTTAGCTCCTTCTTCCTTCAACAATGCATGTGATTAAGCTCCCACGGGCACTTGGCGAGGGCCTGGGGGACGCCCTGAGGGAAGACGGGCACACCGACAGCGATGACCCAGTGAGATCGGGGACATCTGTCAGCGCATCCTCAAAGCACAGCGGCGCGCCCGTTAGACTGTGGCTGGTAACGAGGCCGATGGCTGGCGACGGCTTCGATGGGCATCCCCGGGAACCTCGTTAAGGAATTCCGTGCAGACGTTAAATAATGGCACAGTGCTGGCGGTTGTGCAATCAACTTAGGAGCCAGGAGGTTCATGGTTTGATTCCCAATCAGGACACATGCCCAGGGTGCGACCTTGATCCCCAGGAGGGGGCATGCAGGAGGCAGCCGATCCGTGATTCTCTTTCATCATAGACTAGAGGCCCGGTGCACAAATTCATGTGGGGCGGAGGGGGGGGGGGTGCCCTTGGCATGGCCTACGGGATCAGGCCCAAACCGGCTCTCTGACATCCCCCCGAGGGTGCAGGCCAGGCAGAGGGACCCCACCAGTACACAATCAGGGCCCGGGAGGAATGTGGGAGGTTGGCCAGCTGGGAGGGACCACAGGAGGGCTCCAGGGTGTGTCCAGCCTGCATGGCTCAGTCCAGATCGGCCGGAGCCCAGCAGCAAGCTAATCTACTGATCCGAGTGTCTTCCCCCTGGTGGTCAGCGCACATCATAGCAACTGGTTGAATAGCCTTAGCATTTCATTAGCATATTACACTTTGATTGGTTGAACAGCCGACCAGACAACTGAACACTTAGCATATTAGGCTTTTATTATATAGGATATTTCTATCTCTCTCCCCCTCTTCCTTTCTCTCTCTCTCAAAAAAAAAAATCAATAAATACATATATTTTTTAAATGGCACATAGTTCTCTTTCTGTTGACATGAGAAGATTGCTAGGACATAATGATGAGTTGGGTGGGGGGGAATGGGCAAGTGAGTTGCATGCTGGGACGATCCCAATTTGTCTGCAGCCGTAACATTTCCTTAAAGACAAAGAAACGCAGAGACGCATTTGTGCCTGGAGGTTATTTAGGGCCCCTTGGTCCCCACTGAGGATGTTTGCCAATTCAGAAAATAATAACCATATGTCCGTTTAGTGGTACATCACAAAAGAAGAGAAAGAGGAGAACAGGCCCATTGCAATATGGAATCAATTCCAAAAATGACGGATGAGATAGGTTACATTTGTTGTAGTGAAGTCATCAGAAGTTCTGTTATGTCTTTACACTTCCCTTTTCTAAAGAAAAAAAAAAAATGTATCTTCATTGATGTTAGAGAGGGAGAGAGAGAGAGATAGAAACATCACTGATGAGAGAGAATCATGGATCGCCTGCCTCCTGCACGCCCCCTACTGGGGATTGAGCTCACCACACAGGCATGTGCTCTGACCGGGAATTGAACCGTGACCTCCTGGTTCGTGGTGGATGCTCAAGCATGGAGCCATGCCAGTAGGATTATTTTAAACTTTCCACTTATCTCAATTTGGACCCATCACTGTTCAATAGCCTCCTGTGGCTCCTGACTAGAATATTGAACACCTTGGCCCTAGACTGTCTATCAACTCTGTAACTCAAACCCTTTATCACCCTTCATGGTGAAAGGTTATCATAATCCAATGGAATATTGTTACGATATTGAGGAAATACCCTAACTGGTTTGGCTCAGTGGCTAGAGCGCTGGCCTGTGGTCTGAAGGGTCCCAGTTTTGATTCCAGTCAAGGGCATGTACCTTGGTTGCAGGCACATCCCCAGTAGGGGGTGTGCGGGAGGCAGCTGGTCGATGTTCATCTCTCATCGATGTTTCTAGGGAGGCAGCTGGTAGATGTTTATCTCTCATCGATGTTTTTAACTCCCTATCCCTCTCCCTCTCTGTAAAAAAATCAATAAAATATTTTTTAAAGATATTGAGGAAATGAATGAAAAAAATAAGGTCACCCTTCCCCGCAAAAAAAAAAAAAACAAAAAAAAACACTCGACGTATTCTAATTTATTGCCTTCTTTCTCGTAAAGCGATCCAATTTTGAAAAATTACAAACTCCTGTTTTCTTCGCAAAGGGCCATCTCGCCTGCTTATTCCCCATCTGCCTCTCTCCGGCGCAAGAAAGTGGGTTTGGATAATCGACCCAAATGAGAAGGAAAATCAGGAAGTCTGTTCCCGGGCCGTTTTCAGATCACCCAGAGGAAGTGGCGCGGCGGCGGAGGCTGAGCCGACAGTTTTAGCCTCGGCATAAATAGGAACACATCCATCTGCATCTCCTCCACCTCGGGGTCCAGCTGCACAGAGCCGTTCCGGCGGGTTCCGGGACAGGAGGAGACGGAGGGAGTCGCACACCGAACGCATCTGTGCGATAATGACACATCACGTCGACACGGCACGGTCACGTTGTGCGTGCTTGGGTCGGGGCTGGAAAATTTCCCACGCCGAGGGACAGTGCCTCGGGGGACGTGGGTAAATCGCATCAGGGAAATTGCAAACAGACGCTGTGGCTCCCTGCATGCCATCCCCCTCCCAACCCTGCCCCCTGTCCTGGAATCTGTCCGTGGATCCCAGTTAGGGATTTTGTCACTCCAACTGGGATCTGTTGGGTCTCTCTGGCACCCCAGAGGGAAGCGTTAGCTCATTTCCTCCACCTCCCAGCTCCCGGGGTCTCCGGATGTTTCTGGCCCCTGTAGGTCATTAGGGGCGGGGCCAAGCCACTTCCTGCTGGTTCTGAAAGTTCCTCGGGAGATGCCACATAGGAGTGAGGTCACGGGGTACCTGTCTCGCTCAGCATCATGCCCTCCAGGGCCCTCCATGCTGCTGAAGACACAAGGGGAGCCTTGGACAGCCTTCCACAGTTGTTTTGTAATTTTTAAAAAATATATCTCTTAATGATTTTTTTACAGAGAGGAAGGGAGAGGGAGAGGGAGTTAGAAATATCAATGATGAGAGAGAAGCATCCATCAGCTGCCTCCTGCACACCCCCTACTGGGATGTGCCCGCAACCAAGGTACATGCCCTTGACCGGAATCGAACCTGGGACCCTTCAGTCCACAGGCAGACGCTCTATCCACTGAGCCAAACCAGCTAGGGATGTCTTTTCTTTCTTTAGCTTTTAAGGGATGGTTCAGCAGTGTGCTCTATGGCCATGGTTGGCCTTCAACTGCACTAGTCACAAGCATGGTATTGAAAACAAACCAGTTTTAGTAATAAACATTTTAAAATTTAATTACAAAGAGAAAAGAAAAGGGCCCTAAGCGGTTTGGCTCAGCCGGTAGGGTGTCAGCCTGTGGACTGAAGGGCCCCGGGTTTGATTCCAGTCAAGGACACATGCCTTGGTTGCAGACAGAGAAAGAAAGAATAAGATATATATATGTGTGTGTCTGTATGTATGTATATATATATATATATATATATATATATATATAGAGAGAGAGAGAGAGAGAGAGAGAGAGAGAGAGAGAGAGAGAGAGAGAGAGGATTGCGATTTCGGCTGCTCCCAGAAAAATGACCCCTGCCGGCCTCCACTTCCATGACCTGACAAGGGTACTGCAGATGCCCTGTTGCTTGGCAACCTGCCCTCTCTGTGGAAGCCATTTCCATGTGTTCACCGTCTGAATGAGGGAGGGTCACAGATGACTGGGCAGCAGGAGAGCCGCTGGAGCCGGCCTATGATGGACGCGTGGGGTCTGCAGAGAGCCTGACAGAGAGCGTCTGCCTGAATGTGTGAAGATGAGGTCCCTCTTCCTTCCTCTCTGTAAAAAAATCAATAAAAATATATACAAAAAAAAAAAATAGAGGTTGTGTCTCCAGCGCACCTGCCTCCATCCAGGTTGGCTCGACTCCGAGCCTTCTCCAGTGGCCCCCTGGCCATCTTGTGGCGGCCATTTTGGGTCCACATGGGGGCAGCCATCTTGTGTGTGTTGGAGTGATGGTCAATTTGCATAGTGCTCTTTTATTCGATAAGGACATGCCTGGAACCTATATAATGGTGTTTACCAATGTCACCCCAATAAATTCAATGAAATAAATAAAAAATGTTGCATTAAAAAAGAAATCAGAAAACGAAAAAGACAGACATTGGACCAATAAAGGAATGGAATCCGTAGGTTAAAAACTTCTCCTAAGAAAGCACCAGACCCAGAGGCACCTACCGGCAAATGTCCCCAAAGAAATAGGTCGCAAACTTAGGGTTAGGGTTAGGGTTAGGGTTAGGGTTAGGGTTAGTTACACAAACTTCAGCCAGAGACAAACAAACGAAAATAAGCATGTCCTCAATCTATTCCAAGGGACAAACAGCGCCGATTCCAAAATCAAAGGCAGCTGAAGGAGGGGACGATGGCAGGCATATCATAACCAGGCACCTCTATGCAAATGCTCCATAAAGAAAAATCAAATGGACTGGAGCGCTGCATAAAAAAGATAATAGATTATGACAAACGAGTTTATACCAGGGCTGCAAGTGTAGCTTACTATTTGAAAATCAATTAATGCGATTTATCTCAATAACACGCTGAAGGACGAAAAGTATCTGATAGTCATAACAGATGGGGAAAGAGGCGTCTCATATAACTCCACATCCATTCCCATTAACACATTTTCAGCATAGGAGGAAGAGAAAGGAACTTCCTTAACCTCAGGGATGAAACACACACACACACACAAACACCGTCAGGAAATGCCGTTCTCGGCGGTGAAATGTTGAAGAAAGCATTGCTTTAAGATCGAGAGCAACACAAACATGCCCGGCTGGTGTGGCTCAGTGGTTGAGCATTCATCCTGGAACCAAGAAGTCTCCGGTTCAATTCCTGGTTAGGGCACATGCCCAGGTTCCGGGTCAAATCCTCAGTGTGGGGCATGTAGGAGGCAGCTGATGGATGTGTCTCTCTCCTCATGGATGTTTCTATCTCCCTCTCCCTTCCCTTCTGTAATCAATAAAAATATGCTTTGCTCTATTTTACTGATTTTTTTTTTTTTTTTTTTTTTTACAGAGTGGAAGGGAGAGGGATACAGAGTTAGAAACATCGATGAGAGAGAATCATCTATCAGCTGCCTCCTACACTCCCCCTACTGGGGATGTGCCCGCAACCAAGGCACATGCCCTTGACCGGAATCGAACCTGGAACCCTTCAGTCCAGAGGCCGACGCTCTCTCCACTGAGCCAAACCAGTTAGGGCTGTTTTGTTTGGCAGCCGATCCATGATTCTCTCTCATCACTGATGCTTCTAACTCTTTCTCCCTCCCCCTTCCTCTCTAACATCAATAAAAATATATTTAAACAGTAATAACAACAACAACATATGTCTGTGATTAAACTCTAAAGAAAAGCAGAGAAATAATGAACACAAAATTCTAAAGGGAAGAGGAGAAATGAGCCTTGGCAGAGACACTCATTGGGGTTGGTAGGTGCTGGCAACATCTCCTCTTAAAGGGTGGCAGGCAAACAGGTGTTTACGGCACTCTTTCACACCCTGCTTCCGCACCTGATCGATTGTACTGTACATAGACTATGGCTCGTGGTTTTTTAAAATTTAGATTTCCCCAGTGAGGAGACGGGAGCTGCTGATGGTGAAATGGTCTGCCCGAGCTAGCACAGCTAATTGGGACATAAAGCTTTGGATGACAGACTCGATCGCTGCTGCACTCCCAACGCCCAGAATGGAGTATTCCGTGAAGCGGATCCACAACAAGTGTTCCTGGAATAAATGGCGGAGCTGGGACACCACGGATGCGTGAACCAGTAAGTCCCAGGAAGAAGGCTGGTGCCAATAATGTCACCCAGGGCCTTTCCAGTTAAGTGAGGTGCTTATTTTACCTAACAATAGACAAACATGCAGATTGACCGTACCTCCGTGACACCACCAGCCAATCAGGAGTGATATGCAAATGAACCCAACAAAGATGGCAGTTAATTTGCATTCATGGGCACTGGGGGATGGGGGCTGGTGGGATGCTTGCATCGCCGCCATGGCAATGACATAGGCGTTCTGCCCCACCCCTGGTCTCCCAGGGCCCCTGGGCAGCGTGGGAAGGCGGGATCGAGCCTGCAACCCAGGCACGTGCCCTGACTGGGAATGGAACTGTGACCTCCTGGTTCATAGGTCGCTGTCCAACCACTGAGCCAGCCATTACAGCCAGGCCCATCTCTTTCAAGTGAGACCCTCTTCCCTGCTGGTTAGGGCAGGTCTTGCCCAGTAAGCAGAATCCACCAGCTCTTGATGCTGACATCACCCAGTCAGGCTCAACCTGAGGCATCACACCTCCCAACTCTGCTTTTTCATTCCCACCCCCTTTCACTTCATTTTTCATGCCTATTGATTTTTAGAGGGACAGGAAGGGAGAGAGAGAGCTACAATAGAAACATCAATGAGAGAAAAATCATCCATCAGCTGCTTTTGGCACGCCCCCTGCTGGGCACCCAGCCCACAACCCCAGCATGTGCCCTGACGGGGAATCGAACCAGGGGACCTCCTGGTGCGTGGGTGGACCCGCAACCACTGAGCCACACTGGCTGGGCCCTACCCCCTTTTATGAAACAATGCAGGATTGAGAAAGCCCAGGTCATTCTGATGGTCTCTGAGCTAAAGATAATCATCCTTCATTAAAACAAAACATCAGTTTTATCTCCAAAGTTCCTCCAAGAACAGTGCTTGAGCGTCTTGTAATTAACATGTGGCAGCAGGTGCGTGTGAACAAAGCAGGCACAAGTATGATAACTTGGAGTCAATAATTCATAAACAATTCTGTATTATTCATCAATGTATTGGGGCCCGAACAGCGGCTAATGAGATTACGCTGATTGCCACACGCGACTGCTGGATGCGCATCGATTTAATCAGAGCACTTAATTAAAGCGTGCCAGCTGCCCGGCAATCATTACATCACTGCTTGCTTCAGAGGAGGGCCGGTTCCCCTCGGCCGCTCTTCCTCCTGAATTAGGAATGTTATCGATTGAAAAAAAATATTCAGATAAGGGCTCTGGCTCTTCATCACAATGTCTGAAACCACCACCAGATGGTCTGGCTCCATGCCTTTCTTTTTCAAAATATATTTTTATTGCCCTAACCTGTGTGACTCAGTGAATAGTGCATCGGCCTGGGGAATGAAAGGTCCCAGGTTCGATTCCAGTCAAGGGCATGTGGCTTGGTTGCGGGCACATCCCCAGTAGGAAGTGTGCAGGAGGCAGCTGATGGATGTTTCTCTCTCATCCATGTTTCTAACTCCCTATCCCTCTTCCTTCCTCTCGGTAAAAAAATTAAATAAACAAACAAACAAACAAACAAATAATAAATCAACAAAATATATTAAATATATATATATATATTGATTTCAGAGAGCCAGGTTGTGAGCTCCATCCACAGTAGGGGGTGTGCAGGAGGCAGCCGATCAATGATTCTCTCACATCATTGATGTTTCTCTCCCTCTCTCTCTCTCTCTCTCTCTCCTCTTTCTGTCTTCCTCTCAGAAATCAACAAATAAATTTTTTTAAAAAACAGAACCACACAGTCTTGGGACAAATCTGAGCTCTAGTCCTCCCTAGTCTTAGAACTTCTTGGAGCCTCAATTTTATCACCTAAAAACGGAGAAGATAAACATGATTCTCTTCTTTATTTCACAGAGCTGCTGCGTGGGGCAATGAATCATTCGTTAAACACTCTGCGAACAGTTAATTACCTTAGAAGATGTACATTATCATATCTCGGGAACACATCTAGAGGGCGAAACACTCCAGAATCGATCCTGAGGAGACAGAGTGTGTGTTTTCTGCTCCAGTGACCACACGCAGTCAGCACTCGGTATCCGCGCTAATGGAGGCAGTTAGGCAGGCAGGGCGGAGGGTTTCATTTCTCTCTGAGACAAACTCGATCGCAGGGCCTATCGGCGTTGCCGTGATGGTCAGCCCGAGTCCTTCTATCATTGGCAGGCCGCTGCACACCAACGTTTCCAAAATGGAACTCAGCCCTGACCGGCGTGGCTCAGTGGATAGAGCGTCGGCCTGAGGACTGAAGGGTCCCAGGTTCGACTCCTGCCAAGGGCACATGCCAGGGTTGCAGGCTTGATCCCCAGTGGGGGTCGTGCAGGAGGCAGCCAATCGATGATTCTCTCTCATTGTGGATGTTTCTCTCTCTCTTCCTCTCTGAAACCAATAATATATATATATATATTTTTTTAAAAATGATCAAGGTCTGATTTCCCAGTTGCTGCTGAGCCGGCCTGGCTGGGAGGGGACACAGGTGGCTGTGGACCTCATAATTCTTGTCTCCTGGTTCAATTATGTTCCCTCACACCCCCTCCCCCCCCCCTTTTTTTTCCTGTAAAGCGCCGCTTCTGACAAATATTGGAACAAAAGAAATGAACTGTAAGGGCACGGAGACTTCCCTCAGTGGAGGTTTTTAATAAAAGGAGTGAGAACTACAGAAGCTGCCCTGCGCCCTTTTGTCTGTGCCCGGGGACTTCCATCCCTCCCGCAGCCCGGGGTGGGAAGCTCAGCGGGTGTCAGGGACACAGAAGCAAACACGGCTCCTCCTCATGGAGGCACTCCGAGGCCGCGGGGCCGGGGCGTGTGACGTTCATGCCCACAGGTCGTTATAATACAGCACGTGGCTCCAGGACGGAACGGGAGGGCGTGGGATGGGGTGGGCAGAGGTCATGGGAGCGCAGGGGCCAGAGTGTTGGCCTGCCTGGTAGCCTCAGGGGACCCACACCCTCACGGGTGAGCTATGTAATCCCACAGGCATGTGGTCCGATACTGACTCCATGCTCTCAAAGAAACCTCAGTCCCAAATGCAAAAACTATTCGAAGAATGACTTGAATCTTTCTTTAAAAATATCTATATCTATATCTATATCTATATCTATATCTATATCTATATCTATATATTATTGATTTCAGAGAAGAAGGAGGGAGGGAGGGAGGGAGGAAGAGGGAGAGGAAGAGGGAGAGGGAGAGGGAGAGGGAGAGGGAGAGGGAGAGGGAGAGGGAGAGGGAAAGGGAGAGAGGGGGGGGAGAGAAAGAGAGGAGCATCAGTGATGAGAGAGAATCATGGATCGGATGCCCCCTGCACGCCCTCTACTGGGGACAGAGCCTGCAACCCAGGCCTGTGCCCTGACCGGGAATCCATCCGTGGGGGTTCTGTGACTGCCCCGTTTTCCACCCCGTGCTCCAGTAAAACCACTTCCAAGTGATCCCACTCCTAAGAAACTAGAAACACCCATCAGAAAGGATATATGCTCCCGATGTTCACGGCAGCACCATTCCCCATAGCTAAGATTTTGAAACAGCCGAGGTGCTGGATCAGAAAGCTAAGGTACAGCTACACAATGGAATACTACGCTGCCATAAAAAAGAAGAGATTCTAACCATTTGCAGCAACCTGGATGAACCTGGAGAACATCATGCTAAGTGAAATAAGCCAGTCAGAGAAAGAAAAACACCACATGATCTCACTCTTTTGTGGGTAATAAAGAACAGTATAAACAGACAAACCAAAAGATAGATACAGAGGTGGTAAAGCATCGAACAGATGATCCAATGACAGCGGGAAGGTTAGGGAGGGGGAGATAAGAGATCAGCCGAGCCAAAACCGGTTTGGCTCAATGGATAGAGCGTCGGCTCAATGGATAGACCAATGAAAGGTCCCGGATTCGATTCCGGTCAAGGGCATGGACCTTGGTTGCGGGCACATCACCAGTGGGGGCTGTGCAAGAGGCAGCTAATCGATGATTCTCTCCCATCGATGTTTTTAACTCTCTATCCTTCTCTCTTCCTCACTGTAAAAAATCAATAATATATATATATATATATATATATATATATATATATATATATATATATATTAAAAAAATGGGGAAAAAATTTAAAAACAACCCACTTCCAAGTGACAGCTCCCGCACCCCAGGGACTCTGAGTAAAACCTTTCTCTGAGAGCAGCTATTGTCTTCCTGGGAAAAGCTTTTAGCATAATGGCAGGCGGAACAGAGCACTGCTTCAGGGAGAATGTGTTTAAGGACAGAAAGGAAAGGAGAAAGGGATTCTTAAACCCATGCAAAGGCGGCCCCCTGGGAAGAGCAGTGGGGGGGGGGGCAGGAGAGGGGGAGGCAGGCAGGAGGTGGGGGAAAGGTTAGCTCCCCTCCTGAGAACAGAAAGGTTATGTTCTCCTCTTTCAGGGGATGAGGTGCCTCCCACCCCCAAAATCGGAGCTCCGCCCCCTCCCGCCCACACTGGCTGGTCCTTGCCTCCTCCCAGATGAGTCACCATGTCAGTGACTGCTGCCCTCAGTGAATGAGTTTCTAAGAAGAGAATGACTTTCCCCTTCAGAAAATTCTCCCCCGACCGGGTCCCCCAGTCCGCTCCCAATCTTCTCTTTCGTCTCCCACGCCTTTTTTTTATTATTTATTTTTTAAGATGTATTTTTTTGATATTTTTACAGAGAGGAAGGGAGAGGGATAGAGAGTCAGAAACATCGATGAGAGAGAATCATCGATCAGCTGCCTCTTGCACACCCTCTATTGGGGATGTTCCCACAACCAAGGTACATGCCCTTGACGGGAATCGAACCTGGGATCCTTCAGTCCGCAGGCCGACGCTCTAGCCACTGAGCGAGACTGCTTTCGGCTGTATGGAGCTTTTGAAGTATGGTAGCAACCATACTTAGGTTAAAAAAAAAAAATTGCTGTTTAATATGTTAACCTTGCTGTTTTGGGTCCTGTATTCATTTAAAAGTTATTTTGATCTTCTGACCTTATGTATGATTGAATCCTCCATGGATGGCGGTTTGACTACCCCATTGATTGTTAATCTCACTGGTCACCGAAGCACATTCCTGGGACCCAAACAGTTCAATGATCCCAAATGGCCTCAGTAGCTACAGATTGCATCCCTGTGGACTCAATGGTCCCAGAATCTGGACTACACAATTATCCTAAATTCTCCCAGTGGTCTTGGATAATGTGTCTCTGTCGACTCAGTGATTCGTAGGTACTTTGGATAGCTAACATGCTGTTTCACTTCTGTAGAATCGTAAACAGGTTCCTCAGTCCAGGCTCAGAGATGTAATCGACACGTTTGTGACATTCTGCCCATGGAAGCCGGGCGTGGCGAGCCGTTCGGGGCTGCGAGGTCTGGAGCGCTGTTGCTCCCCTGTATGCCAGCGGCCATTAATAAATGACTCCATCATTCAACTTTTTTATGAGGCATCCTTTGTAGGGTGGGGTTACACGACATCACTTTGGCTCTCCAAGGGCCGGTGGGTCCCTCAGACTCTGAGACCCTCACCCCAACCACCACCCCATCTTCAAAGAAGAGAGCCCCCCCCCACCCCCGTGGCACTCACGGAACTGCTCCAGGTGGGCCGGGCTGGACGACGCGGGCATGGCCGTGATGGTCACCAGCGGGCAGGCGTTGCCTCCCAGCGTCTGGCAGAGAGCCTGCTGCCGGAAGTACACCGCCCGGGGATCCAGGCTCTTTTCGAGGAGGTCCAGGTGGGTCTGGAGCGGAAACAAAACGGAAGCATGTACGAGTGAGACTTGGGGACCATGGTCCCCCCCACCTCGGGACACAGCCATGCCGCTTGCATCGGTGTGAGACTAAACACGTCATCCTTTCTGTCGAAGAACAGTCTAGACAGCCGCCATGTTGGACGGCATGACTTGGCAGCTGCCATGGTGGCCACAAGGCTTGCAGCTCCCCTGGGGGCCGCTATCTTGAATCAGCAAAGGCCAACCCCTCCCTTTGAATTAGCCAATCGTGAAAGACTCCAGTCAAGAGCAAAGAACAGCCAAAACCGGTTTGGCTCAGTGGATAGGGCATCGGTCTGCAGATTGAAAGGTCCCAGGTTCGATTCCAGTCAAGGCATGGATCTTGTTTGCAGGCACATCCCCAGGAGGGGGTGTGCAGGAGGCAGCTGATTGATGTTTCTCTCTCACCAATGTTTCTGGCTGTCTATCCCTCTCCCTTCCTCTCTTTAAAAAAATCAATAAAATATATTTTTTAAAAGATAAAAATAAAAAGTGATTGTGTGTGTGTAAAGATAAATGCAAATATGTACATCTATGCAACACGAGATGCCAGAGGGAATGAAGCACTTAGTACCCAAAACTTGAAAGTGGAAAGGCTTAAAATCCAGGAAACTTACAATCAGCCACGTTTCTGCTCACAAGCAAATGTAGCATGTATGCTCAGATATGCAAGAACTTATAAAATAGATCATGCCCGCCCGGCGTGGCTCAGTGGTTGAGTGTCGGGCTATGAACCAGGAGGTACCGGTTCGATTCCCTGTCAGGGCACGTGCCCAGGATGCAGGCTCAGTGCCCAGAAGGGGGTGTGCAGGAGACAGCGAATGACAATTCTCTCTCATCATCAATGTTTCTTTCTCTCTCCCTCTCCCTTCCTCTCTGAAATCAATAAAAATATTTTATTAGAAAGAATAAAGGGAGAGAGGGAGGGAGAAAAGAAGAAATAAAAAAAATTTAAAAAAAGCAAAGGAGCATAGAAAATAGAATAAAATCAAAATGATAAGAAGTGACACCAGAATGGGTTATATGTCTAACTAGGTTAAACAGCCTTCTTAAATGACAATGTTTTTTAGATTAGTTTTTATATTGTCTATAAGAGATGCTTTTGAGTTTTTGTTTGTTTATTTATTTGTTTGATTTAAAATATATTTTATTGATTTTTTACAGAGAGGAAGGGAGAGAGATAGAGAGCTAGAAACGTCGATGAGAGAGAAACATCTATCAGCTGCCTCCTGCATGTCCCTCACCGGGGATGTGCCCGCAACCAAGGCATATACCCTTGACCGGGAATCGAACCTGGGACCTTTCAGTCCACAGACCGATGCTCTACCGCTGAGCCAAACCGGTTTCAGCAAGAGATGCTTTTGAAGAGAGAAGAAAAAACCAACACCGGGACATATATGAAAACATGCCTACATTATCTATCTCACTTGCCTCTCCTGAGGTATCATGAGAAAGAAATATTGGAACGCAAAGGCTAGGCGAACATAAATCACCGCAGGCAGGGCCACAGAAACAGGCTGCGAAGGAGCCACATTCAAGAACAAGTGAGCTAAATGGGATTTAAAAATCTTATTTTGACAAAGGGCACAATCTGCGATGAACATATTATAGAAAGCTCATAAATCTGAGGAATCAAATAACACAGGATTGAAATATGCAACGTGCGCGTGGCAGGAGGAGAAACATCGTCCCGGGAACGAGAGACGCCGAGACAGGGCCTCCGTCTTAAATAAATCCCATTCACGGCAATCATGATAGAGTGTATCAGAACGATATTATTTTTATAGATATATGTCAAGATTTTGCGTTACAGAGAACATCCCTTTTTTCCCCTCAAGCATCCATGGAACTGTAACAAAATTTAACCGTATCCAGGGCTATAAAAATTCAATAAATTTTCTTTTATTTGAATATATTTTTATGGATTTCAGAGAGGAAGAGAGAAGAAGAGGGAGAAGGAGACGGAGAGGGAGAGGGAGAAGGAGAGGGAGAGAGAGAGGGAAAGGGAGAGGGAGGAGAGGGGGGGTGGGGGGGGAGAGTGAGAGAGGGGGGGAGAGTGAGGGGGGGAGGGAGAGAAACATCCATGATGAGACTCATGGATCGGCTGCCTCCTGTACACCCCCTACTGGGGATCGAGCCCACAACCTGGGCATGTGCCTTTAACCTGAATCTAACCAATTAACTATTTGGTCTAATACTTATTTGTTTATTTACATGAATGGGACTTGCTTTAAGACGTGAGAGAAATAATCAGACTCTGGGTGTCTACTCACAGATGCACCGATGAGGAAGAAATGGTGATTTTCATCGGCTTTTCCCATAAAAGATAAACGAAGTTATATCGCTGACGATTTGGAAAAGAGAGTAAAGAAAAAAGAATGATCCTCAGCCACCCTAAGACAACAATCACCGGCCGTTGTAGTCGTTTCTTTTGGGGTCCTTCATTTGGATTTTTTTTTTTTTGCATAATTTTAGTTTTATTATAAATTATGGAATGAGTATCTTCCACACGCCATCCTATAGAAGTAGTCCGGCATGTGTGGCTCAGTGAACCAGGAGGTCAACGGTTTGATTCCCGGTCGAGGCACATGCCAGGGCTGCGGGCTCAATCCCCAGCAGGAGGCAGCGGATCCACGATTCTCTCTCATCATTGATGTTTCTCTCTCTCATCCTCTCCCTTCCTTTCTCTGAAATTAATAACACGTTAAGTGCCAGGCCTGTTTTTGTCTTCCTTTCCGTTTAGCTCTCCATATCAGATTTCACCGATATGCTGGCAGCACCAGAAAGTATAGTGTTGCCGAAACTGGTTTGGCTCAGTGGATAGAGCATTGGCCTGCAGACTGAAAGGTCCCAGGTTCGATTCCGGTCAAGGGCATGTACCTTGGTTGCGGGCACATCCCCAGTAGGAGGTGTGCAAGAGGCAGCTGATCGATGACTCTCTCTCATCAATGTTTCTAACTCTCTATCCCTCTCTCTTCCTCTCTATAAAAAAGTCAATTAAAAAAAAAAGAAAAGAAAAGAAAGTATAGTGCCAGTCACTGGTGACTGACATGGCACTTAACGTGATAAAACACATGAGAGAGATAGAGATAGAGATAGAGATAGAGGGAGAGAGAGAGAATATGATGTACGGTCTAAAGGTCACCATCTACCCTTGGCTAACACTTTCCATGTATCAAGCTATTTAATCCTAACAACCCACAGAGTAACTGCTTTCATAGTCCCCATTTTACAGATGAGAAAACTGAGGCACTGAGGGCTTCCACAGCTTGCCCGTGGCTACACAGCAAGAAGCCACTTCTTTCTTTGTGCTCAAGACCCTGGAATTCGCGGGCCGTTGGGATCAGTGACGTCACCCTTCGTGATGACCCCTGGGCTCCTTCAGAACGGCCTCTCACGCTCTCAACACCAGGGCCCATGGCCGGTGCCTGTCCTTCGTGCCGGCCCCTCCAAGGACGGGCCTCTGCCTATCGATTCCCTGACAGCGCTGACGGATGACGTGCTGGTCGCCTCTCTGTTCTAAGACCTGGGGTCCATTCCTCCCATCGGACACCTTGTTGAACTCTCTATTTCATTCTGAGCCCTTTATTGGTGGCGCGTGTGCGCACTGCATTCTGATGCTGTCTCTTCTCTCCTTCCTCCACCCTCCCTCTCCTTCTCCACCTACTAAGTCAGGGACCCCAAACCCCTGCTCTGTCCCACTGAGTCAGGGACCCCAAACCCCTGCTCTGTCCCACTGAGTCAGTGACCCCAAACCCCTGCTCTGTCCCACTGAGTCAGGGACCCCAAACCCCTGCTCTGTCCCACTGAGTCAGGGACCCCAAACCCCGGCTCCCTGGGGCTCAGGGGCCACCTCGGAGAGCCCCCCGGCCCCTCGCGGTCCCGCCGTAAAGAAGCAGTTACCATGAGGGCGGTGTAGGTGTAGGGGTAGTGGTAGGCCAGGTAGCAGACGTCGCCGTGGTGCGGGAAGGTGATGGAGAAGGTGAGGGTGTAATAGCACTTCCTGGAGGCACCCCCTGTGACGGCCATGCTCTCGCGATAGTGATTTCTGAAAGAGAGAGGAGAGGAGAGATGGGGATGAGGGAGGCGGGAGGGAAACGGGCATTTGGGGCTCCAGGCTGCCAATGGGGTCGCTCCGACGCTGAGAGAGAGCTCGCGTGAGCCATCAGCAATGTCTAGGGCCGTGGTTGGCAAACCGAGGCTCTCGGGCCACATGAGGCTCTTGGGCCCCTTGAGTGTGGCTCTTCCACAAAATACCACGGCTTGGGCGGGTTGGTTTTGAAGAAGGGGCGTTAGAAGACGTTTGAGTTTAAACAATGTGGCTCTCCAAAGAAATGCCGAACGTTGCACTGTTGATATTTGGCTCTGTGGACTCATGAGGTTGCTGACCACTGGTCCAGGCTGGACAACCCGGCCAAAGTGGCTCAGTGGCTGAGTGTCAGAGCTCGATTCCCGGTCAGGGCACAGGCCCGGGTTGCAGGCTCGATCCCCAGTGCAGGGCGTGCAGGAGGCAGCTGATTTATGATTCTCTCTCATCATGGATGTTCCTCTCTCTCTCTCTCTCTCTCTCTCTCTCTCTCTCTCTCTCTCTCTCTCTCCTTCTTCTCTGAAATCAATAAAAATATACTGAGAACCCTGACCGGTTTGGTTTGGCTCAGTGGATAGAGCGTCAGCCTGCGGACTGAAGGGTCCCGGGTTCGATTCCGGTCAAGGGCAGGTACCTTGGTTGCGGGCTCGATCCCCAGTGGGAGGTGTGCAGGAGGCAGCTGGTACATGTTTCTAACTCTCTATCCCTCTCCCTTCCTCTCTGTAAAAAATCAATTATATATATACTGTGTTTCCCCAAAAATAAGGCATCCTCCAAAAATAAGACCTAGCACATGGAAAGATAAGACATCCTCTGAAAATAAGACCTAGCGCAACTTTGGGAGCAAAAATTAATATAAGACACTGTCTTATTTTCGGGGAAACAGGGTATATATATATATATATATATATATATATATATATATATATATATTTTTTTTTTTTTTTTTTTTTTTTTTTTTTAGGGAGAGATGGACTGTGTACCCCCAGCCGTCCTGTTAGGGGGAGGTGTTCTGTTTGGCTGTTGAATGGGCCCTGGGCTTCGGTCGCATTCCTGGGAATATGTTAACATAACGTGGTGAGCGTTGTAGAACAAAGGACCCTGTGAAGTGGCGGCCTTATCCATTCATCGGTGCGGTGTGCGTGGCTGGGAAGTGAAGAATGGATTACATGATACATTGACGGTTTCCCTGTCAGCCCTCTGTTCCTCTTTGATCACAGAACAATGGGCTCGTTAATGAGTAAAAGCTATTCACATTACTGTTGTTGGCTTTCCTCGGGGCCTCGGCCAAGGTGAATTTTTTTTAAATACCGGTATATTTTTATTGACTTCAGAGGGGAAAGGAGAAGGGAGAGAAAGAGAAACATGAATGATGAGAGGGAATCATGGATTGGCTGCTTCCTGCACGCCCCCAATTGGGGATGGAGCCTGCAACCCGGGCATGTGCCCTTGACCGGAATCGAACCTGGGACCTCTCTATCCACCGAGCCAAACTGGCCAGGGTCCAAGGTGAATTTTAGATGTGTGGATTCTTCCCTCCCATGTTGGCAGACTTGTTGAAAAATATATTTTTATTGATTTCAAAAGAGGAAGGGGGAGAAAGAGAAAGAGAGAGAGAAACATCAATGATGAAAAAGAATCAGTAGGGGGTGTGCAAGAGGCAGCTGATTGATGTTTCTTTCTCATCGATGTTTCTTGCTCTCTATCCCCCTCTCTTCCTCTCTGTAAAAAAAAAAAAAATCAATAATATATATATATTTAAAAATAGAAAAGAATAGAAATCTCCAGTGGGTACCATTTGACATGCTTCTGAAGGGCGGGTCAATCGCCACAAGGAAGGTGACAAGTGCAGCCGACAAGCACCTGGGGTGGAGGGGCATCAGAGCAACATGGAAAAGCAGGCAGTGGAGAGGGAATGGGAGAGTGGAGAGAAGAGACTTAACAAACACCCGGACTCACTTGTAATAGCAGATTTCGTAGCCCGTCCGCTGCCAGGCGGGTCTCCCGAGAAGAGCCTCCTTCACGGAATACATGGTGGGCTGCATCCCTGCACAAAACGGAGGCCGGCTGAGTCCCCGGGGCCAGAGGGAGGGGCCAGAGAGCTGCGGCCGGCTGCACGATGGCCCTCAAGGATGCCCAGGTCTTCATGCTGCAACCTGTGAGCATTACCTTACACCGCAAGAGAGACATGGCAGGCCCTAACCGGGGTGGCTCAGTGGATAGAGCATCGGCCTGGGGACTGAAGGGTTCCAGGTTTGATTCTAGTCAAGGGCATATACCTTGGTTGCAGACACATCCCCAGTGCAGGGTGTGCAGGAGGCAGCTGATTGATGTTTCTCTCTCATCGATGTTTCTGACTCTCTATCCCTCTCCCTTCCTCTCTGTAAAAAATAAATTTTATATATATATATATATATATATATATATATATATATATACACACACACACACATATATTTAAAATGTGTTGCCCTGACCAGTTTGGCTCAGTGGATAGGGCATCGCCTGCAGACTGAGGGGGTCCCAGGTTTGATCCCGGTCAAGAGCATGTACCTTGGCTGCGGGCACATCCCCAGTAGGGGGTGTGCAAGAGGCAGCTGATTGATGATTCTCTCTCACCGATGTTTCTGGCTCTCTATCCCTCTCCCTTCCTTTCTGTAAAAAATCAATAAAATACATTTTTAATAAAATAAAATAAAACAATAAAATAAAATAATAAAATAAAATAAAACAATAAAATAATAAAATAAAATAATAATAAATAAAGTAAAATATAATGTGTCCACTCAGCTTCAAATGCTTGGGGAACCCAGCGGGACTCTGGTAAGGATCCAAACACTCTCAAGACGACATCATCTGTGGGGTTGGTTACCCAGGAAGCCCTCGCCCCCCCCCCCTTCACACACTCACACACACACACACACACACACACACACACACACACCGCCAGCTCCTACCGTAGTTGAACTGGCTGTTGGGCTTCTCGTGGTTGATGACGTTGAAGCGGTACGGGATGGCGGCCCTCATGCCGCGCACCTGGAAGCTGAACCACTGCTGGTACTGGGTGCAGTTGACGTCGGTGTTGACCAGCAAGTCGTACTCGAACCTGCCGAGGGGGGAGCGATGGGGAGCGGAGGGTGAGGCGTCTCTGAGGGAACTGCCCACCCTGAGAAACAACCGGCACATCTGGGTTCTGGCGGGCAGATCTCAGACCCGGGGTGGATGGCTGGTGAGGGACCCGTAGCCACCACATCTCACAAGAGTGGGCACGGGCTGCTGGCATGGCCGGCCGGAGGGGCACGGGGCCTTGGCATGAGACGCGTCTGGGACACGTCTCATGATGAAATGGCAATCACGTGTCTAGCGAGCTGGGAAGGCTGTGACTACTGAAAGCTGGACATTGCTTGGGGGCCTCCGTCTCCCCATATGAAAAATGGGAACAGTGTCCCCAACTCCCAGTGCTCTTCATAAAGATTAACTAACATGGCGTATGACCCAGTTGAGGTGGCTCAGTGGTTAAGCACTGACCTATGAACCAATAAGGAGGCCACGGTTTGATTCCCCGGTCAGGGCACATGCCCGGGTTGCGGGCTCAATCCCTAGTAAGAGGCAGCCGGTCAATGATTCTCTCTCATCATGAGTGTTTCCATCTCTCTCTCCCTCTCTCTTCCTCTCTGAAATCAATATATATATATATATATATATATATATATATATATATATATATATATATTAAAGAACTATCTCTTGGAATGCACTTGTGGTGGCTGCCAATTTGCATGGTGTAAACACCACCACCACAGCTGATGGCCACTAAGAGGGCAGGGAAGAGATGGTCATACTGCTTTCTTGAGCTGCCCGGGCCAACCCATTGCAGCTTTCTTTTATTTATTATTATTATTATTATTATTATTATTATTATTATTATTGGTTAATCCTCACCAGAAGATTTTTATTTTTTCCCATTGATGACTTTTAGAGAGAATGGAAGGGAAGAGAGAGGAGAAGAGAAAGAGAGAGAAGCATCGAAGCGAAGGAGACACATCCATGGGTTGCCTCCCACCCGTGTTCCAACCAGGGCCGAGGACGGAGCCTGCAACCAAGATGACGTGCCCCTGACTGGGAATCAAATCCGAGACCCTATAACACTCCGGCAAGTGCTCTAACCACTGAGCACACGGGTCAGGGCCCACTGCGGCTTCCTTTACTTACTCACGCACTTGGATGGCCTTGCGCAGGTTTCCCGACTCGAACCTGGAGGAGAACCTCAAGCTGTCGGGAGCCGAGTCCTGCCTGTGAGGAAGGAGGGAAGTTACTGCCGAGCTTGGGCCCAGCGTGGACAGAGTTCTCAGTGCCACACCCACCGCCCGTCCGCCGACGGGCACGGGCACCCACCGAGGCTCGTCTAAGCTGAAGACGACTCTGCCTATCACGTCACTGGGCTGAAGGAGCCTCCGGACGTCCTCCAGTATCTTGACCCTGGAAAGGAAAATTAGAAATGTTTTTTAGAGGTTGGCCCTCCCTCCTTACCCCACACTCGTCCAATGATCATCTTGGGAGTCATCAGAAGAATAGGAAAGTTGCCCCCTGGCTGGTATGGCCCAGGGGTTGAGCGTCGACTCAGGAATCAGAAGGTCGCCAGTTCGATTCCCAGTCAGGGACCACGCCCAGGTTGTGGGCTCCATCCCCAGGTGGGGGCGTGCAGGAGGCAGCCAGTGGATGAAGTTCCTCTCTCATCGATGTATCTATCTCTCTATCCCTCTCCCTTCCTCTCTCTTAAAAAAAAAAAATCAATAAAAACAGCCTTAGCTGGTTTGGCTCAGTGGATAGAGTGGCAGCCTGCAGACTCAAGGGTCCCGGGTTTGATTCCAATCAAGGGCACATGCCCAGGTTGCCGGCTCCATCCCCAGTGAGAGCATGCAGGAGGCACCCGATCCATGATTCTCTCTCACCATTGATGTTTCTCTCTCTTTTTCTCTCTTTCCCTTCCTCTCTGAAATCAATAAAAATATATCTTTTAGCCGAAACCGGTTGGGCTCAGTGGATAGAGCGTCGGTCTGCGGACTGAAGGATCCCAGGTTCCATTCCGGTCAAGGGCATGTACCTTGGTTGCGGGCAAACATCCCCGGTGAGGGATATGCAGGAGGCAGCTGATCGATGATTCTCTCTCACCATTGATGTTTCTCTCTCTCTCTCTCCCTCTCCCTTCCTCTCTGAGATCAATAAAAATATATCTTTTAAAGAAAAAAAGAAGAGAAAAAACATGGTTCTCGTGTCAGGACCCCCCTCACCTCTGGATTCCGCGCTTGCGTTCCAGCAGGGGCTCCGGGGCGTGTGGCGGGCGGTGGCCCCAGAGGTCAGGGAACGCCAGCGTCTGGAAGTCCGCCACGGACCTGGTCCCCGCGGCCTTGGCCATGTAGACGCGGGGGTCGTGGAAGGGGGCGTGCCGGGGGTGTGTCTGCAGAAGCTTATGGATCCCGTCCGCCGTGCCCCCGGACGGAGCGGCGCCGGGAAGGGAGGCACAGGTCCTTGCGCGGGAGGTCATGTCGATGTCCCAAGCAGCCTCTTGGAGGAGAGTCTCAAGGTCAAGGGCTTCCTTTCCGGAAGGATCCGCCCCGAGCCCGTGGGGCGGGGCGTCTGGGTGCTGAGGCGTTCCGGGTCCATTGCGGGGATGCCCAGGGGACCTCCCCCACTTGGCCGTGCTCAGGAGGGACGTCTCGGGGGCACCCTCCCTCTCCGGGCCCCGGGAGCCTTGGTCCGTATCCGGGCGCTGCTGCTGCCGCCGCTGCTGCTGCCGCCGCCGAGGCTTCAGGGAGGCGGCGTTCGGAATGTGCAAGTGGTTGGAGTCGGGGGTTAGGTCCTCGCTGGGGGCGGGCTCCAGGTCCTTCAGGTGCAGAGCAGAGCAGAGCATGGCGGTGTCACCCTCCCAGGGAGACCGGATGACCCCTCCCTGTCCTCACTCTCCGGGCACAGAGCTCAGCATACAACCCTGTGGGTTAGGGAGCTTCCTCCCAGGTCAGCCTCAGAAAGACTCGGTTTCAAGAGTCAAAGAAATGGCCCTGGCTGGTGTGGCTCGGTGGATAGAGCGCCGGCCTGCGGGCTGGAGGGTCCCGGTTCCATTCCAGTCAAGGGCACATAAGTATCTTGGGTTCAGGCTTGATTCCCCGGCCTTGGCAGGGGCTCCTGTTGGAGGCAGCCAATCCATGTGTCTCTTGCACATCAATGTTTCTCTCTCTGTCTCTCTCCCTCCCTCCCTTCCACTCTCTCTAAGAATCAATGGGAAATAAGCTAAAGGTGAGGATTTTTTTAAAAAAAAATATATTTTATTGATTTTTTTTTTTACAGAGAAAAAGAGAGAGGGATAGAGAGTTAGAAACATCGATGAGAGAGAATCATCGATCAGCTGCCTCCTGCACACCCCCTACTGGGGATGTTGCTGCAACCAAGGTACATGCCCTTGACCGGAATTGAACCCGGGACCTTTCAGTCCACAGGCCGATGCTCTATCCACTGAGCCACACCGGTTTCGGCCGCAATTTGCTTCTGCCAACAAGCAACCCCGGGATCCGGCCAGGCCCCTCCCTTCGGAACGCCGTAGGGCACGGCCCTCCCCCTCAGACAAGGGAACAAGGACATCAGCCAGAATCGAACCATGACCTCACGGCTCAGGGGTCGACACACCACCCCTGAGCCACGCCGGTCAGACCTTTCTCACACGTTTGTTTCACCACCTGCTTCTCTCTCAGAAGCAGATTGCTAGGGGTGAGCATGTGCCGACTCAGAAACCAGAAGGTTGCCGGTTCGATTCCCGGTCAGGGCCCATGCCCAGGTTGTGGGCTCCATCCCCAGTGAAAGGGACGTGCAGGAGGCAGCCAGTCGATGAAGTTCCTCTCTCATCGATGTTTCTATGTCTCTATCCCTCTCCCTTCCTCTCTCTCTCTAAAAATCAATAAAAACAGCCCTCGCTGGTTTGGTTCAGTGGGTAGAGCCGTGTGCTTCCCCCATCTGCAAGCCCCTGTGTGGCCCCAGGGCCTGCAGAGGCCCCAGCGTGGAATCAAGCATCCCCGGGGGCGAGGGGGCCAGAACCCCGGCGAACGTCCCACCTCAAAGCTGCGGGAGAGCTCGGCGCACAGGGCTGCGTACTGCCTCAGCTCCTCCTCGGGGCGGTCAAGGCCAGGCTTGGCGCTCAGCTTGCTCACGTCGGTTTCCAAGTCATCGTCCTACAGCGGGACACGGGGGGGGGGGGGGGGGGGGACAAGGGTCACCCACGAGAAAGCCACCCTGAGGAGCATCGAGACGAGATGCAGACGAGACTCTTCACAACCCGGGTGAGTGGGGCCCTGGCCTCCGAATGACGGTGCCTGCCTACCCAAAGGACAGTGTCACAGGGCGAGTTGCTTTTTTAGAAATAAAGAAAGAGCCCGCGGCCTGTGTGGCTCAGAGGTTGAGCGCGTCAACCTAGGAGCCAGGAGGTCACGGTGTGATTCCCAGTCAATGGCACATGCCTGGAGGGTGGGCTCAATCCCCCAGGGTGGGGCGTGCAGGAGGCAACCGATCCATGATTCTCTCTCATCATGGATGTTTCTATCTCTCTCTCCTTTCCTCTCAGAAATCAATAATAAAAAAAAATGTTTAATATTTATATTCTTGACCCAGGGGGAGTCGGAGGGGGGAAGGGTGTGGGGGAGAAAATGCAATATTCCATCCATCTTCCACAATTTTCCTCCAAACTTCAAATTAAAAGGAAAAAAAAAACAAAAACGGTTTGGCTCAGTGGATAGAGCATCTGCCTGCAGACTGAAAGGTCCCAGGTTCGATTCCAGTCAAAGACATGTATCTTGATTGCGGGCACATCCCCGGTGCAGGGTGTGCAAGAGATAGCTGATGGATGATTCTCTCTCATCGATGTTTCTAACTCTCTATCCCTCTCTCTTCCTCTCTGTAAAAAAGCAATAAAATATATTTTTTAAAAAGAAAAGAAAAAGGATAGATCCTGAGCGGGAGACGTGATGATATTTTCCGATGCAGTAGGCACCAGGCCCACACTCTATCTCTCAGGCCCTCCTGGCCCCCACAACCTCGGGGGCAGCCTCCGCTGTGGCCCAGGCTGGCACCCCCGGCAACACTGGGAAGTGAGGTAGGCGTGAAGAGAGGCACACGAGTGGCTGGCACTCTTCATTAGAAGCCCAGTCCTGGGGGCGTGGGCGTGAGGGGCAGGGAGCGTGGCATTGATGGATGGCTGCAGCAGCACAGCATTATTCAAATAGTCAGGCGCGGACTCCCGAGTCCCGCACCGCTGGGCGACAGCAAAGAGCCAATTTTCCACCGACGACTTCGGAAATGATTCTATTCATCAGTGAAGCTCGGAGCACACCAGGGTATCAACGGCGGCCGTAACCCTGCAGGCCTGGCTAAGAGGGGTCCGTATAGGTCAGCTGCTGTCATCAGCAAGGCGAGCGATCGCTACATAGAGAACTCGGAAAGCCTCCCTCTCTCTGAAGAGACCGGTTTCGCAGGCCGATAGGTAAGACAAGAGAAAGGGAGGAAAGGGGGATGGATGGATGGATGGATGGATGGATAGATGGATGGATGGATGGATGGATAGATGGATGGACAGATGCATAGATAGATAGAGGTATGGATGGATGGATGGATGGATGGATAAATAGATAGATGCATAGATAGGTATATAAATGTATAGATGGATGGATGGATGGATGGATGGATGCATAGATAGGTAGGTAGGTAGGGAGGTAGGTAGGTAGATAGATAGATATAGATATATGTATAGATGGATGGATGGATGCATAGATAAGTAGGTAAGTAGGTAGGTAGATAGATAGATAGATGGATGCATAGGTAGATAGATGGATGAATAGATAGATGGGTGGATGGGTGGATGGATATAGATGCATTGATAGATAGATAGATAGATGCATAGATAGATTGATGGATTGATAAGTAGATAGATAGATGATAGAGGCATAGATTGATGGGTAGATAGGTGCATAGATAGAAATATAGATGCATAGATAGATGGATAGATAGGTCGATACATAGAGGTATAGATGGATGGATGATGGATGGATGGATGGATAGATAGATATTTTTAAATCCAGATTTTATATCCAGGAATGTCTTTAAAAGGTAGCATTTACTTCTCAGTCTTATTTTGAGGATGACAAAATTAAAGAACCCTCACTCAGTGCTTAGTCCAAGTTGAAGTCCACCAACACAAACGAAGACAGAATTACAACCCTAGATACAGTCACCATCACTCAGAGCAGTGGTTCCCTAGTCAGGGGGACATTGGGTCCTTCCTGGAGACAATTTTGGTTCACAACTGGGCCCTGACTGGTTTGGCTCAGTGGATGGAGCATCAGCCTACAGACTGAAAGGTCCCAAGTTCAATTCCAGTCAAGGGCACGTACCTTGGTTGCGGGCACATCCCCAGGAGGGAGTGTGCAGGAGGCAGCTGATCGGTGTTTCTCTCTCATCGATGCTTTTAACTATCCCTCTCCCTTCCTCTCTGTAATTAAATCAATAAAATATATATATTTTTTAAAATTCACACTGGGATCAGCTGACGAGAGACAGTGCTATGGTCCCTTGTCTGCCGTGAACACGGGGACCGCTAGGAGCAAGGTTCTGGTGTACCGACCTCCTCTTTCACATCTTCAGAATCGGAGTCTCTGTCCTCTTCCTCGTCACCATCATCTTCAAAGTCCTCTGGGTGGGGGGGGAGGAGGGGAAGAAGCGGGTGAGGCTCGCCCTTAGTCTCGGGTGTGGGTCGGCGTGTCTCCCGCTGGCCCACCAGGAGCTCACGATGACGTCACGCCACCCCCAATGGCATCCCCGGCTCGCCCACGGCCCGTGCGGCCGTGAGCACCGTGTCTGGTGGCTACGCCGCTGCCTCTCATTTCCTTCTGCTCTCACTTCGCAGAATAAAACGACGCAGTCATACCATTCTGGCTCCTCCACCTCCCTACCCCGCCCAACTTAGACGAATGGATGCAGCTGACCTTGCCAAAGGTGAGAGGTCACCTACATGCAGAGTGTGATCGACGCCCTGATTGTGGGATGATGGAGCTTATTGGAAACACGAGTCCATGGACACAGCCAGTGCCACGGTAGGCAAGGTGACGCCCCTGGAAAAATACCGATTCCAGCCCGGCCGGTGTGGCTCGGTGGTTGAGCGTCGACCTAGGAACCAGGAGGTCACGGTTCGATTACCGGTCAAGGGCATATACCTTGGTTGTGGGCAGATCCCCGGTAGGGGGTGTGCAGGAGGCAGCTGATGGATGTTTCTCTCGCATCCATGTTTCTAACTCTCCCTCTCCCTTCCTCTCTGTAAAAAATAAATAAAATATATTTTAAGAAATAAAATTAAAATCTTTTTATAAAATAAATTTTTATTTATTTTTAATATATATTTAAAATAAAAATCAATTAAATATATATTAAAATCAATTAAATATATATTAAAAATAAATAAATGAAAATTAGTTGTAAAGAACTGTCCAGTCATGTGCCAATAGCAACCCTATTTAGAAACACTTTCCTCCCCCCTACCAATGTGGCTTGGGAGTTGAGTGTAAACCCAGGAACCAGGAGGTCCCGGTTTGATGCCTGGTCAGGGCACACGGCAGCACGGCGGCACCCACTTCCTTTACCTTCAGCGGGAACGCGTGGGGGTTCCGAGGCGGGGTGCCCAGGGGTGCAGAAGGTGTAGGCGCTGCTGACCGTGGCCAAGGGAAGGGGGCCCTTGGGGTAGCACTGCCTCAGGACCTGGAGCGCCAAGGAGGTGACGGGTTCCAGGCTCCGGTCCTCCAGGGCGCTCTGCGCAGAAGGAAGGCTGTGTCATTCTCTCCAGCATCTCGTGGCCTCCCCTTGGCTGCCGCAGAGCTCAGGGGATGAGTGACAGGCGGGCAGCACGGGCAATGAGCACCCTCAACGCAGGGTGTGTCTCCTGTGCAGAACCGTGTCTGGCATGGACCCGGCTTTGGCCTAGGGCCATGGTCGGCAGGCAAACCGCGGCTCGAGAGCCACCTGCGGCTCTTTGGCCCCTTGAGTGTGGCTCTTCCACAAAATACCACAGCCTGGACGAGTCTATGCTGAAGAAGTGGCATTAGAAGAAGTTTAGGTTTAAACAATGTGGCTCTCCAAAGAAATGTCAATCGTTGTGCTGTTGATATTTGGTTCTAAGGACTCATGAATTTGCTGACCACTCTCCTGGCCGGTTTTGCTCAGTGGATAGAGCGTAGGCCTGTGAACTGAAAGGTCCCGGGTTTGATTCCGATCAAGGGCATGTACCTTGGTTGTGGGTACAGCCCCAGTAGGGGTCATGCAAGAGAATCAGCTGATCAATGATTCTCTCTCATCAATGTTCCTAACTCTCTATCCCTCTCTCTTCCTCTCCATAAAAAAATCAATAAAATATATTTTAAAAATAAAATAAAATAAAAATAAAAATAAAAATAAAAATAAAAAATGTGGCTCTCCAGAGAAATGTCATTGTCCTATTGATATTTGGCTCTGTGGACTCTTGAGTTTGCCTAGCGTGTAGGATCTGGAATTGCATGTCTCTCTCACGTTGTTGGGGTGAATTTAGTCTGAACATAGACCAACACATGGGGGCTAGGGGGACTGCGGCTACAGAGTTTGAACAGGTTCGAGCCTTGGACCAATGAGAGGGCACAGTCCTCTCCTGGCCAAGTGCAAGGCGCAGCGTGGAGGGCAGAGCCTCCCGGCACCATGAGAGCCAACAGCTGGAGCTGTGAGCGTGCACCTATGGTCCGAATATGTGGCCCCACGTGTTTGAGTGATGTGGGTGTAATAGGGTTCAGGTGCATGTCACTGAGCAGGACTGAAACCCGCAAGGATGCTGTAAACATCTCGACCACGCCCTTCCTCTGCTATCGCCCCCTTCTCCAAATTCATAACTTCTCACTGTGTTTCGGGACCTCAGCAGGAAGGTAAGGAAGAATACGATCAACAAAGGCTGCGGGAAGGACTCAAAAATAGCTCTTTCCCAGTCACTCTCGTGCCCAGGAGGTTTGTAGTTACGTCATAAACACAAATAGAAATAGTTCAGGACCCTGTTTTCACGGTGGGAGGCCCAGACCAACAGCCTTGGCATCGCTTAGGAGCTCGTTAGGGATGCAAATCCCCAGCTCCGCTCGAGCCTATGGGCTCAGGAACTCTGAGGAAGGGGCCTTGCAGCCCTCCCATGAGGCTGACGCACGCTCAGCTTGGAGAGCCGCTGGTGCAGTGGACAGGAGTGGACCTCGAGGGAGAGCACTGGTTTCAAATGCAGGGGTGAAATATGAAGCCAGCCCTAGGCCATTGCAAGTGCTCAGCACAAATCTCTCCTCGTCCTCTTCCTTCATTATCACTGTCATCACCATCATCATCACCGTCATTGCCACTATCATCATCATCACCATCATCATCACCACCATCAACACCATCATCACCACCACCATCGCCACCGTCATCATCATCACTATCATCACCACCCTAACCACCACCACCATGATCATCACCATCATCATCACCATCATTGCCACCATCATCATCACCACCATCATCAACACCACCATCATCACCACCATCATCATCATCATCATCATCACCACCCTAACCACCACCACCATGATCATCACCATCACAACCACCACGATCATCACCACCATCAGCATCATAACCACCATCATCACCATAGCCATCACCATCATAACTATCATCAGCAGCATCATCATCACCACCGTCATCATCACCATCCTAACCACTATCACCATCATCATCACCATCCTAACCACTACCACCATCATCCTCACTATCCTAACCACCACAATCATCACCAACATCAGTATCATAACCACCATCATCACCATCATAGTCATCACCAATAGCATCATAACCTCCACCATCACCATCATCATCACCATCATCACCACCATGATCATCACCACCATCAGCATCATAACTACCACCACCATCACCATCATCATCACCATCACGATCTGCATCACCATCCTAACTCCCCCTGACCCAGAGGGGACTCCCGCGCTGGTTACCTGTATGCTGCTGAAGAGGATCTCCATGCCCTGAGCTGCCAGGAAGGCCTCCCGGCCGGACTGGAGGGCGGCGACGTGCCTGAGGCAGAGCAGCAGGGCCCGGCGGATCTGCAGGCGGCTGTTGGCCGTGTCCTGGCTGTGCCAGTCCTGATGCAGCCGGAGCAGGCTGGCCACGTAGCCCCTGTTCACCGCCCGGCGGCCGTTAGACTCTGAAACCGATGGGAAGAGGCGAGGTTGGTCACAGGCTCTCCTGGGAGCCCTGATTAATGTGTGTCTCCAAGCCCTGGCCAGGTATCTCAGTGGTTAGAGCGCCATCCTGCTATACCAAGGTTCTGGGTTCAATCTCCAGTCAGTGCACATACAAGGATCAGCTGATGAATGCATGAATAAGTGGAACAAAACCTCTCTCTCTCTCTCTCTCTCTTAATTAAAAAAAATTGAGACAATGCATGCTTCTAGCTGAGTGTTTCGGAAAGATTCCCCTGAGCTGTCATCAGATAATCACGAATTCCAGCTCAAGCTCAGACCCTTCCCTCAGACCACATAGGTGCACAGGAGTGAAAACATAACCTGAAAACCCGGTGCTTTATTCCAGAAGGATTTTCTCCTATTAATGAATTTCTCTCTCACCCTCTTTCTTTTTTTTCTCTCTCTCTCTGCTTGTTTGTCAAACTCTAAATGGTCAGGCCCGACGGAGCCCCTCTGAGATTGTTGACCCATTTCTTTGCTGGTTTTCCTTTTATTTTTTTCCTTTTCTTTATGCTTTTCAGCATTTCATTCAGCCAGGACCCTGCCCCGAGAGAGATGAGCTTTATTCAAGGGAGATCTGTTGGGGGAAGATTTCATTACTCCGTGAATGAATTATTCTACTGCATCAGAACCTTGCTCTCCTCGGCTAGCCCCGGCCACAAAGCCCTCCGAGCCCTTCGCCGCCTGCGTGAGATCCAGCCCGCCCGCCCGATAGCGGATGTTTAAGGGAAAACGGGAGATCACGTGGGAGGAGGTATTGAGGGGAAGCATGGCCTGCTGAGACGGTGCCAGACTGGCATCAACAGTGCCCGGGAGGGCCCCACGTGGGAGGTGCAGGACTCTTGTTTTTAATCTAGAGTCTCGGTGCACGAAATTGGTGCACAGGGGTGGGGGAGTGACCCTCAGCCCAACTTGCACCCTCTCCAATCTGGCCGTGGTATTTTGTGGAAGAGCCACACTCCAGGGGCCCAAGAGCCGCAGTTTGCCTACCACAGGTCTATAATGAATGATACACAGACGTTTCCTCTCCCACTCCCCACCCTCCTGCCCGCTTCCTCCAGGAGACAGCGCGTGAGACACATCATGGGACGGGAGGAGGATGCGTGTGGACTGTGGGAAGGCAGACAGGCGGGCCTTTCAGGGCTGCCCTTGACCTTGGCCGTGAAGGTCAGGACGATGCAGGTTCTCCGAAAGTCTAGAGGGGATTGGGGAAAGGTAACTGCAAGACTTGGGGCTGTTGACCTGAGGCAGCCCTCCCAAAAAGATGCTGCTGAGAAGTCCCCACCCCACTCCCTCACTCCTCCCAAAGTCCTTTCTAATCCCGCTAACCTCCCAGGGAACAAGACCAATTCCAGAGGCCGGCTCCTCCAGCCCCAGCTCCAGGCCCCCCGCCTTCCTCCCCCCCACTCCCTTAAATAACGGCTGAGCCAATGCCTCTGAGACCATCATCAGCTGCTCATTTCCCCGAGACGGGCCCGCTGCTCGCGCTGGGAAGCGCAGATAGTGGGGAATGGCAAATGCGGGCAAAATTAGATTAACATAACCTCCCGGTAAACAAATGACTCGCCTCCCATAAATACTGGGCCAGCGGGGCCCAGATAGCTGAAAGCACAGCGCCACTACCTGGCCGCAAGAGGAACTGCAAGGGCTGCTGCAGGGTCTGTACCAGTCAGCACCACCCAAGGATGGGGTCTGAGAGAGGGGGTGGGGATGGGAAGCAAGAGGGATGGGGAGCATTCTTTTATTTATTTTTTAAATATATCTTATTGATTTTTTACAGAGAGGAAGGGAGAGGGAGACAGAGAGTTAGAAACATTGATTAGAGAGAAACATTGATCAGCTGCCTCCTGCACACCCCCTACTGGGGATGTGCCCGCAGCCAAGGTCCATGCCCTTGATGGAATTGAACCTGAGGCCTTTCAGTCCACAGGCCAACGCTCTATCATTTGAGCCAAACCAGTCAGGGCAGTAACATTCTTTTAGTTTACACTTTTAAAAATGTTTTATGGCCCAGCCAGCGTGGCTCAGCGGTTGAGTGTCCACCTGGAAACTAGGTCATGGTTGGATTCCCGGTCAGGGCACATGCCCGGGGTTGCGGGTTTGATCCCCAGTAGGGGGCGTGCAGGAGGCAGCCGATCCATGATTCTCTCTCACCACTGAAGTTTCCATCTCTCTCTCTCTCCCTTCCTCTTTGAAATCAATACAAATATATTTTTAAAAAGAAAGAAAGAGCCGTAACCGGTGTGGCTCAGTGGACAGAGTGTCGGCCTGCAGAATGGAGGGTCCCGGGTTCGATTCAGGTCAGGGACATGTATGTGCCTTGGTTGAGGACATATCCCTAGTGGGAGGTGTGTAGGGGGCAGCTGATGGATGTTTCTTTCTCATCAGTGTTTCTGGCTCTCCATCCTTTTCCCTTCTTCTCTGTAAAATAAAAATGAATTTAAAATATTTAAAAAGACGTCAAAACCATTTGGCTCAGTGGATAGAGCATCAGCCTGCAGACTAAAGGGTCCCAGGTTCAATTCCAGTCAAGGGCATTTACCTTGGTTGGGGGCAGCTGATCGATGATTCTCTCTCATCGATGGTTCTGACTCTCTATCCCTCTCCCTTCCTCTCTGTAAAAAATCAATAAAATACTTTTTAAAAAATATTAAGAAAGAAAGAGGGGGGGGGAGGGAGGGAGGGAGGGAGGAAGGAAGGAAGGAAGGAAGGAAGGGAAAAAGGAAGGAAGGAAGGAAGGAAGGAAGGAAGGAAGGAAGGAAGGAAGGAAGGAAGAAAGAAAGAAAGAAAGAAAGAAAGAAAGAAAGAAAGAAAGAAAGAAAGAAAGAAAGAAAGAAATGACAGATGCTCCGGCCCTCCCAAATCCTTCTAATGTGTAGAAAGTGTTTATTTAGCTTCCTTTCAGCTTCAGGTCTTATCTTCCTTAAGCTAAAAAACAAACAAACAAAACAAAACCCTAACCCCCTTTAATCTCTTCTGGGTTCACCCAGGGCTCAGGCCCCAGGGCCCCAGAGACGGGCTAATAAACGCTGCAGTCCGCACGCTGTGTGCACAGCCCTGGCTTCCTCCACCTCAGTCCCCTCACCTGCCACCTGGGGGTGATCACCGGGCCCCTCCCCTGACCGGAGGCCCGTGCCGAGGCTGACATCCGGAGAGCCCGGTGAACAGCCGACGCTGTGCATCCCGTCAGCCCCACGCGTGATGGATGGAGCTTGCGATTCTGCCTCTGTACCGAGCTGCCTGCGTCTCATCTTCCTGCCAAACTCCCCATTAGCACTGTCCCATCGCTGTCTCTCTCCCTTCCCTGACTCACCCACTTTCCTCTCCCCACGGGCCCCAGCTTCTGCAAACTTCCAGCCGCCTCTGACTGGCGTGGGCGGGGAGACTCACAAGCCAACCTGATGAGCATGTTTGTATGGGGAGCGGCCTTTGCAAACTCAAAAGCCTAAAGTCACCACAAAGGACAGTCTGGCCCTAACCGGTGTGGCTCAGTGGATAGAGCATCGGCCTGGGGACTGGAGGGCCCCACGTTCGATTCTGGTCAAGGGCATGTACCTTGGTTGCAGGCACATCTCCAGCGGGGGGTGTGCAAGAGGCAGCTGATCCATGTTTCTCTCTTATGGATGTTTCTAACTCTCTATCCCTCTCTCTTCCTCTCTGTAAAAAATCAATAAAATATATATATTTTTAAATAACTTTAAAAAAAAAACTTGAACTGAACACAGTGCATGGTGAGGAGCCACTGCCAGGCCGCCATCGTCCCTAGCGAAGGCCCATCTTTACCTTAACCCAGTGGCCGGCAAACTCATTCATCAACAGAGCCAGCTATCAACAGCAGGATTGAAATTTCTTTGGAGAGCTGAACACTGACTTCTGCGCATGGGCCACGAAGTTTCCATTGCACTGTACGTATGTGCCCGCACGTGGAAGAGCGACACTCCAGGGGCCAAAGAGCCGCATGTGGCTCGAGAGCCAAGGTTTGCCGACCAGGGTCTTCACTTTGCCTCTGCGATAGCTTATCCTTAGACTGTCAAAGGGACTTTCCTTTTTTCCAGACCCCCTCAAAGCCCTTTGCAAACCCCCAGCCCTTTGCATATCCACAGGCCTTTGCAAAGCCCCAGCCTTTGCCTACCCACAGGCCTTTGCAAACCCCCAGCCCTTTGCATACCCACAGGCCTTTGCAAATCCCTAGCCCTTTGCATACCCACAGGCCTTTGCCTACACACAGGCCTTTGCAAATCCCCAGTCTTTGCATACCCACAGGCCTTTGCAAATCTCCAACCCTTTGCATACCCACAGGTCTTTGCAAATCTCCAACCCTTTGCATACCCACAGGTCTTTGCACATTCCCAGCCTTTTGCTTACCCACAGGCCTTTGCACATCGCCAGCCCCCTCACCTGTAAACTGCCCATTTGGCATAACCCTTTGGCCGCCATCCCCTGTAACCTGTCCTTCCTCCCACTATCGGCAGCTGGCTGCGGTGGGGGGCAGAGCAGAGGTCTGTGGGTGCCCTGCGGCTCTCCCACGCTGCCGGCGGGACTGGAATCAGCGCTCATGTGGGGTTCCACCCTGCCTCTGCCGAACGGGCTGGGGCGGGGCCGGTAGCCCGGACCCGGGGGTTGCCCCGTTACAGAAGTGCTGTGTGTTGCGTGTATTTCTCGGGGCTCAGAGCTGACAGAGATGCATGTTTGGGGGAAGGAGGAGGGTTTTTTGTTTTGTTTTTTTTACTTTTATTTATTTATACGTTTGATTAACGTTCACTTCTTACCCACAGGCCCTGGGCTCCCTACAGAGAAACAAATATCACCAGCGCAGCAGCTGGCGTCTGAGCTGCCAAATTAAAATAGATGAAGAGCCAAAACCGGTTTGGCTCAGTGGATAGAGCATCAGCCTGCGGACTGAAGGGTCCCGGGTTCAATTCCGGTCAAGGGCATGGACCTTGGCTGCAGGCACATCCCCAGTAGGGGGTGTGCAGGAGGCAGCTGGTCGATGTTTCTCTCTCATCGATGTTTCTAGCTCTCTATCCCTCTCCCTTCCTCTCGGTAAAAATTCAATAAAACATATATTTTTTTAAATAATAATAATAAATAAGTAAATAAAATAGATGAAGATGTGAGGGGCGGGGGGAGGGGGTACACAGGCTGGGTTAGGCCCCTTCACTCCTAAGGGCACCGTACCTGCCTTCGTCACACCGAACCCGGCTCCTCGCACAATTAGACGCGGCCCCCAGGCAGGAAACACAATCCTCACATTATCCCGGCGCCATCAGGACCCCGAGCTACTCCGTGGCGGTGGCCAGGTCACCAGGAAAAGAGCCAGCCTCCTCCTATCTGTGTGTGATCAGCACCTACACTCTCCAAGCAACCACGACCCTCCACCTGCCCCGGAACACAGACCCGGGCCTGGACCCACACACAAGAATCCTGCTGAGGCCTGGCCACCGGCGTGGCTCAGCGGTTGAGTGTCGACCTATGAGCCAGGAGGTCTGGGTTCGATTCCCGGTCAGGGCATGTGGCCCAGTTGCAGGCTGGATCCCCAGGAGGGGGCGTGCGGGAGGCAGCCGATCACGGGTTCTCTCTCATCATTGATGTTTCTGTCTTTCTCTCCATCTCCTTTCTTCTCTGAAATCAATCTATACACACACACACACACAGAGTGGCCAGATTATGATGATCTCTGAATTCATACTAATCTGGCCACTCAGTGTGTGTGTGTGTGTGTGTGTGTGTGTGTGTGTGTGTGTGTTAGAGGCCTGGTGCATGAACTCGTGCATGGGTGGGGTCCAGCCAGCCTGGCCAGAGGGAGGGAACATGGGTTGTTGGCCAGCGTGCCTGCTGGTCGAACTCCTGGTCGAGGGGGCAATGTGCATATTAGCCTTTTATTCTATAGGATGTACACTGAGCGGTCAGGTTATTATGCGCTCAGAGATCATCAGAACCTGGCCACTCAGTGTGTGTGTTGGTGTGTGTGTGTGTGTGTGTGTGTGTGTGTGTGTGTGTGTGAGAGAGAGAGAGAGAGAGAGAGAGAGAGAGAGAGAGAGAATCCTGCTTCTCCCCCACTGTCAGAGCCTTTTCCTCACCAGGACAATCCCACTGGGACTGGCCTTCATCCCAACAGCCCTCACGGCAGCTGGCCCTGTAGGGAGCAGCCAACAGGCCTGCAGGCCCCACAGACAACACTCCCCTCAGGACCAGCTGCCTCAGTGGCAGTGCGTGCAGGCCCGCCCGGGAAGGGGTGTTCGCCCTCTCTCTTCAGTGAGCGTGGATGGGCCCCAACCTTCTCCCTTTCGCCCCAAGACCCCCCAGGAACGGCCGTCCAGGGGGATCAACGAGCTATCACAGAGACAGAGGGGCGCCTTCCTCTGAGCTGGGACGGGGAGAGGGAGAACCCCTTTTCCAGGGGGGAGCTTACTGGATCTCAGCAACGCCGCCAGCACCTCCGCGGCCGCCCTGCGGGGAGAGAGACACGGGGAGACGTCAGTGCCCGGCCCACGGACCCCACGGCCCACGCCCGTGGCTGCCGCCCGCCGGCCTCTCAGTGGCCCCAGGTCGCAGGCCTTCTGCTGAGGCTACCGCTGCCGCTGCAGAGGCGAAGACGCAGACGTGGCCCTGAGCGGCCTGCCCACTCTGCAAATGGGGTCACAGGAGTCCCCTCCGCTGCTGAACGCCTCTCCCCGTCCACCAAGGTCCACACATGGAGCTCCTCCTCTGCCTCCTGCTCCCTCCCCCCCCAAAACTCTCCACGGATCCCCAGACCCCCTAGTCCAGGGGACTCTGAAGGAGGAGGTGGGGAGGGGGGACCCCGAGGCAGAGGGAGTGCAGGGAGCACTTCTTTATTTCTAAATGTACATTTTTTCATATATTTTATTGATTTTTTACAGAGAGGAAGGGAGAGGGATAAAGAGTTAGAAACATCGCTCAGCTGCCTCCTGCACACCCCCTCCTGGGGATGTGTCCGCAACCCAGGCACATGCCCTTGACCGGAATCGAACCTGGGACCCTTCAGTCTGCAGGCCGATGCTCTATCCCCTGAGCCAAACCAGTTAGGCTATAAGTATATTTTTTATTGGCTTAAGAGAGGGAGAAGGAGAGGGAGAGGGAGATAGAGGGGGAAAGGGAGAAGAAGAGGCAGAGGGAGAGGAAGAGGGAGAGGGAGAGGGTGAGGGAGAGGGAGAGGGATAGGGAGAGGGAGAGGGAGAGGGAGAGGGAGAGGGAGAGGGAGAGGCAGAGGGAGAGAGAGAGGGAGAGGGTGTGCAGGAGGCAGCTGATTTATATTTCTCTCTCATTGATGTTTCTAACTCACTCCCCCTCTCCCTTCCTCTCTGTAAAAAAATCAATAAAATATATATATTTTAAAAAACTTTAATTAAAAAAAATGCAGATTTGAAGAAGAGAGATGATTTGGAAAATGTATACTATCCTCCACAGAGCTCCCCAATATCTCACCGGGTCTGTGTAGACCCACAGACAGACAAGTTCCCAGTAGTTCTAAGACACCTGTAGACTGGGCGACGCTGGTGTCTTTTTAATATTAGGTTAGCCCTAACCAGTTTGGCTCAGTGGATAGAGTATTGGCCTGTGGACTGAAGGGTCCCAGGTTCGATTCTGGTCAAGGGCACGTACCTTGGTTGCAGGCACATCCCCAGTAGGGAGTGTGCAGGTGGCAGCTGATGGATGTTTCTCTCTCATCGATGTTTCTCTCTATCTCTCTCCCTTCCTCTCTGCAAAAATCAATAAAATACATTTTTTAAAAATTAGGTTAGCCAAGCAGATCGTGATAGTGATAAGGCATGCATGTTTTAATCATGTGCAAGCATGCACACACGTGCTCTACCTAATGGAGAACACACTTTCATCTACTTTTGATTATTTATAATGGAGCATATTATACCATTATTACATGCCACGCACTTTTTAATATAAAAGTTTGATTAAGAAGACTATTTTTTCCCCCTCCTAATTTAAAGAACCCATGATTCCGTGAGGCAACACCATATGGGAGCTAATGAGAAAATTGGTGGCTATTACTCTAGAAAAATAATATAATGGAGCTAAAATGGGCTATAAAACACACACACACACACACACACACACACACACATACACACACATGTTTAAGCATCAAAGCAAGAAAACCATCGCAGCCTCCCGGGCCTGAAATATGGGTTATTTTTAAATCACTCTTGTCAAAAGAAATATAGACACCGCCGCCGGTGACATAAATGAGGTGCTAAAGACTAAGTGGACCTGGGAAAGATAGTTTTTCTTCTAATATCTGGAAATCAAGAGCAAAAAGCTCATTAAGAAGAAAAAAAAAATGAAGAAGTAAGTCTCAGATCCATCAAGGTAATGACACTGGTCCTGATTGCGCCGAACCGCCTCTGCCTCGGCCCCGCCACCATGGCTTTGTCCAGAAGGTCTCCTGGTCTAATGAGCATATGACCCTTTTATTAGCATAGATATATTTTAAAAACCCGCCAGGACAGAAATCACATCCCCTTCCAATCCTCACCCACCCCTGCAGCCGGCTCAGCACCCAGCCTCAGGTAGGCAGGACGGAAGAGTGAAGCTGTCAGGAAAGGCGACATTTAAAGACGCCCATAGATCAGCCGGGGAGGGAAATCACTCATGCTTAGTGACTATAACACAGAATGAATTTATTCCCGTCGTAAAATAACGTCCCCTCGTGGAGAAGAGAACGTGTCAAAGGCAGTATATCTGTATCAGGTTCGGCAGAAAGGCCTAAGTGACAGATTACAGAAACACAGACGGCGTTCTCTATATCCATCTACACCGGCCTGGGGCCCAAGGGCTTCTTTCTCTTTCTTTCTTTTCTTCAATATATTTTATTGAGTTTTTACAGAGAGGAAGAGAGAGGGATAGAGAGTTAGAAACATTGATGAGAAGGATCATCGATCAGCTGCCTCCTGCACACCCCCTACTGGGGATGTGCCCACAACCAAGGTACATGCCCTTGACCAGAATCGAACCCGGGACCCTTCAGTCCGCAGGCCGATGCTCCATCCACTGAGCCAAACCGGTTTTTGGTGGGGACCATGATGAAAAACAAAATATTATGGATGGGCCTGGAGAGCATTAAGCGAAATAAGCCAGTCGGAGAAAGAAAAATGCCACATGATCTCACTCGTTTGTGGGTAATAAAGAACATTATAAACGGATGAACAAAAAGATATTGTAGATACAGAGGCAGTAAAGCATCGAACAGACGGTCAATGACAGCGGGAAGGTTAGGGAGAGGAGGGGGAGATAAGAGATCAGCCGAAGGACTTGTATGCGTGCATATGAGCATGACCAATGGATGCAAAACACCGGAGGTGAGGGCATGTGTGGGTGGAGGGGGTGTGGGGGGGGCAATGGTAAGATATGTACACATATAATACCTTCATAAAAAATGGAGAAAAAAAAAAAAACACAAAATTTTCAGATGGATATATTGGTCAGAAGCCTTACCGAGAAATATCCGTAAGGTTTTCAAAATTTGTTTGCTCAGGACATAAGGAGAAACTGACTATTGTATAGAAAATTATATCATTGATATCAAATTAAACTGATTAATAGAAAAAGAAAAAGGAAAAACAAAATATTATCAACCCAACAACTCACTATCCGGTGAATTCATTCCAGCTGTTGCCAGCAACTCTCATCAGAAACGAATATTCATTAAATACTGGGTGGGTGAGCATGTAAGCCCAAGAAACAAAATTCAGGAAGGCATTTGGTGTTCTCCAAACACCAGAAAAAAATAAAAATGAGAGGATAAACTGAATTTCTTAAAAAGCTTATTTTCCTTGTGTTCCTCTATAAATATACAGTCATCTCATGATAACACCATACCACTAATATCTTAACAGATGGATGCCAGCCGGGTTGGTGTGGCTCAGTGGGTTGAGTGTCAACCTAGGAACCAGGAGGTCACGGTTTGATTCCCGGTCAGGGCACATGCCCGGGTTGTGGGCTCCATCCCCAGTGTGGGGCGTGCAGGAGGCAGCCGATCCATGATTCTCTCACATCATGGATGTTTCTATCTCTCTCCCCTTCTCCCTCCTTCTCTGAAATCAATAAAAATGTATTTTAAAAAAATAAAAATAAATAAAATCAGTGGGGAAATATCCTCAGGTGAGGATTAACAACCACAGCAAAAACAAACAAATAACAAAGGAAATCTACTGCCATTCACGGAGTGTAAAATTGTTTTACCCTTTAAAAACTCCTGTAGACGTATTTAAAAAGCCATACTGGACAGGAAGGAGATTATCCCATTATCACCCATCTCAAAATTTACCCATATTAATAGCCAACTGGGGATCCAACTTACAACCATGGCACTGTGCCCTGAGCAGGATGGAATATGGGACCTCCTAGTTCATTGGTCTATGCTCAACCCACTGAACCACACTGGCCGGGGGCTGGCTTTCCCTCTGAGCTGTAGATTGCATGTGTAAACCAACCACCCACTCTATGGCCGTCTCCGTTAATGGTGTGGAGTAGGAGCTGAACTCAATCTTGGGGATATCCAGTCCTTCGATGGCCATCTCTGGAACAAGACGATTTTTTTCCTCCATGGAGCTTGTCCGTGCCCATAATCTGTTGTCCCTACATGGGTGAGTTTATGTCTACCCTGCCTGTTCTCTTTTATGAATCTATTTGTCAGTCTTGACATCAATATCACACTGTCTTGATTACTGTCGCTTTACCATAAATCTTGAAATATGGTCTTGTTAATCCTCCAACTTTATTTTTTTTTTTCCCCAAAAAAAACAACGGCATTTGCTGGTCTAGGCCGTTGGCATTCCCATATGAATTTTAGAATCAATCTGTTGATTTCTAACAAAAAAACAAAACAAAACAAAAAAAACTCACAACTTTGAAAATGCATTCAATCCATAAATCGATTTAAGGAAATCTTAACAATATCACGTCTTCGGAGTCACGAGTTCTCTCTCTCTCTACTTTATTCAAGTCTTCATAAATATGTTTCAGCAATGGTTTGTAGTTGGCAGTATTTGCATAGACAGATCCTTGGCGTAGTTTGTCAGATTTATCCCTATTTCTGAACTGTCAACGCCAGTTATAAATTGTATTTTGAGAAACTTATTGGTTCGTGGCACGATGTAGACATAAAACTCATTTTTTGTCTATCAGTTTGGCATCCTGGGACTTTGGGAAATACAATGAATAGTTCTTGTAGCCTTTGTCCGTGTGTGGATGGCACCAGAACTTCTCCATAGACAAGCATATCTTCTGCAAATAAAGTCTGCTTTTTTAAAAAAATATATATATTTTATTGATTTTTTTACAGAGAGGAAAGGAGAGGGATAGAGAGGTAGAAACATCGATGAGGGAGAAAACATCGATCAGCTGCCTCCTGCACACTCCCTACCGGGAATCAAACCATTACCTTCTGGTTCATAGGTCAACGCTCAACCATTGAGCCATGCCAATCGGGCAACTAATATTTATTCTTTAATGTTTTATATAAATCACCACTGAAGCCATCTGAGCCTGGGCTTTTCTCTGTGGGGAAGATTTCCACCACGATTTCGATTAATACATGTAGGGCTCCCCTGACCAGTTTGGCTCAGTGGATAGAGCGTCGGCCTGTGGACTCAAGGGTCCCAGGTTCGATTCCGGTCAAGGGCATGTGCCTTGATGGCAGACACATTCCCAGTGGGGGGTGTGCAGGAGGCAGCTGGTCGATGTTCCCCTCTCATCGGTGTTTCCAACTCTCTATCCCTCTCCCTTCCTCTCTGCAAAAAACAAATCAATAAAATATATTTAGAAATAAATAAATGCACGTAGGGCTATTCTGGTTATCCATTTATTCTTGAGTGAGCTTTGGCCGTTTATGTCTGTCAAGGAATTTTTTCCCACTTCATCTAAGTTGTCAAACTTGTTGGCATGAAGTTGTTTGTAATATTCTCTTATTATCCCTTTCATATCTGTGGCGCTTGTAGCAATTCTCTCTCTCATTTCTCATCCTGATCATTTATGTCATCTTCCCCTTAATCAGCCTGGATAGGGATTTAATCAATGTTATTGATCTCAAAGAATCATCTTTTGATTAAACTAATTTTTCTCCATTGTTTTTCTTTCACTGTTTCACTGATTACTATTCTAATTTTTCTTGCTTCCTTCCTTTCCCTTACTTGGGTGTGTTTTTTTAAATATATATTTTTACGAATTTCAGAGAGGAAGGGAGAGGGAGAGAGAAATAGAAACATTAATAATGAGCAGAAACCGGTTTGGTTCAGAGCATCGCCTGCAAACTGAAAGGTTCCAGGTTCAATTCCGGTCAAGGGCATGTACCTTGGTTGCAGGCACATCCCTAGTAGGGGGTGTGCAAGAGGCAGATGATTGATGATTCTCTCTCATCAATGTTTCTAACTCTCTATCCCTCTCTCTTTCTCTCTGTAAAAAATCAATAAAATATATTTAAAAAAAAAAAAAAAGAAAAGAAAAGAAACATCAATAATGAGAGAGAACTGTTGACTGGCTGCCTCCTACATGCCTCCCGACTGGGGAGAGAGCCAACAACCTGGGCACATGCCCTTGATGGGAATCGAACCTGGGACCCTCCAGTCCCCAGGCTGACGCTCTATCCACTGAGCCAAACGGGCTAGGGCTACTTTGGGTTTTGATGTTCTTTTTTTTTTTTTTTTTTTTAAGGTGAAATTTGAGATCATTCGTTAGCCATCTTTCCACCTTTCTTCTGACGTATAGTTTATAACTATCGTTTATAAACTTCCCCCTAGACTGTGCCATCCCAGGAGTCTTAGCGTGCTGGGTTTCATTTTTTTCTTTCTTTCTTTCTTTCTTTCTTTCTTTCTTTCTTTCTTTCTTTCTTTCTTTCTTTCTTTTTATAGCAAAGGTGGAGATTTATTGAAGAACAAGTACAGACTCCCATGTGGGGAGGGGGAAAGAGTCCCTGGGTTTCATTTTCATTCGGCCCAAAAATGTTTCCTATTTTGATTTCGCCTTCAAAGCGCCGTTTCTTTTGAAGTGCGCTCCTGCATTTCCAAAATGTGGGGTCTCTTCGGGAGACGGGCCTCTTATCCATGTCCCATTTAATTCCGTTGTCGTTAGAGGACATGCTTTATATATCACCTTAAAGCTTATACATTTACTTTAACTGGTTTCACGGCCCATGATACTGTCTGCCTTTGTGAATATTTCATGCGCTCTCGAAAAGAATGTATATTCTGCGGTGGCTTCTCTCTCCGTCTTCTATCAATTATGGAGAGGGGATTATTAAAGTCTTCAGCCACCATCCGGAGGTATCTCCCGCTGCTCCCCTCGGTGAGATCAGCTTTCCTTTATTTTGAAGCTCTGCTATCAGTTGCTAACATGGGAATCCTATAAGTTGTTTTTTTTAATATATATATTTTTAATATATATATTTTAATATATATTTTTAATATATATTTTAATATATATTTAATATATATTTTAATATATATTTTAATATATATATAGATTTCAGAGAGATGGAGGGAGAGGGAGAGAAAGAAACATCAATGATGAGAGAGAATCGTGGATCCGCTGCCTCCTGCATGCCCCCTACTGGGGATTGAGTCCAAAACCAGGGCAGGTGCCCCGACCAGGAATCGAACCAGTGACCACTCAACCAGTGAGCCACTCGGGCCAGGTGGAATCCCATACTTTTAAGACAATGCCCACTGTTTTTCCATTTGTATTCTTCCCAAAGAAAAGCCTGTTGTATTGTTATCTTTGTCATTTTGTATTGGGTTCTTAGAGAGTGTGACTTTTGACTTTGTTGAGTGATTCTCTCTCATCGATGTTTCTAACTCTCTATTCTGAAGCTCTATTCTGGGAGGCAGTTGTGTTTCTTGGAAACAGATTCATCCTTCCAGGTCTTGCTTTTTTTTTTTAATATGTTTTTATTTATTTCAGAGAGGGAGAGAGAGGGAGGGAGATAGATAGAAACATCCATGATGAGAGAGAATCATGGATCGGCTGCCTCCTGCACACCCTCTACTGGGGATCAATCCGTGGCCTCCTGGTACATAGGTTGATGCTCAACCCCTGAGCCACGCTAGCTAGATGCTTTGTGTATTTTTATCCGTAGCTCATAATTCTTTTTTCAGGTGGGAAGGTACATCTGACCGGCCTTGGTGCTAAGCAGACGTTGTGTGTATATTTTTATAAAGTTGAGATCACACTGAATTTTGAACCTTACTTTTTTTCTACCCACTATTTTATGGTAAGCTATTACCCCTGGCAAACATCATCCCTAATCTATTGTTGTGTGTTGCGACATGCTATTATCATGTAGAGATATATCACTTTTACTCTACACTCGCTGCTATCCAATTTTTTTTCTTCTGGTGATAACATTTCCAATTATAAATAAAACTACAATGGGAATATTTTTGTGCATTCTTCTTCATCCGCCTTTTCTCAATGATTCTTTTAGACAGGTTTCAAGAAGTGGCGAAATTGGGTTAAGGAATGAGGAGTTTTTTTTAAAAAAAGAAATCTTGATGTACATCATCTCATTGTTTTTCACGAACGATTGATCCATCTACAATCTGAGTGGCACAGGTGAGTGCACATTTTATTGAATCCTCACCCGAGATAAATATCGCCATTTTTCAAAATCTTTGCAAGTCTGATTTGGGAGATGGGTGTCTTGATCTAAATTGTGCTCCTGTCTGGCTGTGGGCAAATTGGATATTTTTATGAGTGTATCTGTGTTTCTCTTTCCTGTGTGGGGATCCTGCCCTCCCATTCCTCTGCGGTCTGTGGAGGAGAAAGGCTTCAGACCAGCCTGGGGCACCTCCCGCCCTTGCCCCCCGGCCACACATGCCAGCCACGCTTTATATTTCGTGCCCTCTTCGCTTTATAGTTGTACCTGCCTCTGCCTGGAAGGCCCCCCTTGTATTTAGTGTGTGTGTGTGTGTGTGTGTGTGTGTGTGTGTGTGTGTGTTGTTTTTATTGATTTTGGAGAGACAGGAAGGAAGAAGGAATGGAAGAGGAGGAGACAGAAACATCAAGGATGAGAATCATGGACCGGCTGCCTCCTGCACGCCCCCTACTGGGGATCATGCGCATAACCCGGGCATGTGCCCTGAACGAGAATCGAACCGTGACCTTCTTGTTCGTGGGTAGATGCTCAACCACTGAGCCATGCTGGCTGGGCACGAACAATTTAAGATTTTTTTTTTAATTGATTTCAGAGAGGAAGGGAGAGGGGGAAGGAGAGAAAGAGATACATCAATGATGAGAGAGAATCATGGATCAGCACGGCCCCGACGGGGTGGGGAACCGAGCCCACAACCTTTTCTATTTGCATTCTTTCCAAAGAGACGCCTGTTGTAGTGTTATCTTTGTTCCTGTGCCCATCCTGTGTTTTCTTTCCTTTTTATTTTCTGGCACCATTTTTTTTTTCTTTTTCTAATGCCCTTGACACTGGAATCGAACCCGAGACCCTTCCGATTGCAGGCTGAACGCTCTATCCACTGAGCCACACAGTGTCCTGAGAAGAGAATAGCCTCCGGCTGGGTCTGACCGCTCTGGGCCTCAGCGACCTCCTCTCTCTGGATGCAGGGCCTGGGCCACCCGATCCCCACGTGAGCGCCCAGCTCCTCTGACCGGCTCTCCTGTGACCCCGGCGCCTCTGACCGGCTCTCCTCCGGGAGGGAGGGAGAGCTCCCTGGCCTCCCGGGAGGAAGAGGGCAGGGCCCGCAGCCAGCCGGGCCTCGCTGCCAAGGCCTAATGCACGTAGGAAACTATTCATTCCCCCGTGGCGTCAGGTGGCAGAGGCACCGGTCACTGTCAGTAAGCGGAGCCCGAGGAGGGAGGGAGGGTGCGCTCGGGGCATCAGCACCCGGGAGGCTGGGCGGCCGGAATGTGTCTGTTCCTGCTCCAGGGTGTTCGCATCCAAGGGATCCGGGGTGGGTGGACGCTGAGGCCCCCACGTGAGCCATGGCCACGGAGCCCGCGGCGTCCCGTGGGACCCTGAGCGGAGAGGCGTGGAGTCCCCGCACACAGGGGGGTGGGGGGTGTTGGGAACACGGGTGCCCAGGGAGACATCCGGTCGCTGTTCGGAGAAAAGGAGGAGCATGGGCGTCTTCGTCTCCGTGACAACGCGGCCGAGGCCTCCCATCGCTGTTCTTGGAGCATCTCTCTCTCTTTTTAAGAAAATATATATCTTATTGATTTTTTACAGAGAGGAAGGGAGAGGGAGAGAGAGTTAGAAACATCGATGAGAGAGAATCATCGATCAGCTGCCTCCTGCACACCCCCCACTGGGGATGTACCTGCAACCAAGGTACGTGCCCTTGGCCGGAATCAAACCCGGGACCCTTCAGTCCGCAGGCAGACGCTCTATCCACTGAGCCACACTGGTTTCGGCTAGGGACCTGTGCTCGGTTCCCTTGAAGTCAGGGAGAGGCCGCCGTCAAAGAGGACGATCCCTCGGAAGCCGGTGCCAAAGCCGACGCGAACACGTGAGAGCAGCCCCGCCGTGTGCCAGCCGTGCCAGCCCGGTGGGCACCTGGGGCGTGAGGGCGGTCGGCCAGCCGCCTCCCCCGGGAGCGAGGGCTGGCTCCCCGCCGGCCCCCGGGGCTGACCCAGTGACCTTGCTCGTGCCCCTCCTCTCCGCGAGGCGTGGGCGCGTGGTGTGAGGGCCGGCCGTAAATCTCGCCCTGAGTACCGTGCGGACACGGGGGGCGGGGGGGTGGGGGGCTCAGTCGGGGGACAGCTGGAGGCTAATTTTAGGCCGTGCGGGGAAGTAGGGCAGGCTTAATCTCCTCTCGGGGCAGGGAGGGAACAGCGTGCCCCAGAATAGCTCGCCCCGGGCTCCCGGCGCCCGGGGGAGGGTGGTACCCGGGAGGGCTGCTCACGTCCCCCGGAGCGGCACTCCATCCTCTGCATGCCCACCCGCGGGGCCTGGCACCCAAGGGGCGCCCAGGAGAACTCCCTGGGTGCATCTTAATGGCCCTCAGGAGGGGACTCCATGGAAGAACGTCCCATCTCCACATTCTCCTCTGGCTCTGATGGAAGCCGTCAGCCAAGGAGCCAACCGCGTTTGTACGAATAGATGAACGGTATGACACGCACATCAAAGTTACAACAGCCCTGACCAGTCTGGTACAGAGAACAGAGACCCCCAGCCAAAGATGGTCTCCAGTCCCCCCGACAATCCAGTGTGAGGACGGGGTGTGCCACGCTCCCATCTCGGAGAGTCTGAACGTGTGTGGGCGTGAGGAAGGCCCCAAGGATTCTCACGGTAAAGAAACCTACCGCGCTTCCTTTAACCCAGGACTTCTCCACACATTTGATGAGGAATTTGTTTTGGGGTGGTGCTTTTTTTTTGTCTTGTTTTGGTTTTTTTTGTGTGTGTTTTTTAAATATATTTTTATTTATTTCAGAGAGGAAGGGAGAGAGAGAAATATCGATGATGAGAGAAACATCAATGGCTGCCTCGGGCACGCTCCCCACCAGGGATCCAGCCCGCAGCCTGGGCATGTGCCCTTGACCAGAATCGAACCTGGAATCCTTCAGTCTGCTGGCTAATGCTCTACCCACTGAGCCACACCAGCAAGGGCTGTTTTGTTGTTGGTTTGGTTTTGATTTGTTTTGTTTTGTTTTGTTTAATTAATCCTCACCCAATGATATTTTTCCATTGAATTTTAGAGAGAGTGGAAGAGAGAGGGAAAGACAGAAAGAAACATCCATGTGAGAGAAACTCATATACATGCCCTGAACAGGGCCTGGGCTGGGGAGGAGCCTGCAACTGAGGTACGTGCCCTTGACCGGAATTGAACCTGGGACCCTTTGGTCTGCAGGCCAGCGCTCTATCCACTGAACCACACTGGCTGGGGCTTGGGTTTTGAGGGTTTGTTTTTTTTCTGAGATACGATTGTATTTTACCCTGAGAAACGCCAGTGCCGAGAGCTGCAGGTGAGAATGGATGGTCCTGGTCTTGCTATTGGTGAGATATAAAAATATAAAATAACGGGTGGGACCAGGAGCCCGAGATGGATGCTGGAATGCGGAACAAATGGGTCGTGGCTGGGCACGGGAGGCTGGGCTGCCAGAGGGACCCCACAGGTCTCGGGAAATGGGCTGGGTCTCTTCTCATACTCCCTCAATATGTCCTCGCTGAGTCACGGCTGTGAATGATGGAGCCTGATGCGTCCAAATAGCTCCAACGCCTTCGCGTCTGACCCGCTCCCTTTTTAAGCCGGTGATTCACTCCCCCCGGGCACGCGGGGCCGGGCGGAATGGCAGAGTTTCATTTTCCGATCGTAAAAAAAAAAAAAAAAAAAATCTGAAAACCAGCCCACAGCCAGGACGGATGGCTGGGAGGCCCAGATTTCATATCGGAAAGTTGCCTGCGGGGGCCCCGGGATCATCATCTCTCCCTGTTGTTGGCGGACTGTCTTTTAGGGATGATACTCAGGGCGGTGGAGTTGCCTGAGAGTGAAAAGAAGACCTGAGGCCCGGCCAGCGTGGCTCAGCGGTTGAACGTCAGAACTATGAACCAGAAGGTTAGGGTTCGATTTCCCGGTCAGGGCACAAGCACGGGTGCTGCAGGTGAGAGCGGGCTCGGTCCCCGATCCAAAATTCTGTCTCCTCATCGACTGTTTCTATCTCGATCTCCCACTCCCTTCCTCTCTCACATCAATAAGAACATATTTTAGCCATGACTGGTATGGCTCAGGGGATAGAGCGTCGGCCTGCGGACTGAAGGGTCCCAGGTTCGATTCTGGTCAAGGGCATGGACCTTGGTTGCAGGCACATCCCCAGTGGGGGGGTACAGGAGGCAGCTGATGGATGTTTCTCTCTCATCAATGTTTCTAACTCTCTCTCCCTCTCCCTTCCTCTCTGTAAAAATAAATCAATAAAATATATTTTAAAAAACATATTTTAAAAAATAAATAAAAAACACAAAGAACTACTGGAGTCTTTGGGCAGAAAAAATAGATTTTGGCGCCAGAGAGATCTGGATACAAAGCCCAACTCTGCCTTTCGCAGCCTTAAGACTGTGGCTACGGCTTCACCCATTTTCACTTCTTCGTGTGACAACGGGGACCAGAATATATCCACGCGGGGTTGCTGTGCAGAGGAGAGGAAATGACCTATCGTGTGTGTGTGTGTGTGTGTGTGTGTGTGTGTATGTGAGTGTGTGTGAGACAAAGCCACGTCATTGCAGCACCGCGAGAACGTCCAGGAGGCCATCGCCGTCTCTGCCTCTCTCCCGGACACACAAGGACCAACCCAAGCCCCGGTACCTGATGATCCGGGGACGCCGCCTGGTGTACGGGGGGATGGCCTCGAAGAGCAGCTCCATGGCGCCGTTGATGCCCAGCATGGCTCCCGTGGTGACTGAGGGAGACAAAGGCACAGGCAGGATTGAACGATAGGAACCAGGCAATGGTCCAGCCAGCTTGGCTCAGGGGTTGAGCGTCACCCTAGGAACCAGGAGGTCGCGGTTCGATTCCCCGTCAGGGCTCATGCCCGGTTTGCGGGCTCGATCCCTAGTAGGGGGCGTGCAGGAGGCAGCCGGTCCATCATCCATCTCTCTCATCATGGATGTTTCTCTCTCTCTGACTCTCTCTGACACTCACACTCTCTCTCCTCCCCCCACCACCCCCCCTCGGTCCTTGATTCTCTCTCATCATGGATGTTTCTCTCTCTTGCTCTCTCTTCCTCTCTGAAATCGATAAAAAGGATATTAAACACACACATAAATAAAGCAATCTCTGCCGAAACCGGTTTGGCTCAGTAGATAGAGCATTGGCCTGCGGACTGAAGGGTCCCAGGTTCAATTCCGGTCAGGGGCATATACCTTGGTTGCGGGCACATCCCCAGTAGGGCGTGTGCAGGAGGCAGCTGGTCGATGATTCTCTCTCATCGATGTTTCTAGCTCTCTATCCCTCTCTCTTCCTCTCTGTAAAAAAAATCAATAAAATATATTTAACAAATAATAATAAAATTAAATTTAAAAGATATTAAACACACACATAAATAAAGCAATCTCCTGGCACATGAGCCCGCGAAAGGCTAGGATGAAGTCGAGTTGCGAGGACAGAGCGCTCAGAGCATAAATTCTGCCACGGAAGACGGGAGACTCGGGAGAGGATAACAATAAGAAATCTTCCACCGAGTTCTTCCCAGCTGGAGGCCGGCCCAAGGTCAGACCTCTGACGGCTCTATAAATATCCCCCCGCCGCCCCCCACCCTCCACCCCGCAGCTCAGCGCTGCCAACGGGCTCGCTGGCCACCACGGCCGGCCCGTTCTGGCCCCGGCCCCAGCCCCAGCCCGCCCCTCCTGCAGGGAGGAGTGCTGAGGAGGCTTGTGGGAACCATTCACCGGGGAGGGAGAGAGAGAGCAGCGCGTGGGCGTGTGAACGCTGCTGGCCGGCCTTCAGAGGAGGCCGTGCGTACAGCCGGATCGGGTCACGTCTAAAGGGGTTTATGAAACCATTGGTGGGTACAGAGCAAGCTGCAGTCTTAAACCCAGAGGCAAGCGGCCACCCCCTCACGCCCAGCCACTGTCGGAGTTCCCTGCTGAAGGAAGTCTTTTTTTTAATTTTTTATTTTATTTGGAATATACTTTCATTGATGTCCCAGAGGAAGGGAGAGAGAGATCCAGAGAGAGAGAAACATCAGGGATGAGAGAGAATCATGGACCCGCTGCCTCCTGCACGCCCCCCACTGGGGATGTGCCCGCAACCAAGGTCCATGCCCTTGACCTGAATCGAACCCGGGACCTTTCAGTCCGCTGGCCATCGCTGTATCCACTGAGCCAAACCGCCTAGGGCCCAATAAAAATATATTAAACGTAAAAATAAAATACATAAAATGGCTTACGAAACCGTTCACTGGTACAGCACATGCAGCCTCAGACCAGGAGGCACTCGGCCACCTCCTCACCCCCACAGGCAGCTCCCAGGACCTGCCGGAGCTCCCTGCTGAGGGAAGTCTTACACGTAATAAGAATGAGACGTTTCAGCCGAAACCGGTGTGGCTCAGTGGATAGAGCGTTGGCCGGCAGACTGAAGGGTCCCAGGTTCGATTCCAGTCAAGGGCCTCTGCCTTGGTTGCGGGCACATCCCCAGGAGGAGGTGTGCAGGAGGCAGCTGATCGATGTTTCTCTCTCATCATCGATGTTTCTAACTCTCTACCCCTCTCTCTTGCTCTCTGTAAAAAATCCATAAAATATATTTAAAGAAAAAAAAAAAAAAAGAATGAAGTGTTTCAAATTGTTGCTGGCACGTGGGCATGGCACGCCTTCTGGCTAGCCTTCCTGAAGGTCCTCCTCTAACCAAAGCTTCATCTCCTCGCTTCCCTTTTCCTCCACCAGAGCTGCGTGTGCACAGTTCCCATCGGCCCTTCCCACATAACCTGATTCTCTGCTCAGCAAATATGCGTGTGACTGGCCCACTGGCGTGGCTCAGTGGTTGAGCGTCGACCTATGAACCAGGAGGTCAGGGCCATGGAGAGACACAGCCATCAGTTGCCTCCTTCACAACCCCCCCCCCCCCCGCCACCCCCCGCAACCGACCGTGGCAGAGATCGAACCTGCAACCCAGGTACGTGCCCAGGGTCCCGGCCCAGGCCTGGAAGGCCCCCTCCCCATGCCCGCCCGCCTCCCCAGAAGGCCGCAGGGGCGCCGCATACCGCTGGAGGCAAACACGCGCAGGGCCCAGAGACAGTGGAGGAGGTTGGGGCCGTGGGACAGGTTCTTGCGGGCCAGGATCAGGGTCACGTCCAGGGCTCCCAGTTCCAGGGCCTTCTGTCCGAACTTCTTATCTGCGAACACAGAGCAGCCCCTCTGAGTGGGGGCGCACGCTCCTTCGGAAGGCTGCGCGGTGCGGGCGAGAGGGAGGGAGGCGAAGGTGAGGGTGGGAGGAAGCCAGCCACCGGGGAGCCGTCTCGGATCGGCGGGGAATGCTGCTGAGCATGGCCCCGGGGGAACCAGAGGCTCCGACGGCCTCACTCAGGGCTGCAGACGGCGTTTTGCGCCTAAATACTTTCACGTGGATTTCCTTGTTGTTTTTTTTTTTTTTTTTTTTTTTTTTTTAATATATTTTATTTATTTTTTAAGAGAGGAAGAGAGAGAAATAGAGAGTTAGAAACATCCCCAAATTCCTCTCATCATCCCTCGCCCACCCGCACCCCGCAGGCCCGGGGAGGCGGTACCTCGCAGGCCGACCTTGGCCAGCAGCCGGAAGAGGGGCAGGAGGACGCCGTAGTCCGGAGACGCGGTCCGGGCCGTGTCCACCAGGGTCTGCAGGAGGGCCTCGCTGCCGCCCTTGCTGATCAGGTAGCGGATCCGCCGGTCTGTGCCTGGGGGGGGAGCAGAGGGGAGCTGAGCCACGGGGAGGCCCCTCTCGTCCCCTCGGAGCTGGCCACAGAGCAAGGATCGGTCTGTTTCTCCCCAGGAACCAAACTGTGTGCTTCTTTATTATTATTATATATTTGTTACAGAGAGGAAGGGAGAGAGATCGAGAGTTAGAAACATCAATGAGAGAGAAACATCGGCCAGCTCCCTCCTGCACACCACCCACCGGGGATGTGCCTGCAACCAACGCCCATGCCCTTGACCGGAATCGAACCTGGGACCTTTCAGTCCACAGAGCCGCAGACACCCAGAGGTCCTTGGCCTCATTGATGAGCCATCCTAGCATCACCACCTGGTGTCTAAATCCTCCCAAGTTCAGGTCCCCGTAGGGTGAGTGACAAGACGGAAGAGGCCAACGCCCACCCAGCCCAGGTGCCCCCAGGACCTATGACCCTGTGTCTGTGGGGATTCTGTCTCACAGAGACACGTGAGCTGGAGCAAAACCCCGAGCTCCCCCGCCCGCCCCCCCAGATTCCCCGATGACACCACAGCCCCACGCGGCCCACTCACCCACGGAGAGCAGGTCCCCGAGGAGCTGCAGGATGCTCAGGACGGACGCACGGTCAGAGGAGCTCTGCAATGACAACACAGGGCCTTTCACTCCACACGCAGGAGGCGGGAGGCGGCGCGGCCGGGGCTGCCCGTGGGGAGGTCAGGGCGGCGGGCTTCCTTCCCCTGAGAAAGGCTTCCTGCCATGAATGGCGCCCAGCCCGGCCGGCGTGACTCAGTGGCTGAGCATTGACCTAGGAACCAGGAGGTCACGGTTCGATTCCCGGTCAGGGCACAGGCCCGGGTTGCAGGCTCCATCCCCAGTGTGGGGCGTGCAGGAGGCAGCCGACCCATGATTCTCTCTCATCATTGGTGTTTCTATCTCTCTCTCCTTGGCTGACATAAAATGCCAGATTCGCTAGCTAATGAATATAAAGTATTAGTTCTTTATGAAATTGAGCCAAAAAAAAAAAAAGGAAAAGAGGGTAAGAGATGGACAGATGAAAGAAAAAGGAAAGGGACGTATAATAGAAACTGATTAAAAAGGAGAAAAAGACCTGGATTTCATTTCCTCTCATTTCATTATTCATGCAGTCATCTCGGAGACGTTCATCGGAAACCATCCGTTACACTCACCAGGCCAGGCCGTCAGGACACAAACTGCCCGGGAATCAGTGACCTCCTGGTGCATACATAGGTCAACGCTCAACCGCTGAGCCACGCCGGCCGGGCGCTGGTGGCATTCTTTTTTATTTTTTATTTATTTATTTTTTTTATTGATTTTTTACAGAGAAGAAGAGAGAGGGACAGAGAGTTAGAAACATCGATGAGAGAGAAACATCCATCAGCTGCCTCCTGCACATCCCCCTACTGGGGATGTGCCCTGCAACCAAGGTATGTGCCCTTGACCAGAATCGAGCCTGGGACCCTTCAGTCCGCAGGCCGATGCTCTATCCACTGAGCCACACCGGTTTCGGCAATATCTCCCACCATGTAGACGGGCCACGCCATGCCGTGACCTCCCCCTCGGTAATTATAGCAATTCAAGAAGGCAAGATGCCACGGGAAGTTAAAGGAGCCATTGAGTAAAATCCCCCGATGAAGACATTCCTATTAAAAAAGAGAGAAGTGGATCTGCCAAGTTGACAGGGAGAGGCAGACAAACAGTGTCTTTCACAGTCTGGGGAGGGTGGAGGCGGTAGAGGGGAGGAGGAGGGAGTTTGCATTGCAATTTGCTCGAATTCTGGTTCGAATTTGTTGCTCCTCTGCTTGGCAATATTCGGTCTGCCTGAGGCCTCCCTCCTCCTGACGCATCATGAGTCGGGAAAACACCACCCATCACTCAGCCACCAGAGGCTCATCCCCAGCCACGGCCCACGCCCTGGCACTGCGTGTGGCGGCCACGTAGGACCGGTCCCCCCGTGGCCCACGCTCACCATGGGTACACCTGGGCAGGAGTAGGGGTCCACCTCCCTCTTCCTTCAGAAAACCAACTTCTATTTCTTTTCTCTTTTTTAATAATACCATCCATCTATTCTTTATTATTATTGTTGTTGTTGTTATTTTATTTTCTCTCTTTTATTGAGTCTTTACAGACAGGAAGAGAGAGGGATAGAAAGCTAGAAACATTGATGAGAGAGAAACATCCATCAGCTGCCTCCTGCTCACCCCCTACTGGGGATGTGCTGCAACCAAGGTACAGGCCCTTCACCGGAATCGAACCTGGGACCCTTCAGTCTGAAGGCTGATGCTCTATCCACTGAGCCAAACCAGTTTTGGCTATTTTTTTTTTAATATGTATTTTTTTCTTGATTTCTGAAAGGGAAAGAGAGAGATAGAGGTCAACTTTCTTTCTTTTTAAAAAAAAGATATTTTTAGCTGAAACTGGTGTGGCTCAGTGGATAGAGCGTCTGCCTACAAACTGAAAGGTCCCAGATTGGATTCCCGTCAAGGGCATGGACCTTGGTTGTGGGCACATCCCCAGTAGGGGGAGTGGAGGAGGCAGATGATCTATGTTTCTCTTTCATTGATGTTTCTAATTCTCTATCCTTCTCCCTTCCTCTCTGTAAAAAATCAATAATATATATATATGTTTTTTTTAAAAGAGGGAATATGCTAATTGACCATCACTCCATCACAAAGATGGCTGCACCCACAGCTGAAGCCAAGTTCCCATAAGGAGCCTTAACGAGCAATCAGCAGGGACCCGAGACTACGCCCCCTCCCGGCCCTCCCCCGCCCCGTGGGGCTTGACAGGGGATGGTCAGGCCATGCCCCCCACCCAGCTGGGCTTGACGGGGGACCTCAAAGCATATCCTCTGCCCTGGTCTGGATTGGAGGACCTCAGGCCATGCCCCCCGCCCTGGTGCCGGGCCAGGGGGCCTGAGGCTATGTCCCCTGCCTAGCAGGGCTTGATAAGGGTGGGACTGGCCAGGTCTGGATCTAGCCCAGTGGGGGCGGGGGCCAGCCAGGTCTGAGTCTCACGTGTTTTTGAGGCACACGTGGGTCGACAGGGACTTGACTCTGGGTCCCGAGGTGTGCCGTGGACTCTGACAGGAGGGAGGTTTTCATATACATTTTACTAATTTTCTCTCATCGCCGACACTTCTATTATAGAGAAAGGGCAAATAGCGATATTAAATGATTCCCTCTAAGTAATCCCCTCCTAATGTGCATGAATTTCGTGCACCGGGCCACGCATCCAATAATAATGATGATCATTATCATGACAGCTGCTCTGCCATTAAAAAAAAAAGAAATCAACTCTGCCTTTAGAGCATTTCCCGGGAAGGAGTGATTCTTTCCCGGCCAGCTCACAGATGTTGGCCATCGCCTCTGGGTCACGGAGGTTATTATCCTGTCTTCCAACGTAACACATTTCTATTACAGTCCGTCTGCCCCGTCTCTCGCCAGAGCTCCACTCTGCTAGCTTCTCAGGATCTACCCGTGATTTACACAGACTCTACCATCTACTTCTGTAGGTCCCGGGTGCCTCTTTGGAAATGGGAACACCTCGTCCTGGGGGGACCCCAAAGATCCACAGACGTCTCTGGAGAATCCAACCCGGGCATGTTCCCCTACCGGGAATGGAACCGTGACCTCCTGGTTCTCCTAGCTCAGTGCTCAAGCCCTGAGCCACGCGGGCCGGGCTGCGTATGTTCTTCAAATCCTCGGCACTTGAGGGAGAAAAGCACTCAGCTCATTCATCTTCCGTGTAGGGAGGACCTACAGTCTCCCCCGTCCTGCCCGTGGCCCTGTGCCCGCGACCTCGCCTGGACCAGCGCTTCCCGCAGCACTCCATCTGTCAGTGCCTCCCGCGGCCGGCCGAGCAGGAAACGGGCCGTATCATGTTGCTCCGGTGACTGTCGCCCTCGGCAGCGGCGGGTTCTGGCTGCCGAGAGCTGACGTGGGAGGAACACGGGGGCAGATCCTTGGAGGGAGAATCCGGATCGGACGCCAATGCACTATCCACTAAGCCAGCCCCGTTTACATATTGACATATCGCCTGGTCTTAACCAATAGTCCACATTGAATCCATGAGTGATTGAGACGCTCCCGGTTGGTGGTACGTACAAATAGGCTTTCTAGCTCCGCCCGGATGCTGAGAGGCCCGCTTTGGTCCTCTGTGCCCTCCTTCTGCTGCGCCGGGCACAGAATCCAAGAATCCAGCGCCACATCCACCCGCATCGCCTCGCGAAACATCCAGGCCCCCGGGGAGACACTCGCATCTGCCACGGGCACGCCAGAGAGCCGGGCCCGGGCTCCTGACGGTGCCGCGGGTATTTTTAACCTCGGCACCTGCTCTCCAGCCCTAGTTTGCACAGGCCCCCCGCCCTGGAGCAGGCAAATAAAGGGTCGTTAAAATGCATCTCCTCCTCGTCGCCTTTGTTTCAGGAGCGTAATTACAGTGTTGTCACGGGCGCCTGATTTGCAGAGGGCCAACAGCGGCCGGGGTGCACCCAGAGTTCCCGCCAAGAGAACATGGGGCAGAGAACACGCGTTGTGTGTGTGGGTTTTTTCCTCCGAAATCCAAGCTGTGAGACAGAGCCTTTATACTTGAGTCTCATTACACACACACACACACACACACACACACACGTGCGCGCACCCCCAGACCAGCCTTCAGCCCCCCTAGTTCTCACCTCGAATGAGAACTGCTCCTACAGGGCTGGATGCACTTATGTGTGCTTTTTTGTTTTTGTTTTTTTAATTTTGGGTTGATTGCCTGATTGCTTTTAGATAGAGGAAGGGACACAGAGAGAGAAACATCCATCTGTCATTCTACTTACTCACTGGTTGACTCTTGTGCGTGCCCTGAAGAGGGATGGAACCCACCACCTTGGCATATGGGGAATGGTGCTCTAACCACTGGGCAACCCGGCGAGGGCTCAGGCTGGTCTCAAGGAAGACAGCCACGGATTTCAATGTTAGAGAAGAAAGACAGCCAGGGCCATCGGTATGCTCCCACCCCCAGCAGCTCAGGACTACCTACCTCACCCAGGAAAAGGGGCAATTTTTAGCTTTCCTTCATCCATCGCCTGATCTATTCTTACTCAACACAGTCACCGGGGGAAAGTCCTCAACAAGGTTGAAAGGATGACAACTGATGGATAAATCATTAGGCAAACGGCCCGCGGAGCACAAAAACCTCTCAGAGAGCATTCCTGAGGACAGATGAAGAGGACTGGCCCGGCTGGCGTGGCTCCGTGGGTGAGCATCGACCAGGAGGTCATGGCTGGATTCCAGGCCAGGGCACAGGCCCAGGCTGAGGGATGGACCTCCAGGAGGCAGCCTACCCATGATTCTCTCTCATCATGGATGTTTCTCTCTCTCTCTCCCTCTCCTTTCCTCTCTGAAATCAATAAAAAAAATATATGTTTTTTTAAAAAATGATTGGCCCTGACCGGTTTGGCTCAGTGGATAAAGCTTTGGCCTGCGGACTGAAGGGTCCCGGGTTCGATTCCGGTCAAGGGCATGTACCTTGGTTGCGGGCACATCCCTAGTAGGGGGTGTGCAGGAGGCAGCTATCAATGATTCTCTCTCATCGATGTTTCTAACTCTCTATCCCTCTCCCTTCCTCTCCATTAAAAAAAAATCAATAATATATATATATACACACATATACATATACATATACATATACATATATATTTTATTATTATTATTATTTTTTAATGATTGGTTCCAACAAAGTGGGGGAAAATCCAAGCAGACAACCCTTGGGTTTCAGCCCCAACGAGCTAAGGTTCAAATCCAGCGTTCGCCTTTGCGAGCTACGTGAGCATGGTAGCGACATTGTCGTGAGCCTCGTTTTTCTTGTTTATTGATTTGCTTCTTCTTGTCTTGCTCTGTTGTAGCCGGCACGCCCTGGCAGGATGCCCACGGACACAGAGACGAGAGGAAGCCTAAATTAAATAACGGAGCGCATGCAAATAGCCTGGCAGGACGGCGCTCAGTAAATCCCGCCTGCCCCGCGGAGCGCCGTGGCACGGGAGATTCCATTACTGTTCCTCCATTATTCACTCCCCTTCCTGTAAGAGGATCTGAGGCCACACAAATAATAATAATAATAATGTCACGGGCTGTTTTAAATGTCAACCTGATTACGACTTGGAGAATGGATTTTTTTTAAGACGCTTCCAAGTAAGAGATGATTGTGGCTGAACTAGACGGGAGGGAGGAGACGGCATCGGGCAGATGGGGGCAGGGGATGTGTTTTGAAGGCACAGCCCGGAGAGTTGATTGACTGATTTTGATCCGAGAAATCAAAAACTATCAAGGAAAAGCAACCGGTGGATATTGACGCCATTAGCAGGGAAGAAATATGAAAATTAGGTGTTTTTTTTTTTTTTTAAATCAAGAGTTCACAGGAATTGGAATGCCTGTAAGATATCCAAGTGAAGATGTCAAATGTCCAGAGACGTGTCAGTGACATAACGGTACGTTTTGAGAGAGCAATGGGGTGCTGCTCATGATTATAACCGGATAACAAGTATAAGCTATGTGTTCCGGAACGCTGGGGTGTTTGTTCGTCCGGATACAAGCGTCTGGGGCTCCATGGCGTGGACGGAAAGGGGCCACGTGCTGACCTGACGAACTCAGGGAGGGCCTGCGTGGCGGCCTAAAGTCACCACAAAGGATGGCCTGAAATTAAACCTTTTTCATTGGAAAGTAGTCTACTACGGTGTGTAGTCCTGACCTAGGCCGGTACCTTTCCTGACAAAGACCAACTGTGATCTTCGAAGCCACAGACGGCAAAAGAATTCTTTTTTTTTTTTTTTTAAGGAAATAAACAGCCAACAGAGGGAAGATTAAGCAGGCAATGCTAACCCGGGCTCTGTCCATACTCTAGCGCAAACCAGTGGGCGTCCCTGCTAAAATTGAACAGCTTTGCTGCGAAACCAGAGCCGCCAGCCCTTTGAAGACCCCAGCCCTTTGCATACCCACAGGCCTTTGCAAACCTCCAGCCCTTTGCATACCCACAGGCCTTTGCAAACCTCCAGCCCTTTGCATACCCACAGGCCTTTGCAAACCTCCAGGCCTTTGCATACCCACAAGCCTTTGCAAATCTCCAGCCCTCTCACCTGTAAACTGCCCTTATAACCCTTTGGCCAACTTCCCCTGTCATCTCTGTCCTTCCTCCCACTATTGGCAGCTGGCTACGGTGGGGGGCAGAGCAGAGGTTTGTGGGTGCCCTGTGGCTCTCCCACGCTGCCAGCAGGACTGGAATCAGTGCTCCTGTAGGGTTCCACCCTGTCTCTGCTGAACGGGCTCCGGGAGTGGCCAGCAGCCCGGACCCACCGATGGCCAGCATGCCATGTCCAATATGGCACCTCTGGGTGCTAAACCCCTGCCAAGACAAAGCAGGAACTTACCACCCAGCGACCTCCATCGCTGCCCCACCCAGTCCCCACCAGACGGGGGAGACGGGGAACCAGCGGTCCAACAGCCAGTTTCAGGTTTCCAACGGGGACACCGTGGTCATAACCCACACGGAGGAATGGCGTACGCGCTGCCCACAAAGAGTTCCTTAATTGGACTGTACAACAAGACTGGAAACGGTATTGGATTCCCATTCCGGCCAGGTTTGTGACTAATTTCCATTTGTCAGGCCTCAGTGGCTCGCAAATACAGCCTTTGAAATGTCAGCGGCTGACGCACCCTTTTTTATTTCAAGTGGCGTTTGGTGACACGTGCAGAATGCTCCTAATTGATTTGGAGCGCTACGGTTAATTCTCCAGCATTTCCGAAGAATCGATATGACAGACAGCACCTTATGTGCAAATATTAATAGCCTCTCCTGTTTGGATATGCATAAGGAAAAGTGCTATAAAGTTGGGTCTTTAAAAAAAAAGTTAGCTAGTACTTCTAGTATTTTACTTAGGCATTTTCTTTTTTCTTTCTTTTTTTCGGCATTTTCTTTTTATATATATGGATTAGAATTCTTTTTTAAAATATATATATATATTATTGATGTTTTACAGAGAGGAAGAGAGAGAGATAGAGAGTTAGAAACATCAATGAGAGAGAATCATCCATCAGCTGCCTCCTGCACACCCCGCGCTGGGGATGTGCCCGCAACCAAGGTACATGCCCTTGACCGGAATCGAACCTGGGACCTTTGAGTCGGCAGGCCGACGCTCTATCAACTGAGCCAAACCGGTTTTGGAGGCATTTTCTTTTTATATATATAGACTATAATTCTTTTTAAAAATATATATATTTTATTGATGTTTCACAAAGAGGAAGGGAGAGAGATAGAGTTAGAAAAGATCAATGAAGGAGAAACATCCATCAGCTGCCTCCTGCACACCGCCTACTGGGGATGTGCCCACAACCAAGGCACATGCCCTTGACCGGAATAGAACCTGGGACCCTTCAGTCTGCAGGCTGATGCTCTATCCACTGAGCCACACCGGTTTCGGCAGGATGTGCAATATATATTCTGTGATTAAACGATAGAACGGGCTTTGCTCTGAGCCTCTTCCCCATTTAGCTTCCGTGCACGGTTACAGGAGCGGCTGGGGCTGATGGGCGTCTGAAGGGGGTGGGATAAAGCAGCCGAGGGGGTTGAAATGTAGGGCGCGGAGCTGTCCTGGTGGTGGGAGCCGAAGAACAGAGATGTGAACACTCACTGGGGCTTTCCCTTTTAGAGGGGGAAGGGCGCAGAGAGAGAACTCATCACTGATATTTACTGGAGATGCTGCCTTCTCACCAAACCCCGCGGGGGACGTCTCATCAGATACCCCAAGTGTGAAACCGGAGCCTGCCTCTCATCGGAAACCCAAGGCTGAGGCTGTCCCCGTGGCCATCTGGCCTCCCGAGCCCAAGCAGAATGGCCTGTAGGCCTCCAGGAAAACCTTTTCCAAAGCTTCCATGTCTGTCCTTATATTCTTTTTTTAAATAAATATATATACACACACACTAGAGGCCCGGTGCGTGAAACTCGTGCATAGGGGGGTGTCCCTCAGCCCAGCCTGCACCCTCTCCAATCTGGGATCCCCCGAGGGATGTCTGACTTCCCGTTTAGGCCTGACCCCTGCCTGCCTTCCTGATTGCCACTAACCACTTCTGCCTGCCAGCCTGATCACCTCCTAACCACTCCCCTGCCAGCCTGATTGCCCCTAACTCCCCTCCCCTGCAGTCCTAGTCACCCCTAACTGCTCTCCCCTCAGGCCTGAATCCCCCACAACTGCCCTTCCTTGCAGGCTCGGTCTCCCCCAACTTCCCTCCTCTGCCGGCCTGGTCACTCCTCACTGCCCTCCCCTGCAGGCTTGATCACCCCCAACTGCCCTCCCCATCTTGTGGCAGCCATCTTGTGTCCACATGGGGGCAGCCATCTTATGTGTTGGAGTGACGGTCAATTTGCCTATTCCTCTTTAATTAGATAGGATATTCTTTTTAATTTCAGAGATGAAGGGAGGGGAAGAGAGAGAAACATCAATGATGAGAGAGACTGGTCGCCTCCTGCACGCCCCCAACTAGAGATAGAGCCTGCAACTCAGTCATGTGCCCTTGACTGGAATCGAACCCAGGACGCCAATGCTCTATCCACTGAGCCAAACCAGCAAGGGCTAAATTGTGCTGATTTTAGAAAGAGGGAGAGAGAAACGCCGATCAATCACCTCACGCGTGTGCCCCGACCAGGGACCGAACCCACAAACTGGGTAGGTATGTGCACTCCCGGGAATCGAACCAGTGACCCTCCACGGTGCAGAATGATGCTCAACCAACCGAGCCACGCCAGCCTGGGCAGCAGGCCTTGCTCTTCTGGACATACCATCCCACCCAACCGTCTTGTCCCTCCTTCCGATGACCGAAAGCTCCATGCTGACTCCAGACGGGAAGCCACCTCCTGCAGCTTCGCTCCCCGTCCATCCCAGACCAGCTTCCTGAAGCCAGAGCCGAGAGAAGGAGCTCGGCGAACACACACACAGCCCTGGATTTCCGCGGGAGCCGCTCTGGTGTCACACCACAAAGCACCCAGGCAACCAGCAAAACACGTGCCCGTCCCAGGACCAAACCAGAGGCGGTCGGACCTGCATCACCACCATTTGTCCACCCACCAGATCTGAAATAGCACGGCTGACATGGACACACAAGGATGGCACTGAAATTGGGACTTAAAAGAACTGTTGGCCCAGAAAGAAACTCACTACAGACGGATTCATTTGCCTCTCAGAATAACCATGATGGTTTGTCTCAGTTTAGGTCCTTATAAGAGTATTTCTTAGATCACATGATCTCACACATCTAGGGGAAATAATGAACAACATACACTGGTGAACAAAAACAGACCCGGAGACAGAGAAGCAGCGATCCGACTCTCAAACCTCAGAGGGAAGGTAGGGGAGGGTGGGGGTCAGGGGAAGAGATCCACCAAAGGACTCGTGTGCATGCCTATGGGCCTGGCCAGTGCCCATGGACAACAGGGGGGTGGGGGCATATGTGGGGAGGGGTTTGGGATGGGAATGGGGGCTTGAGGACAATTATGTGGTACCATAATCAATAAAAAAATCATAATAAATTTAAAAAAAAACGTGCCTGTGTGACAGCGCCGAGGCTGACCGAATGGTCACACGTTCTGTGCTTTGATCAGGAAGTGCATCGGCGGGAGAGGGGTGCCACTGGGGTGGGGAGGGGGCCTGGGCGTGGGAGCCGGAGCAGCACCCCACGTGCTGCTACCCTGGCAGCCCCATGCCGTCCCCCCACGAGCACGAGGCATGGGGGAGAGATGAGAACACGACGGAACGAGATGCCTGCCTTTCCATCCAAGGGCCCTGGCGGCTGCCCAGGAAAAAGCAGCAGGGCGGGCTGATGAAAAGCGTAGGCAAGCGTCCCCACGTCTCACCACTGTGTCCTCGGCCGGGGAAACCATAAAATGGTGGTCATTGGAACAGCATGTAGGGCTCACAGGCACTTTTCTGTTGTTGGTTTGTTTTTAATATACACGGAGTGGCCAGATGATGATGATGATCTCTGAACGCATAAGAATCTGGCCACTCCGTGTCTATCCTATAGAATAAAAGGCTAATAAGCAAATGGTCCCCTCGACCAGGAGTTCGACCAGCAGGCAGGCCGGCCAACCGCCCACGTTCCCTCCCCCTGGCTAGGCTGGCTGGACCCCACCCATGCACAAATTCATGCACCGGGCCTCTATTATACATATAATAGAGGTTTCAGCGAGTCCCGTCATTTTAATGTTCTGGTTAATTGCGGACGAAGCAGGGAATAGGGAACATAATTAAATCTTCCTTTGACCGAGAATCCTGCCGTGGCCCGGAGCGATCCTTCTAAATATCAATTACAAACCCCCCACCGGTGGGGATTCAGGAGGCTGCGCTCAACTAGCGCTGTGACTTCCAGCCGCCGCTGACGGGAAATTTTATGTTTGAGTTTCGCTCCCACCCAGAGCCAAAGCGCCACCAGCCCAGAGGCGCCCTGGCCTTGTACGCATCGGGTGGGATGAGTCAGAAGGCATGCCTCCGTCATGGCATCTTGGAATTGTTGGGTGCTAGCCCAGTTCCCCAATTAGGTCATTATCTGACCTTGGGTGTCGGGGGGGGGGGGGGAGGAAGGGGGAGGGCAGGGGGGGCTATTTTGTTTCTGAGACTCTGTTTCCTTCTCTGTATGCTGGAAGGGTAGATTTAGTCATTCTTGAACTTTTCAGGGTTACAACTATCATTAAGAACCGGAGGAGCCCACCAGTGTGGCTCAGTGATTGAGCGCTGACCTATGAACCAGGAGGTCAGAGTTTGATTCCCTGTCAGGGCCCATGCTCGGGTTGCAGGCTTGATCCCTAAGATACATGCAGAAGACAACAGATCCATGATTCTCTCTCCTCATGAATGTTCCTCTCTCTCTCTCTCTCTTCCTCTCTGACATCAACAAAAATATATTTTTCACATAATAAAAAGTCAAAAGAACCAGAGGAAAACGAAGACCGTTTTTTAGAGCGGAAGTTCCACATCAGGGCGGAGGTACCAGAGCCCATCCTCCTCTGTGACCCCCGTTCACGGCCTTCAGATTTCCACGGCCCCTAGTACCCACCCACCCCAAACCCAGGCTTCATCTGCTTCCCGTGACGCTCACGCCTCTGCCCGCGTTCCGAAAGCAGTGGTTTTTGGCCTCAGCTGCACAGGGAGACCGCCCGGGGCATCTTCCGACCATCCATGGCCAAGTGGCTCCCAGAACAATTAAATCTGATTTCGGCGGGGGGAGGGGAGGGAAGGGGAGGGGGGCGCCCAGAACGGCGGGAGGTGGCGGGTCCCGGGTGATTCTGGGTGCAGACAAGCTTGCTCCAGGTCTAGATTTCTCAAACCTAGGAATGAACAGAACCACTCTCTAGGGAGGCCGATGCCCAGACCCTGTCCCACGGCGATTTTTTTAAATATATATTTTATTGATTTTTTACAGAGAGGAAGGGAGAGGGATAGAGAGTTAGAAACATCGATGAGAGAGAGAGACATTGATCAGCTGCCTCCTGCACACCCCCCACTGGGGATGTGCCCGCAACCAAGATACAGTCCGCAGCCGATGCTCTATCCACTGAGCCAAACCGGTTTCGGCCGATTTTTTTTATTTATTATTGACTTCAGAGAGGAAGAGAGAGAGATAGAGAGGTAGGAACATCCATGATGAGAGAATCGTCAACCGGCTGCCTCCTACACACCCCACATTGGGGATCGAGCCCGCAACCTGGGCATGTGCCCCCACCGACCGACCAACCGACCGGGAATCGAACAGTGACCTCCCGGTTCATAGGTCCACGCCCAACCACTGAGCCATGCTGGCCGGCCCCCGGGGCAATCCTGATTCCTGCCGGCCGGACCCACCTGGGCAGGGGCCCCGGGGCAGCGCTAAGACACACACTCACTGGGAAGCCAGGACACAGTTAGCCGCAGCCGGACGCCGGAGGGGCGGCTCCCCCGCTGCCCCTCGCCTCCTGCGCGGGGCCTCCCGCTCGGGCCGGCGCTCCGTTCCGCCTCGTTGAGGGACGGCATCAACACGTCCTCCGGTGCCAGGCGGGCTGACTCCCCTCCCTCCCGCTCTCTCCGCTCCTGCACACCCGATCCCGCCGCCTGAGCCTCTAATCCCGCCGGGTTCAGGGATTTCAGCAGAGCTCTCAGCAGCAACAGCGCTTGTCCCCCGTTCCACAGCCAGCCAGCCACCAGAGCATCCCTCGGGGCCGGCCTCAAGGTGAGAGAGAGCCGCTGCGGACGCCCGGGCCGGGATGGGATCCGTGCCCGTGAGCAAACCGACCGAGCCCGGGCACCAGAGGGGGGCGGGGGGCCTGCAGGAAGGGGGTCCCCCGAGACCCAGCTTGCCCGCCAGCCAGCCAGGTGGCCCGTCTGAAGCCCCCTCGACCCCTTCGTACCTGAAGCGTGTGCAGCAGGACCTGCAGCCCGCCGCCTTCCGGCTCGGCCATGCCCTCCCGGGGTGTGGGGCCCGGCGGCTGCCTGCCTGTGCCCGCCTTGCTGGCCGGGTCTGGGCTGGAGCTGCCGGGCTGACCTGGCCGCTGCCCGCCTCGTGGGACGCCCGCTCGCTCACTGCACGGAGACCTCCGATGCACACGCACACTCCTGCGTGCAACCCTAGACCTCGGCTCCAGCACACATGGCCCCCGACTCCCACGGTGGGGATTAGGTGAGCCCGTGCTGGCCTGGGGGGGCCGGAGCGTGCGGGCACGGGGGGCGGGGGGCGGGGGGGGAGGGCACGGGCAGGCGGGCGTGAGTCACTCCCCCACCTCCAGGCCCATGCCTGCGGGAGCCACCCTGGATGGCTGGCTGACAGGCATTCCCAGCTGACCGGGGGCAGGCTCCCTGCGGAGGCCCGGCCCTCCCCGCCCGCCCGCCCGGCCCCTTTCCTTTATTTTGGTTTGTTGCCGGCTCCCGGGTAACAAGAGAGCCAGGAGCGCTTGCACAACTGTGGCCCAAGGGCCCCCTGAGGTCCCGGGCTTCTCCGGGACAGGAGCCCTGGCTGAGGAGGAAAACAACAGCCCAGACAGTTCCTACCGGCCGGCCGGGTCCCTTACGTGATATTTTCACGTTCCCAGCTACCCTACTGCGGGGTGCAGGGGTTGTCACCGCATCCCACCCACCCCGTGGGTGCCAAAGGAGAACACCGAGCCGCAGAGATGGGATGGCTGGCCCCGGCCGGCGTGGTTGTGCGTCAACCTATCTATGCATGAACCAGGAGGTCAGGGTTCGATTCCGGTCGAGGCCACGCGTACCTCGGTTGCAGGCTCCTCCCCAGCCTGGGGCCCTGGTCCGGGCACATGCAGGAGGCGAGCAATTAGATGTGTCTCTCTCTGTGTCTTTCCCTCGCTCTTCCGCTCGCTCGAAAAGATCCACGGGAAAATATCCTCAGGTGAGGATTAATAAAATCAAAATGAAAAAGTAGATCAATGCCAAAACCGGTTTGGCTCAGTGGATAGAGCGTCGGTCTGTGGACTGAAAGGTCCCAGGTTCGATTCTGGTCAAGGGCATGTACCTTGGTTTTGGGCACATCCCCGGTAGGGGGTGTGCAAGAGGCAGCTGGTCAATGTTTCTCTCTCATCAACGTTTCTAGCTCTCTATCCTTCTTCCTTCCTCTCTGTGGAAAATCAATAAAATATATATTTTTTTAAATGGATCAATGGGTGACAGTAGCTTAGGTGCCCTTTCATATATATCAGTGTGTGCATTTTTTGCAAGAAATAAGAGCAGACCTGCACAGTGAGGGGGGCTCAGGCCACAGCCAGGGCAAGGCCAGTGCCCAGAGGCTGCTGATGAATAAACTAACACTGACGTGGGGAGTTTTCTTTTCTTTAAAAAAAAAAATATATATATATATATATATATATATATATATATATATATATATGTTTGTATTTATTTCAGAGAGGAAAGGAGAGGGAGAGAGAGAGAAACATCAATGATGAGAGAGAGATCCATGACTGGCTGCCTCCTGCACGCCCCCTACTGCTGATCCAGCCCACACCCCGGGAATCAACCTGGGACCCTTCAGTCCCTAGGCCGACGTTTTATCCACTGAACCAAACCAGTTAGGGCCACAGAGGGAGTTTTCTTCTAATCGCCTTCAGAGAACCCCTGGCTTGTTCCTGTTCAACATCTTTATTTTTATTTTTATTTTTTCAAACATCTTTATTGATTTCAGAGAGGAAGGGAGAGGGAGAGAGACAGAAACATCCATGATGAGAGAGAATCGTCGACCGGCTACCTCCTACATGCCCCTCCCACTGGAGATCGAGCCTGCAACCCAGGCATGTGCCCTTGACCAGAATCGAACCTGGGACCCCTCAGTCCGCAGGCTGGCGCTCCATCCACTGAGCCAAATCGGCCAGGGCCCTGTTCACCATGTTTATCAATGACCTGGCTTCAAATAAAGACTGTGTGCTTCTCTGACTTTTCTGATGATGCCCCGTTGAGAAAGAGAGAACTATGTCGGGTGACCTAGGTGGGATCCAGAAAGATTTCGGCAGCCTTGAGTGATGGGCCAGATCCTACAAGAGGAGAGGTCCCGGAGCCATGTGGGCACGCCTTCCCCTGGGACCTCCACCCAAACTACAACATCGAGGGCTGTCGGGAGCCTTGGCTCACAGTGTTGACCACGGAAAAGACGGGGGGGGGGGGGGGTGTCAGGCAGAGGTGAGAACCGTAGGAGGGTCACACGGTTCCGTTTTCAAAGTGTCTTTCAATCCGATGTCATCTCCTTTGAAAAGGGCAATGTTTGCCCGGCCCGCGTGGCTCAGAGGTTGACCATCGACCTAGGAACTGGGAGGTCATGGTTCGATTCCCTGTCGGGGCACAAGCCCAGGTTGCAGACTCAATCCCCAGGGTAGGGCGTGCAGGAGGCAGCCGATCCATGATTCTCTCTCATCAAGGATGTTTCTTTCTCTCTCTTCCTCTCTCTGAAATCAATCTTAATATATAAAAACCCAGGGTCCATAACATCCAAAATGACTGAAGGCTGACTGCTGAGGGGGCTGTGGATCAGGCCCGGAGAAAGGCCCATGGAGAAGCAGGTCTGATCAGCAGCCTCCATGGCCTCTCACTTTCTCTCCAGGCTTCGCCAGCAGGCCCGCCTCTGTCTCTCTCCGGCCTCTGTGGAGGGGCTGCTGATCAGCCCCACCTCTCTGATCAGTCCCAGAGATAGGCCCAGAGATGCTGACTGGCATAGAAACCGGCCAATCAGAACCAAATTGGCTGGCAGAGGAGGGCAGTCAGGGACGAGATCAGGCCTGTAGGGGAGGGCAGTTGGGGGTGAGATCAGGCTGGCAAAAGAGGGGCAGTTAGGGGTGATCAGGCAGGCAGAGGCAGGTGGGGGCAAGATCAGGCCAGCAGGGGAGAGCTGTTAGGGGCGATCAAGCAGGCAGGCAGAGGCAGTTAGGGGCGATCAGGCAGGCAGGCAGGTGAGCGGTTAGGAGCCAGTGGTCCCAGATTGTGATAGGGATGTCTGACTGCCTGACATCCCCTAGGGGCCCCCGATCAGCCAGACATCCCCCAAGGGGTCCCCAATAGGAGAGGGTGCAGGCTGGGCTGAGGGAAACCAACCCCCCCCCCTTCTATGCACCAATTCCATGCACTGGGCCACTAGTAAAAACATATTAACAAACAATAGATCGCTCCCCTATTCTTCATGATCTAGGGTGCTGCTGCTATTGCTGCTGATGCTGATACTAACCAGGTGATTACCCATAAGCACCCACTGTGTGCCAGGTACCGTGCTTGCCTTACTCTGTGTCGGCCGCTGCGCTGACTTGATCTCACACTAAACCACGCCTTCCTTCGGAAGCCTGAGCATCACCCTGCCGGCGGGCAGGAGCACGTACTGCCTTTTCCGTGTCTCCCAGTCCCGTGCGTGTCTACCACCTTCCTGGCGATCGCATGGGGCAGTCACACCGGGTACGCGAACAGCTTTACCGTCAGGCTCTCCGTCTTTCCAGGCCCGGAGGAGCCCGCCACGGGCCTCACACCCAGCACCGCGCCGGGCACACGGTCGCTGGCAGAAAACCGCGGTGAAAGCTGAGCGCCCACCCCGGGGCCAGCGCCACGCCGGCCTCCCGGCCTTGTCGGCAAGCGGCCGCTCAAAGGTCGCACTATCCTTGGCCCCGCGCAGGGCAAGAGCCAAGTCTCCGCTCAGCAGCATCTCCGCGGGGCTTTGTCGCCATGGACACCTGACAACAGGTTCTTTTAAGAGCCGGCCAAGCTCGGCCCACCCGCCCTCAGAGCCCGGTGCCACCCGCGGCCCCCGCCCTGGAGTGCTGACAGGTGTGGCACGTCCGTCAGGCCTTGGCTGTGGGGCCAGCCCGGAGGCCTGTGGCTTCTGGGCCCCAGCGCGGAGGTGTCAGGTCGCAGACAAACTGGAACGGAGGAACACTGAGGTCAGGCTTCCAGGCACGGGGCGGTGGAGGGGAGAAAGGGAAATATCCGCCATTGAGGCCGTCGGTCCAGGCGCTCACGCCATCGGCATCAATGGAGGGTGGGGAGACGCCACGCCAGGACGGCAAGAGGCGGGGACACGGTTCATCGTGGTTCTGCGGGGAGTGGCAGGCGCCGCACCACGGCACAGAGCGACCCACACAGGCTCTGGACCCCAGACTCTGCCACGTGCTGCCCAGCCTAGTGCTACGGCTTCTCACACGGTCATATGCACCGTCTGGACCTCCGTTCCCCATCGCTGACACCACGGGCTGCTTTCACCAAAGTGAGTCATACATGTCCCATGTGCAGCCCAGCCCTGGCCGGCGTGGCTCCGTGGTTGAGCATCAACCCATGAACCAGGAGGTCACGATTCGATTCCCTGGTCGGGGCACATGCCCAGGTTTCGGGCTCGATCTCCAGTGGGGGGTGTGCAGGAGGCAGCCAGTCCATGATTCTCTCTCATCATGGGTGTTTCTCTCTTTCTCCTGATTCCTTCCTCTCTGAAATCATAAAAATATTTTTAAAGAAAGTGAAAAACACCAGAGAGGGTTGGACCTGCATTACCACCATTTGCCCACACCATCCAGAGCTGAACTATCATTGCTGACATGTACACGTAAGGAACTGTTTGACATTGAAATTGGGTCTCAAAAGAACTGGTGGCCCAGAAAGAAGCTCACGTCAGACGGATTCATATGCCTCTCAGCGTAACGATTATTGCTTGTCTCATATTTGATTCTTTTACGTGTATTTCCAGTAGGACATGATCTCACTCATCTGGGGGAAATGGTGAACAACATAGACGGATGAACGAGAACAGACCCAGAGACAAGGAGGCATGGGTCAGACTGTTGGACCTCAAAGGGAGGGTGGGGGTAAAAGGGAGAGATCAACCAAAGGACTTGTGTGCACACATATGAGCCTAACCAGTGGTCAGGGCCAACAGGGGGGTGGGGGCATGAGTGGGGAGGGAGGGATAGAAATGGGGGGTTGAGGAGAAATATGTGATACCTTAATCAATAAAGAAATTAATTTAAAAAAAAAAAAAAAAGACCAAGACCGGTTTGGCTCAATGCATAGAGCGTCGGCCTGCAGACTGAAGGGTCCCGGGTTCGATTCCGGTCAAGGGCATGTACCTTGGTTGCGGGCACATCCCCAGTAGGGAGTGTGCAGGCGGCAGCTGATGGATGTTTCTCTCTCATCGATGTTTCTAGCTCTCTATCCCTCTCCCTTCCTCTCTGTAAAAAAAATCAATAAAATATATTGTAAAATAAAAATTTTTTAAAAAGAGGTTTGCGTAACACCTAGAAGCCTGTCCCCCACGGCGTGGCCTGCCAAATGGTCACTCTGGAGCCGTCCTTTCCCACCAGCAGAAGGGCTTTACGATGGAAAGAAGACCTGCCAGTGGGATTAAGCCACACCTGTCCACGGGGAGGGTATGTCCTGCCGCCTGGCCCCACAGAACCTCCAGCCCGGCTTTATGTAAGGACCACGGGCTGCGCCCTGGGACAGGGTCGGGGCAAACAGGTTTTACGAGCTGGGCTAGCACAGCGTGTCTAGACGGGATGAGTCCATCTCAGAAGAACGAGGTGAAGGGCCAATTAAAGGGGCAATTGTGTTTTTTGTTTTGGGTTGTATGTGTGTGTGTGCGTGTGCGTGTGTATGTGTGTGCGTGTGCGTGTGCGTGTGCGTGTGCGTGTGCGTGTGTGTATGTGTGTGTTATCGTTGTTAATCCACACCTAAGGCTATTTTTCCATTGATTTTTTACAGAGAGGAAGGGAGAGGGATAGAGAGCTAGAAACATCAATGAGAGAGAAACATCGACCAGCTGCCTCCTGCACACCCCCCACCAGAGATGTGCCTGCAACCAAGGTACATGCCCTTGACCGGAATCGGAACCTGGGCCCCTTCAGTCCCCAGGCCTACGCTCAATCCACTGAGTCAAACCGGTTTGGGCTGATTTTTTCTAAAATATATTTTATTGATTTTTTTTACAGAGAGGAAAGGAAAGGGAGAGGGAGTTAAAAACATCAATGAGAGAGAAACATCGACCAGCTGCCTCCTGCGCACCCCCTACTGGGGATGTGCCCGAAACCAAGGTACATGCCCTTGACCGGAATCGAACCCGGGACCCTTTCAGTCCGCAGGCCAACACTCTACCCGTTGAGCCACACCGGTTTCGGCTCCATTGATTTTTATTTAGAGAGAGGGGAAGGAAGAGGGAGAGACACAGGGAGAGAAACGTCCGTGGGAGAGAAACACCCCGATTGGTTGCCTCTTGCACGTGCCCGGTGTTCCTGAAGGGCCCTGACTTCAACGAACCCTCCTCGCGGATTTCATTCACACAGTCGCTCTGTGAGAAGCAGCACAGAAGGGCCTTCATTCATCCCGTAGCTTCGGGAACAAACGGGGCTGCCTTCTTTTCATTTATTTGTTCCTCTTTAACGGGCCGATCCTCAGTGCGGCTCTGAAAGGCATTCCCTGGCCAATTCAGAGGCCCGATTCAGCCCGTGAATGAGGTGCCCTTCTCCTCGGCTGCCGGCAAAGGGCCAGAGGAGGTTCCGAGGGCTCCTCCGAGCCATGAATGAATAACTCACGGCCCCTCTGGCTCCTCCTGTGCTTCTCTGCTCTGTTATCCTGACATGTGAACGGAAACCTGGGCTGGGCACGGAGGCCGCCCTGCGGGCTCCACGTCCTCTTTTTCTTATTTATTTTTTATTATTATTTTTTAAATATATTTTATTGATTTTTTACAGAGAGGAAGGGAAGAGGGATAGAGAGAAACATCGATCAGTTGCCTCCTGCACACCCCACACTAGGGATGTGCCCACAACCAAGGTACATGCCCTTGACCGGAATCGAACCTGGGACCTTTCAGTCCGCAGGCCTACGCTCTATCCACTGAGCCAAACCGGTTTCGGCCCTTTTTTATTTTTAAAAATACTTTTTAATTGATGTCAGAGAGGAAGGGAGAAGAGGGAGAGAGAAACATCCGGGATGAGAGAGGATCATGGATCGGCTGCCTCCTGCACGCCCCCTCCTGAGGATCAAACCCACAACCCGGGCCTGTGCCCTGACGGGAATCAAACCGTCACCTCCTCATTCATAGATTGACGCTCAACCACTGAGCCACGCCGGCCGGGCCACATCCTCTCTCTCTCTTTTTCTTTCTTTTTTTTTTTTTAAATATATTTTATTGATTGTTTACAGAGAGGAGGGGAGAGAGATAGAGAGCTAGAAACATCAATGAGAGAGAAACATCGACCAGCTGCCTCCTGCACACACCCCCACTGAGGACGTGCCCGCAACCAAGGTCCATGCCCTTGACCGGAATTGAACCCGGGACCTTCCAGTCCGCTCTATCCACTGAGCCAGACTGGTTTCGGCCCACATCCTCTCTTGATCTAGTGCAAAGGACTTGCTCTAAAAGGACCAGCAGCCTTTGGGGGTGCTAGACCCTGGCTCCCCCCGATTGGGGGGCCCGAGGTGGTGCAAGCCCCCTCAGGGCTGCGCTGGGAAAAGAAAACGGAATCGGGAGAGCAGAGGGAGGTGGCCTCCCTGTCCATGGAAACGGGCCTCTGAGGGCCAGGCGAGAGGCCTCCCTCCCCTGCTCCCGCCCGCCTCCTCCCGTAACCGCCTCGCGCAGGTCTGGAGGGCGAGCAGACAGCATCCTGTGAATGCAGGAGGATCCTGATGCACTCGTCCTCGGAGAAGACGTTAATGAGGTGATGACACATTTTTAATTAAATGCTTCATGTCAATTACGAATCCATTCCTCCTGGAGAGATGGTGCATATTCTAAACGTGAGACTAGGCGGTGTCTGCGTGCATGCACACACGTGCACGTGCATGCACACACTCAGGTGCACACACCCACATGTACTCACTCACATGCACACACTCACATTCACAAAACCAGGTGTACACACTCACATGCACACACCCATGTGCACACACTCTTGTGCACACACTCACATGCACACACCCACATGTACACACTCATGTGCATAAGCCCAGGTGTACTCACTCACATGCACACTCATCTGCACACACCCATGTGCACACACTCACGTGCACACAACCATGTGTACTCACTCACATACACACTCGTGTGTACACCCATGTGCAAACACTCACGTGCACACAGCCACATGCACACATCCACATGTACACACTCGCATTCACAAAACCAGGTGTACTCACTCACATACACACTCATGTGCACACACCCACGTGTACACACTCACGTGCACAAACCCAGGTGTACACACTCACATGTACACACTCACGTGCGCACACACACATTCTCCCATTCCTCAGTCCCTCGTAGGGCCCTCAGGTCCACAGAGCCAAATATCAACAGGACAACCACTGACGTTTCTAGATGCAGGCTCTACGCTCGTTGGCTCTTCCACAACACACCACGGCCCGGGCGAGTCGATGTTGAAGAAGTGGCGTTCAAAGGAGTTTACGTTTAAAGAATGTGGCTCTCCAAAGAAATGTCCGTCGTTGTCCTGTTGATATTCGGCTCTGTGGATGAAGGAGTTTGCCGACCCCTCAAGGGCAACACAACCAAGCAGAGCACACTCACCATCACCCTCGGGTTTGAACAAGAATTCACAACTCACCCTAACCAGTGTGGCTCAGTGGATAGAGCGTCAGCCTGCGGATGCTCTATCCACTGAGCCACACCGGTTTCGGCTGCCTGTGCCTTTTTCACAGTGTCGGGCCTGGCCCAAAGCCTCAGACCACGGCTCCAAGGTGACTTTTCAGCGTGACAGAAACCCCGCCAGGGCGTCCAGCCACAGAGAGCGGTGGGTGGTGCAATGAGGTTCGGATGCAAAGCACAGAGCAATTAGCGGGAAGATGTACCCACCCACCCCCCTCGCCGCTCTAAAAGCGTTTTTATTACTTAATCCATCCCACGCCCTGTCTAAACAAGGCTCAGGTTTTACAAGGAGCCATTCATCGTCCCCGTTCGCTTCCAGGGGGAAGGAACCGGACACTCCGGAGGGGCCATTTTATCAATTAAAACAACAACGGGGCCCGAGTCACTTGGGGAAACAGAGAGGGGACAGGAGGTGGCCGCCATGTCACAGAGAGGTCACAGAGGGGTCGCAGAGGGGTCACAGAGGGCCCAGGGTAGGGAAGGAGTCAGTTGGAAGCAAGTGTTTGGTCACTCATTCATTCACTCACTCATCCATATATCCATTCATTTGTTCACTCATTCCTTCATTCATCCATCCACTCATTCATTCATTCATCTATCCACCCATCCATCCAATTGTTCACTCATTCAATGAATGAGTGACCACAGGGCCACACTCAGCTCCAGCTCTCCCCCCACCAATGTGGAGGAGGAAGGACGAGCAGGGGATGCCAACCTTTCACCTTTGCCCTTTGGAAATGCCGCCCTGAACCCACCACAGGAAGGCGTCCCACCCGCCTTTCTGATTGGGTTGCATTCAATGCCAGCTTTCTTTGTTTGTTTTTTTTTAATTTTTTTAAAATATATTTTTGTTGATTTCAGAGAGGAGGAAGAGAGAGGGAGATAGAAATATACACAGAGTGGCCAAATGATGATGATCTCTGCGTAAGAATCTGGCCACTCCGTGTCTATCCTATAGAATAAAAGGCTAATATGCAAATTGTCCCCTCAACCAGGAGTTCGACCAGCAGGCAGGCTGGCCAGCCAACCGCCCATATCGCCTTCCCCTGGCCAGGCTGGCCGGACCCCACCCATGCACGAATTCATGCACCAGACCTCTAATATATAATAATGATTACTAATTATTATATAATATATAAATATATAATAATCCGAGTGGCCAAATTATTATGGGTTCAGAGATCATCATAATCTGGCCACTCAGTGTACATGCGGAGAGAGAATCATGCATCAGCTGCCCCCTACACGCCCCCTACTGAAGACGGAGCCCACAACCCTTCAGTCTGCAGGCCAGTCGACTCTCTATCAACAGAGCCAAACCGGCTTGGGCACCGGTTTTCAATTATCCACACGAGAGAGGAGACAAGAGACTGGTCAGAGCTGAAGAGAACGAATTCAGGATCATACATAAAACCCGTCCGCAAATACTAGGCCAGGAGGATCATCTGTGTTTGGGTAATTGAGCTGTGACCATACGCGAGGCTCTCGTTCCACACACTGGGAATGTGTGAACCTGGACCACAATGTATTCACTCGCCACCAGAAATGGATGCCCTGTCGTGCATCCCAGACGGTCGCATCGATCTGAATGAACCGGCATGGGGTCCACCAGCGGCCGATACCGGGTGCAGTCAAATGACCAAAGGGCTGCCTGCTGAGTGTGTGAACGCCACTTCTTCAACATAGACTCACCCAGGCCGTGGTATTTTGTGGAAGAGCCACACTCAAGGGGCCAAAGAGCTGCATGTGGCTCTCGAACTTCAGTTTGCTGGCCATGGTCTGGGGGAATGAATGAATGAAGAATGAATGAATGAATGAATGAATGAACAATTGGATGGATGAATGAGTGAGGGAATGAGTGGGTGGGTAGGTGGATAGATGGATGGATGGATGGATGGGTGGGTGAGTGAGTGAATGAATGAGTGAACAATTGGATGGATGGATGGATGGATGAGTGAGTGAATAGTGGGTGGGTAGGTGGATGGATGGATGGATGAGTGAGTGAATGAATGCATGAGTGAACAATTGGATGGATGGATGGATGAATGAATGAATGAGTGAGTGAATGAATGAATGAATGAGTGGATGGATGGATGGATGAAGGAATGAGTGAACAAGTGGATGGATAGATGGATGAGTGAGTGAATGAATGAATGCATGAGTGAACAATTGGATGGATGAATGGATCTGTGAATGAATGTTTGTAGTTAACACCCTGCTAGTGTTTACTGAACACACCGAAGCAGGCTCTCCACCCCTGGGTTCACAACAAGCCCACGTGTAAGAGGCAGCCTCTGCCATGTGTGACGGCTCATGAGACAGATGTGCCACGCTCCCGCCCCGTGATCCAATTAGCATCGCTCTGAGGGGGTATTCTTCTTAGATGTGATTCCGCCATCTGTCCCGGGCGCTCTCCCGCGTCGGGATCAGATAAGCGCCGGCCGGCCGGCCCCATTTGGCAGGTCTCGCGCAGCGGCTGCCTCCTCTCTCTCTCTCCCCCCCACTTCCCCAGTCCTGTGTGGGCGGTGCCGTAACTTGTCAAATGAAATACGAGCTCCCGTGAAAACCACATAGAGCAGGGCGACGAGAGGGGCCAGGGAAGGGGACAGCACGCTGCACATTCTCAGAGCCGCCTCGCCAGGAAGGGGTGTGGATGGGTGAAGTCTTAAAAAAAAAAAAAAACGCATAGAGAGAGGCTGCCCAGAGGGAAACCCGTTTGACCTCCCTGAAGGCATCTGCTGGCGGCTCGAACACGGACATATAACACAGAACCAGGTCAAAAGGGTTTCGCCAGCCCGGCCGGTGTGGCTCCGTGGATGAGCGTCGACCTAGGAACCAGGAGGTCACGGTTCGATTCCCCATCAGAGCACACACCCAGGTTGCAGGCTCACGTGATCTCCAGTAGGGGGCATGCAGGAGGCAGCTGATTAGTGATTCGCTCTCATCACTGATGTTTCTCTCCCTCTCTCTCCCTCTCTCTCTCTCTCTCTCTGCAATCAATAAAAATATAAACCACCTTGGACATTTCAGCATCTCCCTCCACCTCCAACTCGATGTCTTGTGTGTAAGAGACCCGTTGAGCCCAGCCTGCGTGCCTCTGTGGTTGAGCTTCAAACTAGGAACCAGAGGGTCACAGTTTGATTCCAGGTCAGGGCCCCTGCCCGGGCTACAGAATCCATCCCCAGTGTGGGGCATGCAGGAGGCAGCAGACCGATGACTCTCTCTCGCTCCCACCATTGATGTTTCTATCTCTCTCACTCTCTTCCTTCCTCTCTGAAATCAATAAGAACATATTAAAAAAAAAAAAAAAAAAAAAAAAAAAAAAAAAAGGAACCTCCTGAATGGCTGACTCACTCAGGACTTTTCTCTGGTTCCAGTTCGGTCCCATTCTCTCTGTCCCCGTCCAGATCTAGTACCGCCAAGCCTATGATGATGAGTCCTTTCCAGAGCCTTAATTAACTTTCCTGAGAGGCTTGTTTTCACAGATATTTGTCCCACGTGCGGCACTGATTGGCTCTGAAATCACCCTTGTTGAATGTCAGCTCACCCCTCGTTTAAAATAAAATGGCAGCTGGGAGGAAGCTCTATATGTGGGAGAGAGGATGCTAAAGAGAGCTAGAAATAGAGGGTGTTTGGGCATCAGGGGAGGAGAGGAGATGGGGGTTGGGGGGTGAGAGAGGCATAGCCCTGAGCCATGCACTCTGCATTTTAAAAATATATATTTTTACTAGAGGCCCGGTGCATGAATTCGTGCACAGGTGGAGTCCTTCCACCTGGCCAGTGATCGGGGCTGATCAGGGTCATCCTGTCCAGCCCAGACTGGGACCGATGGCCAGGGAGGGACTTCCGGAGGGACTGCAGGAGGCTCCAGGGCGTGTCTGGCCGCGTCTCACCCAGTCCCAATCGGCCGAACCCCAACAACAAGCTAACCTACCAGTCAGAACATCTGCTCCCTGGTGGTCAGTACAGGTCATAGCAACCAGTCGGTCAACCGCTCAGTTGGACACTTAGCATGGTAGGCTTTTACATATATAGATTATTGATGTCAGAGAGGAAGGGAGAGGGAGAGAGAGAGATAGAAACATCAATGATGAGATCAAATCATGGATCAGCTGCCCCCTGCATGCCCCACTCTGGGGATGGAGCCTGCTACCAGGGCATGTGCCCTGACCAGTAATCGAACCGTGACCTCCTGGTTCCAAGGTTGATGCTCAACCACGGAGCCACGCCAGCAGGGGCCACATCCCTTTTTGATCTCCTCCCCCAGCGCTTGGCTAAAAGCAGGAAGGCTCTGGGCGTCTGTTGACTGGAGGTAAGACGTGTTTTCCGTTCTGGCTCCCTCTCTGAGCCAGGGCCCAATCTATCAGGAGAGGGAGGAGGAAGCGCTCGGGCCCCTGTGCACCGAAGGAAGGAAGCGGCCTCTTCTGGGCAATCATCATCAGAACATCGCGAGTCGGTTTTCCCCGCTGCGCGTCGGCTATTTGCATATTTAAGTGGCTATTAGAGGAGAGAGCTCACGGAAGCGGCTTTGACATTCAGATGCCAGCCACTCCATAAATAAGGTCAGCGGGGATGATGGCACGCTAGTCCCCAGTCAGCATCTCTCCGTGTCTACCTAATGCCGACACAAGGCATCTTCCAGCCCCATCGATGGCACTGTACACACAGACACGGGTTTGGCTCAGTGGATAGAGCGTTGGCCTGCGGACTGAAGGGTCCCCGGTTCGATTCCGGTCAAGGGCATGTATCTCAATTGCAAGCTTGATCCCTCCCAGGCCCTGGTCGGGGCCTGTTTTTCTCTTACATCGATGTTTCTCTTTGTCTCTCCTTCCCTTCCACTGTCTCTAAGAATCAATGGGAAAATGTCATCGGGCGAGGATTAACAAAATATAGCTATAGTTGGTTACCAGCTTTCAAAGTCGGAGTAGGCCCTTCAGTACATCACTTGTGTGTTTTCTACACGTAGGAGTGTATGGATATGTGATGAACTTTATAAGGCACTAGAGCCGGGTGCACGAATTCGTGCACCAAAGGGGTCCCTCGGCCTGGCCTGCAGGATTGGCCTGAAATCAGCTCTTTAACATCCCCTGAGGGGTTCTGGATTGCGAGAGGGCGCAGGCCAGGCGGAAGTACCCCACCCATGCATGATTGGGGGTTGACCAGCCAGGGAGGGACTGTGGGAGGGCTCCAGGGCATGTCCTGCCTGACTCACTCAGTCCCAATTGGCCAGACACCAACCCCAAGCTAACCTACTGATCAAAGTGTCTGCCCCCCTGGTGGTCAGCGCATGTCATAGCAAGCAGTTGAGCAGCCTTAGCATATCATTACCATGTTATGCTTTGATTGGTTGAACGGCCAACTAGACGACCGGTCACTTAGCATATTAGGCTTTTAATCTATAGGATGTGCAGAAAAGTAAACATGTGAAAGGAAGAGGTGAAAGAGATTGAATTCACGGTTCCACTGCTTCCCCCTGCACTCTGGTGGATCGTGTTACAAACACTGCTCCCAGGGCAGCCAGTAGGTCCCGTCCTCTGAGACTTGCTATTTAATCTTCCTTTTTAAAAAAATATATTTTATTGATTTTTTACAGAGAGGAAGGGAGAGGGATAGTTAGAAACATCGATGAGATAGAAACATTGATCAGCTGCCTTCTGCACACCCCCTACTGGGGATGAGCCCGCAACAAAGGTACATGCCCTTGACCAGAATCAAACCTGGGACCTTTCAGTCTGCAGGCCAACGCTCTATCCACTGAGCCAAACTGGTTTTGGCTCATCTTCCTTTAAAGCTGGGCCATCTCTGGTAGACCAGAAAGCTCCACGCCAGCTGCCATCGGAGGCCAGAACTTTGGAAGACATTTTTTTTTTTTTTTTTTTTTTTTGGCCTCCTCTGCCTGGTCCCATCCTGCCCCCCTCTGAGGTCCCTCTGGGGCTGACCCCACGCCGGCCCTGCAGCCGCGGGGAAGATGCTTGCCGGCAGCCACTCCCGCCAGAGTCAGACCACGTCCTCCCGTTGCCATGGAGACAAGACCATCAGCGGCTGTTTTCTCCCACCGGCAGCCCCGTAAACAGGAACACAGCACAGCCCCGCCGGTGGCCGCGGCCGGCGTGTGAAGGGCACGCCTCGCCCTTCACGGGCAGGTGGGCATCGGGGCCCATTCGTTCCTCTCCTCTCCCGCTAATGAGGCCTGGCTTCGGGCCAGTGATCCGGACGCCCTCCCCGAGCGGGCGGATTTGTTCACGGAGAGGCCTGGCCTGACCATGAGGGGGCACTGAAACAGGGTAGCTTCCCACAGTCCCGGAGCCCACGTGAAAACTGCCCGCCCCGTGCCCTCTGCCTGGTGTTGTTCCCGTGGACAGAGTGGCAGCCTGCAAACCAAAGGGTCCCGGGTTCGACTCCGGCCAAGGGCCCTATCTCAGTTGCAAGCTCCTCACCAGCCCGGGCCCTGGTCAGGGCGTGTGCAGGAGGCCACCAATCCTTGTGTCTCTCTCATATTGATGTCTCTCTCTCTCCCTCTCTCTCTCTCTCCCTCTCCCTTCCCCTCTGAAATCAGTAAGAATATATTTTATTTATTTATTTTTTTTTTATATTTTATTGATTTTTTTAGAGAGAGGAAAGAGAGGGATAGAGAGTTAGAAACATCAATGAGAGAGAAACATCGACCAGCTGCCTCCTGCACACCCTCTACCGGGTATGTGCCCGCAACCAAGGCACATACCCTTGACCGGAATTGAACCCGGGACCCTTCAGTCTGCAGACCGACGCTCTATCCACTGAGCCAAACTGGTTTCGGCTCAGGTGAGAATTTGAGAGAGAGAGAGAGAGAGAGAGAGAGAGAGAGAGAGAGGGAGGGAGAGAAACAAGTATGCACGTGGCATCGAGCAGAGAGCATTGTTACAAGAATGAGGAGGGGGAAAATAAAAAACAAGAATGAGGAGGGCTGTGGGAGCAAACGGGTCCAAACCTATGAAAATAAACCGGCTTTTCCCTGCAAACGAGCCCTCAGGAGGCGCCCCGGAGCGCGGCTTGCGTTGGTGTTATTTAGGGAGGGTCCTCTGCACGCCTCGCTCTGCTAATCCTCCCCTCGGCTGGCTGGCTTCTCGCAGGAGCATAAAGCTGTGTGCGCTCTCCGGCGGGCTATTCGGGGCCCTCTCCTCTGCCTCCGAGCGCTTGTCTGTGTAAACCTGAGCGCCCGAGGCACCAGGTGTTTACCCACGGCCGCCGTTTCCACGCTTCCACGCTGCGAGCTCACGGCAGGGGTGGGTAAGAGGGCGCTGGGGGGGAGAGGAGGGGTGGCCCCCGGAGCTCGGAGCTGTTGGGGGGCGGGGGGTTTGCAGAGAGAGAGGGAGGAAGACGGTGCCATTAGAAGCAAGCTCGTTAACTGACTGTGGGGAGGCAGAGCAGCTGCCAGCATCACTCTGTCTCTGCCTTGTCTGTGGGATGGTCTAAGGCCGCGGTCTGCAAACTGAGGCTCTCTGGCCCCTTGCGTGTGGCTCTTCCACAAAACACCACGGCCTGGGCGAGTCTGTGTTGAAGAAGTGGAATTAGAAGAAGTTTAAGTTTTTTAAAAAAAAATGTGTCTGCCAAAACTGGTTTGGCTCAGTGGATAGAGCGTCGGCCTGCAGACTGAAAGGTCCCAGGTTCAATTCCGGTCAAGGGCACATACCTTGGTGGCAGGCACATCCTCAGTAGGGGGTGTGCAAGAGGCAGCTGATCGATGATTCTCTCTCATCAATGTTTCTGACTTTCTATCCCTCTCTCTTTCTCACTGTAAAATATCAATAAAATATATATTTTAAAAAAAACAAACAAAAAAAAAAACAAGGATGCAAGGTCAGAGAAGGACAGGTGAGGGCAAGGGCCAGCTTCTGCCTCGGCCACCCGCCCCCCCCCCTTCCCCCTGGAAGGAGAGCCACATCCCGCCCCTCCCACCGCGAGGGCCCTGCCACCAGCTCCCTCCCATCATCGCTGTGGGTACGGCGGGAGGCAGGAGCATCCATCATCCTCCCGACACGGCACTAACACGCTGTCTCCGGGCCATAAATACTGCATAAGCACCCGGCACACGGGGCCACTTTGGCCGCCACTGCCTTCCTTTTCTACATCATTACCTGCTCCGATCATCGGGAGCAAACTGCCGGAGACGCCGGAGCGCGGCCCACCGCCGGCCGCGGCCTCTCTCACGCCCTCCGTGTCTCGGAAGATTTGGCAAGTGACAGGGGAGAGATGGGGGCAGACATTTATCATCCCTGCTCACACACACGCCAGTCCCGCCTGCCTGCCAACCTGTGCCCAGGTGCAACGAAACAGGCTTGAGAGAGAGAGAGAGAGAAACATCAATGATGCGAGGGAATCATGGACCGGCTGCCTCCTGCACACCCCTGACTGGGGATCGAGCCACAACCTAGGCATGTGCCCTGACTGGGAATCAAACTGTGACCTCCTGGTTCATAGGCTGGTCTATTTTATTTTATTTTTTAATCCTCACCTAAGGATACTTTTTCCATTGATTCCTAGAGAGAGTGGAAGGGAAGGAGAGGGAAACATGGAGGCGAGAGAGACACATGGATTGGTTGCCTCCCACACGTACCCCTACAACCCAAGGATGTGCCCTTGGCTGGGAATTGAACCCACAACCCTTTGGTCCACAGGCCAACACTCTAACCACCAGGCCGAGCCGGCCAGAAGAACCCGTCAGACTCACTGGAAGGAAAGAAGGACTACAGATAAGAATATACACTGAGCCGAAACCGGTTTGGCTCAGTGGATAGAGCATTGGCCTGCAGTCTGAAGGGTCCCGATTCCGGTCAAGGGCATGTACCCTGGTTGCAGGCATACCCCCTACTGGGGGCAGCTGATCGATGTTTCTCTCTCATCGATGTTTCTAACTCTCTATCCCTCTTTCTTCCTCTCTGTAAAAAAACAATAAAGTATATATTTTTAAAAAAGAATATACACTGAGTGGCCAGATGATGATGATCTCTGAATGCATAATAATCTGGACACTCCATGTGTGTGTGTATGTGTGTGTGTGTGTATGTTTTAGAGGCCCAGTGCATGAATTTGTGCATGGGTGGGGTCCGGCCACCTGGCCAGTGGGAGGAGACATGGGCAGTTTGGCTGGCCTGCCTGCAGGTGGAACTCCTCCTGGTCGAGGGGACCATTTGCATATTAGCCTTTTATTCTATAGGCTATACACTGAGTGGCCAGATTCTTATAGGCTCAGAGATCATCACCATCTGGCCACTCCGTGCATAATGCTGTTCGGGTTTTTTGTGTTGTTTTCTTGTCCACAAACTTACATTTATTTTGTCATGAAACGCACGTGCGATGCTGTAAATGCGTTTAAAGTGAGAGAGTAATTACCGTGCGAGGAAGCCATAAAACAGGCCGTTACGTCCCAATCACACTCACACGCTCATAAACGTCGCCTCCCATTAATATAAAGCAGAGCCACCGTTTACTGACACACAGGAAACGCTTTTTTAAAAAAATATATATTTTATTGATTTTTTTCACAGAGAGGAAGGGAGAGGGATAGAGAGTTAGAAGCATCGATGAGAGAAAAATATCCATCAGCTGCCTCCTGCACACCCCCTACTGGGGATGTGCCCGCAACCAAGGTACATGCCCTTGACCGGAATCGAACCTGGGACCCTTCAGTCCGCAGGCCAATGCTCTATCCACTGGGCCACACCGGTTTCCGGTCACACATGATATAGAGGTGATACACAATGGTGTCTACTTCCCGAGGACGGGGGTTATGCAAAACTGTACGAGCGGTGTGGGAAGCCATGTGTCTTGTTATGTTAGCCCAGCTGCTCACGATGGAAATCGCCCAGTGGATGAGACCGGTTCAGTTCGCTTGGTCCCCACGCCTTCACCGCTGTCTCAAGGCTCTACCCCGGCCCCCGGGAGGAGACCCCCCACGACCAGCTCACTGCCCGAGGGGCTCGCCTGCCCGAGAAGCACCACGGGAAGAAGCCACGGGGTCCCCAGGAAGAGGACCCCGTTTTCCGGGACAGGGTGGCTTCGGGGCTGGGAATGGGAGCGCGTCCAAGGAGAGATTTCGTCCCGTGAGGATGCTGGAAAGAAAGCGACAGGAGGCACGGAGGGAGGCACTCGGTGCAGCCGCGGTGGAGAACAGTATGGCGTTTCCTCAAAACATTAAACACAGGGCTCCCCTTGGACCTGGCCATTCCACTCCTAGGAATATATCCCAGGAAACCAGAAACCCCATCGGGAAGGATACAGGCACCCGGTCGGAGAAAGACACATATCCCACGGTCTCACTCACGTGTGGGGTATAATTAACAACATAAACGAATGAGTTCACAGCAGCACCATTCACCGTAGCTAGGATTTGGAAACAGCCGAGGTGCCCGTCAGCAGATGACTGGGATCAGAGAACTATGGCACATCTACACAATGGAATACTACGCTGCCATAAAAAAGAAGGAATTTTTACCATTAGCAGCAACCTAGACGGAACTGGAGAGCATCATGCTGAGCGAAATAAGCCAGTCAGAGAAAGAAAATCACCACATGATCTCACTCATTTGTGGGTAATAAAGAACAGTATAAACGGATGAACAAAAAAATAGATACAGAGGCGGTAAAGCATCCAACAGACGGTCAATGACAGCGGGAAGGTTAGGGAGAGGTGGGGGAACTAAGAGATCAACCGAAGGACTCGTGTGCACACATCTAAGCACAACCAGTGGACGCAAAACTCTGGGGGGTGAGGGCATGTATGGAAGTGGAGTGGGGCAATGGTAAGATATGTACACATATAATACCTTAATAAAAAATAAATATAGGCCGAGACCGGTTTGGCTCAATGGATAGAGCGTCGGCTTGGGGACTGAAGGGTCCCGGGTTCGATTCCGGTCAAGGGCATGTACCTTGGTTGCGGGCATATCCCCAGTGGGGGGTGTGCAAGAGGCAGCTGATCGATGACTCTCTCTCATCGATGTTTCTAACTCTCTATCCCTCTCTCTTCCTCTCTGTACAAAATCAATAAAATATATTTAAAAAAAAATAAATAAAATAAATAAATAAATAAATATAGGCACAGTAAATAAATAAGTAAATAAATGGATGAGCACAAACAGAACCAGAGTCATAGAAGCATGGCACAGACCGTCCAACCTCTGAGGGAAGGCGGGAGGAGAGGGGATAAGAGATCAACCCAAGGACTTGGGTGCATGCATATGAGCAAAACCCGTGGACCCAGACAGCAGGTTGGTGAGGGCATGTGCTGGGGGTTGGGGGTGACAGGGGAGAAGTCAATGGAGGAAAAAAAGGAGACTCCTGCGATACCTTAAACAATAAATAATTTTTTAAAAAGATGAAGATGTAGGCACTGCCATCATCAATATTATCTTGTGGGTCAGAGCAACCTGGGTTAAACCTATTAAAAATTCGCAAGACCCTTTGGTGCAACGACCGTGTCATCCCAACGAAGCCGACCATCGGTTATTCTTCGGCGAGCACCGGGACAGAACACCTGGATCCAGGGAGGGGCTGGGGAGGCGAGGGGGCGGGACACGGCTGACCACACGCCCTTAACCCCGTGGTCGGCAAACCACGGCTCAGGAGCCACAAGCGGCTCTTTGGCCCCTTGAGTGTGGCTCTTCCACAAAATACGACGGCCTGGGTGAGTCTATTTTGGAGAAGTGGCGTTAGAAGAAGTTTAATTTTAAAAAATGTGGCTCTCAAGAGAAAATTTCAATCGTCGTCCTGTTGATATTTGGCTCTGTGGACTCATGAGTTTGCCGACCACTGGGCTAACCCTTCAACAGAGGGGAATTTTTAAGCATCATTGCCAATCCCCCAGCCCCCGGAGGGACACTTCAGACCCCCCCACCTCACAGCCTGTGGAGGAGGAAGCAGGGTACTCACCTCCGGAATCATGTCGCTCGTAGCTCGGAAAACAGTCCTGCCTCCTCTTCTTTGATTCGTGTCCGTGTCGAAGCAGGTTTCCCGGACACTCTTGAACCTGAGTGTGAATCACGGAGCCTGAGACGCCGCCCGGTGAGGACAGGGAGAGTCCCACGCCGATCGGAAAGCTCGAGGGACGCGCCCTGCCCCATCGGCAACAGCCCGTGTCCACGTGTAAAGACAATGACCACTGGGCCGGCCTCAGGGAGAGCTGAAATAAAATGTAAAAAAACAGATATTTTTAATATATTTTATTGATTTTATTTATTTATTTATTTTTACAGAGAGGTACAGAGAGGGATAGAGTTAGAAATATTGATGAGAGAGAATCGATCAGCTGCCTCTTGCACACCCCTTATTGGGGATGTGCCCGTAACCAAGGTACATGCCCTTTACCGGAATTGAACCCGGGACCTTCCAGTCCGCAGGCTGATGCTCTATCCACTGAGCCAAACCGGTTTCGGCAACGTTTTTGTTTTGTTTTTTTTAATGCAGGAGGAGGTGTCTCTTGCAAAGCGCCACCCAAACCGTTACAACGTAAGATATTCACTTTATATAGAGAGATAGATTGATTGGTTGGTTGGTTGACTGATTGACTTCAGAAAAGAAGGGAGAGGTAAAGAGAGACAGAAGCATCAATAATGAGAGAGAATCATGGATCGGCTGTCTCCTACACGCCCCACAGTGGGGATCGAACCTGTAACCCGGGCATGTGCCCTGGACCGGAATCGAACCGGGACCCTTCAGGCTCAGGCCCGACGCACTATCCACTGAGCAGCACCGGCCAGGGCCACGCCCCAGGCCCTTCGCCAGAGCAGCTGCGGGTCCCGTTTGGGAGTATGGAGACCGGGAGGGGCATGAGCGAGGCTGGTTCAAGGGCAACCCCCTTCCCCACCAGCCTGGGGAGGGCAGCTCGGGCCCTGGGGGTTGGGGGGAGGAGGGAGCAGGGAGGCTGGCCACCGCTCTTCAGTCACCGCCAGAGCCGAGCCTGACAAGGCTTAACTGTCCCCGAGCGCACTGACGGGGAGGAGCAGGTGTGCCCACGGCCGGATGGGCAGCTGGGAGCAGCAGCCTGGGGCTGGAGACACCTACGCCTCAGGGGATAGAAAGACGTGACCCTCAGCCCATCGGAGGCCCATCGCAATGTACTCCAAGGCAGTCCCTACGTGACCAGCCTCAGCATCGGCACACTCTCGGGCCTCGCCCACACCTGCATCAGAACCTGGATTTTAAAGTATATATTTTATTGCTTTCAGAGAGGAAGGAGGGGGAGAGAGAGAGAGAAACATCCATGATAAGGGAGAATCATGGATCAGATGCTTCCTACACGCCCCCCTCCTGGGTTTCGGGCTGGATCTCCAGGAGGGGGCGTGCAGGAGGCAGACATCCATGATTCTCTCTCCTCATGGATGCTTCTACCTCTCTCTCCCTCTCCCTCTTCCTTCCTCCCGGATATCAATAAAAACATATTTAAAAAAAGAAGAACTACCAACCAAGTCCTGGCCTGCTCTCCTTATATCAGCCCAAACCCCAGAGAATATGAACAATAAATGATTGAGGCTATTTGGAGCTCTGGAGATTGGGGGTGGTTTGTTATGCAGCATTATTGCTACACTCGCTGACCAATACACTTATATGTACACACATACACACACACACACACACACACACGTGCATAAAGCATCTCCCGGAGCACTGGGTATATAGTAGATACTCTATAAATCATAATGCCATTCCCTCTCCCCACTACATTCAAAGAATGTGCTGGGCCAGGACCGGTGTGGCTTGATGGATAGAGCATCGGCCTTTGGACTGAAGGGTCCCGGGTTCGATTCCGGTCAAGGGCATGTACCTTGGTTGCGGACACATCCCCAGTGGGGGGTGTACAGGAGGCAGCTGATTTATGATTCTCTCTCATCGATGTTTCTAACTCCCTATCCCTCTCTCTTCCTCTCTGTAAAAAATCAATAAAACATTTTTTTTTTTAAATGTGCTGGGACTACAGAGGCAAATAAACCTCCTATCCTCAAAAATCCTTTCGCTATCAGGGATGGAAAGGGAAAGCAGAACATGATCAAACAGAGATTCTCCTGAGACAGAGACCCCCACTCCTTCCCGAGCCCTCACCCCTCAGACACTCTCCTGCGTGGAGAAAGGAGGGCGGGGAGGGGCGGGGAGAGCTTTCAGAGCTGAGTCTGCACCCGGTCTGACACGGAATCTCTGTCCGCGTCCTCGGGGACCAGCCCGGTTCGGGTGGGGAAGAGAGAGGAAGCTGCGAATCCCGCTGCCGGGAGCTCGGAGCAGAAAGGGCCCTTCGGGCGAGATGAAAGCGCCTCTTCCCTTTATCAAGTCCTTCAAACGTGGACCTACTTTCCTGCGGACAGAATGAACTCTCCGAGGCTTCAGACTGATGAAAGGGAGCCGATGCTGAGAGGGGCTTTGTCTACAATGGGAGAGTGAAATCCACCAGCAGGCGCAGCGCACAGATGGGAGGGATTTATGTGTGTGTGTGTGTGTGTGTGTGTGTGTGTGTGTATTATTGATTTCAGAGAGGAATAGAGAGATAGAAACATCCACGATGAAAGAGAATCGTGGATCGGCTGCCTCCTGCATGCCCCCTACTGGGGATCGGCAACCTGGGCCTGTGCCCTGCCCGGGAATCGAACCTTGGCCTCCTGGTTCCTAGGTCGACGCTCAACCACTGAGCCACACTGGCCGGGCCAGACAGTCTTCCTGGCTCAGACCGAGACAGTCAGGGAACGTTGGCTGAGCCACCCATGCCGGCCAGGCCAATGTTAAGGATTTTACACAAGTTTTTGTTTGTTTTTTTAAAATATATTTTATTGATTTTTTTTTTTTCATAAAGGAGGAGAGAGGGATAGAGAGTTAGAAACATCGATGAGAAAGAAACATCCATCAGCTGCCTCCTGCACACCCCCCACTGGGGATGTTCCCGCAACCAAGGCACATGCCCTTGACCAGAATGGAACCTGGGACCTTTCAGTCTGCAGGCCGTCGCTCCATCCACTGAGCCACACCGGTTTCGGCTGATGGTAAGGATTTTATCACCGACTTTTCATGGTGAGAGAGCCCATCTCCCACAGGGACAGTTCTGGAAGGACAGGGGGCGGGACTACAGATGGCAGAATTTTTTTTTTTCTAATTAGGAAATTCACTAGCAGCTGCAGGGACAGGGCATGTGTGTGGTGCCTTAGAGGCTGCTGCCACCTAGTGGAGCTCCGAGTCACAGCAGGTGCGGGAGCTGACCTTCAGGGTCACAGTATGCAAATGAGCTGCCCTCCTCCGCCTGCTCGAAAGGTTTAAGTGCTTTGTAAATATATGTATATATGTATATATTTTTATATATTTTTATATATTTTATACATTTTATATTTTTATATATTTTATTTTTTATATTTTTATAGATTTCTTAATATTTTTTATATATATTTTATTGATTTTTTTACAGAGAGGAAGGGAGAGGGATAGAGAGCTAGAAACAGATCAGCTGCCTCCAGCACACCCCCTACAAGGGATCGAGCCCACAACCCAGGACTGTGCCCTTAACCAGAATCGAACCTGGGACCTTTCAGTCCACAGGCTGACGCTCCATCCACTGAGCCAAACTTGCTAGAATTTAATTCGTGGCAAAGCCAAGGCCCATGCCTGTGGCTCCATTTCTCCTCAGAACTAGCATTCAGGGGTGGATACCAACACACAGAAAATAACTCACACTATGAGAGTCCTAATCAGGCCCAGCCTGTGTGGCTCAGTGGTTAAGCGCCAACCAATGAACCGGGAGGTCGCCAGTTCAATGATTGCCAGTCAGGGTACATGCCCGGGTCTCCCGGCTCCATCCCTAGTCGGGGGCGAGTGGGATGCAGCCAATGATGCATCATTCTCTCCCATCATGGATGTGTCTGTCTCTCTAGCCCTCTCCCTTCCTTTCTCTGAAAAAATAAAATAAAATAAAAATGAAAAAAATTTAGGGTCTGCTCGAATATGCAAACTTCCCAGGGATGTGGGAGGAAGGGTCAAATGTCCGCTTATACATATTTCATTTTTTTCTCTTAAGTGCTGAATGTTCTGCATGAGCCACAGTGACATGGCTCCGATTTTTCGCATCATGTATTATTAATAAATCTGAAATGGGAGCCATGGCTCCTCCGTGGCCCCAAGTCCACCTGCCAATCACAGCTTCTTTGCACTTGGGGTGCATGGGGTCTGTCTTAGGTCCCGACTTTCTCCCCGAGGGCAAAGGGCAAAGGGCAAAGGGCTACGTGCAAAAAATGCAAAACACTTAGATAGGTTCATTGAATTAGCCCATTTTTTCTGGATTTTTCTTTAATTTTACAGAATCAGGAATGTGGAAGAAAATGACACATCCACGTTACATATGATTAGAGCTGCCACTTCAGCCTTGGGAAATTTTAAAATCTCAACAGTCTTGTTTCTTAAGAATTGCTCTTTTTAATCGTCCCATTATTTGGGAAAAAAAAATAAGATTCAGAATTTCTCTTTTTTCTTTAAATATATTTTATTGATTTTTTTTACAGAGAGGAAGGCAGAGGGATAGAGAGGTAGAAACATCTATGAGAGAGAAACACTGATCGGCTGCCTCCTGCACACCCCGCACTGGGGATGTGCCCGCAACCAAGGTACATGCCCTTGACCGGAATTGAACCCGGGACCCTTCAGTCCACAGGCCGACGGTCTATTCACTGAGCCAAACCAGTGGGCTGTGGTTTGGGTTGGGCCGTGGTCGGCAAACTGTGGCTCAGGAGGCACATGTGGCTCTTTGGCCCCTTGAGGGTGGCTCTTCCACAAAACACCACGGCCTGGGCGAGTCTGTGTTGAAGAAGTGGCGTTAGAAGTCGTTTACCGTTTAAAAAATGTGGCTCTCCAAAGACATGTCCATCGTTGTCCTGTTGATATTTGGCTCTGTGGACTCATGAGTTTGCCGACTACCACTGAGCTAGGGCCAAATTGAAAATACTTTGAAATAGGCCCTGTGGCTTTTAAAACCCAACAGAGGGCCCATCCGGTGTGGCTCAGTGGACAGAGCCTCGGCCTGCGGACTGAAAGGTTCCGGGTTCGATTCCGGTCAAGGGCATGTGCCTTGGTTGCGGGCACATCCCCGGTGGGGGATATGCAGGAGGCAGCTGGTCGATGTTTCTCTCTCATCGACGTTTCTAGCTCTCTATCCCTCTCCCTTCCTCTCTGTGAAAAAATCCACAAAATATACAATATAATTTAAATGTAGGCAGTGCATTGGAGGGAACAGACCCAGGACGCCCCTTCGTCCAGCCTCCGCCACCTTCCGCCGTCCATTCCAGTCGCCATCTTGGAGCCACCTCAGCCGTCCTCGACCTCCGAGAACAGCCAACACTGACCGTCTTTTGCTTTCTTTTTCTTTTCTTTTTTATTTTTTTCCTGCCATAACTCTTATTTCCAAATAACCATAAGCTCTCAAATAATTCCTCAGAATTATCCCCCGGTGGCGGCCCTTACGGCCCCGCACACCTACCTCTCGGGGCCTCCGTTTCCGCCCCGTGACGTGATGACGTGGCTCTCCGGGCGCCATGTTGTCCTCGAGGCGGCGAAGCCAAAGCGCGAGGCCCGGCGGCTCTGAGAGCCGCACCCCCGGCCGCTGGCCGTTCTCTCCGGGACGAGCTGCGCCTCCCCAGGGCGGTGGGGGGCACTCGGGACCCCAGGGGCCGCCCTGGCCTTGGCGGGGACCCTGATGCGGGCCCCTGTGGAGCGGCAGGCCCTGCTTCCGGCCGCGCTGACCCCGTCCCTGGGACTTCCGGCAGAACCACTTCCGGGGCGGGAGGCTCCTCAGGAGGATGGGCAACACCTGGCTGGACTGGCAGGCGGCCCCCGGGCGGGGCGGGGCGTGTCTGTCCCAAAGGCTCCCCCTCAGGCACGCCCCGGAGCCTGTGGGGGCCAGAGGCCTTTGGGGGCCCCTCTGCATTGCCTAGTGCCCGTGGTCTGCAAATGGCGACTGCAATGTACATTCCCAAACCGGCTAGGGCTGCAAATGCATGTATACAGAGACCCTTGGATACCCACGTATAAGGGAGAGGAATGCTAAGTGTGTAGACGTAGAGTCACAGGGAGAACTGCATGTCTGGGCCTGTGTCACGTTTTCCACCATCACACGCCGGGGGGGCACCCCCAGTGCCAGCCACCCCAGCTCCCCGAGGTCGAGCTCCTGCAAAGATATCTTGCACAAATGCAAAGGCAACCTCAGCTCACCCCAGGCTCCCAGCATGCCTCGCCTCCCAGCCGCAGGCCTTCGAGAGGCTTGGGTCCAAGCCCCACGGGAGAGGTCTCCGCCTTCGTGCCCCTCACTGCCCTTCGGCCTGGGAGGGGGGTCCCTTGATCCTCTCAGCTCCTGCTGCAGCGCTGACTTTTCTGAACACTCAGAAACACACACACACACACACACACACACACACACACAGGCCTCCCCTAAATTGGTAAACTTGTTACCATGGAGACAGGCCCTGGGTCCGACAAATGTGGACCAACAGTGCCACCTAGTGGGGCGCCGTTTAACCTGCATCCCCAAGCGGCACAATGTTGCATGAGAGGGGACCTTTTTTTTCCTTTTCTTTCTCATTTTATTTTATTTTATTATTTTATTTTATTTTTATTTCATTTAATTTCATTTCATCTTATTGTTTAAGGCATTTGTTTGTCTTTTAAGATATTTTTATTGGTTTCAGAAAGGAAGGGAGAGATCAGCTCTGGTGACGAGATGGTAACAGGCAGGCCAGCTTTGCAGTGAAGCCCCTGAGGCTTGACAACATGCGATCCGTGACCACCAGAGGGCGTGCCTGCGCCTTCCTGAGCTCAAAGGGCCTAAGTGAGCTGGGCAGCTGGGGGCTGGCTCCCCGTTCCTCCCACCGCACCCCCTCCCTGGACCCACAGGCCCTGGAACCCACAGCCTCTGCAATTACCTGCAGACAAAACAATTACCTACAGACAAGACAGCCAGGGAGCCCGCACCTTCTGTCTGGCCTGGCAGAGGTGGAGATGAAGATGGGAGGGAGGGAGGGAGAAAGGAAGGGAGGGAGAGAGGAAGGGAGGGAGGGAGGGAGGCAGGGAGGCAGTGAGGGTGGGAGGAAATATATCGGCCTTTGATAAATGCTTTCCCATCACTCATTACACGTTTTACTTATGAATCAGCCCAAAGATAGAGCAGGAGGGGAAGCACAGAGGATATTCATCTCATTCCAGGCAGAGATTGTCCAATGGGCACCTCCCTTTCGTTCCCACTGCAAAAAAATAAGGGGGGGGGGGTGGGTTCTGTGGCCCTGCCCAGCCCCACAGCCCAGGCCCATTTCTGCCTATGGAGCCTCCAGCGAGGGGGGCACCTTAGGATCCTGCCCCAGCGCCCCCATGCCCTCCAGAGTGATTTCAGAGAGGTAGGGAGATGGGGGGAGAGAGAGAGAAACATCAATGATGAGAGAGAGAATCATGGATCAGCTGCCTCCTGCACGCCCCACACTGGGGATCAAGCTCACAACCCGGGCCTGTGCCCTGACCAGGAATCGAACCGTGACTTCCTGGTGCATAGGTTGATGCTCAACCACCGAGCCATGCAGGGTTCCTTTCCTTTTCTTTTCTTTTTCCTTTCTTTTTTTTTTTTATATATATATATATTTTATTGATTTTTTTACAGAGAGGAAGAGAGAGGGATAGAGAGTTAGAAACATCGGTGAGAGAGAGTCATCGATCAGCTGCCTCTTGCACACCCCCTACCGGGGATGTGCCCGCAACCAAAGTCCATGCCCTTGACCTGAATCGAACCCGGGACCCTTCAGTCCACAGGCTGATGATGCTCTATCCACTGAGCCACATCGGTTTCGACCACGGTTCCTTTTCTGATCGCCCTCACAGGGTCTTCACTGTGGGATATGCATTGACAAGTAAGTGTACCTTCTGATGCCCACCGCCCCCCTCTCCCGCCTCTGAGCCTCAGGGGGAGCACACTGGAGCCCCTGTTCTGCATCTCCAGCAGCCGGCCATTAGCCATTCCTGCGAGGGTGTCTTCCTCCCGGTTTCTGGGAAAGCAGGGGGTGGGGCGGGCCCCGGCCAGCAGCTCTAAAAGGAGGCGTTTGTTCTGGGAGGCTCTCTTATCTGTCTTCCTGCAGCTCCTCCCCACCCCCTCAGCCCAGCTCCTCCACAGCTGGCACTGCCCCCAGGTCTGCATGTGCCCAGCCCCACAGCCCTGGCAGCCAGCCCCCAGCCCTTCCCACCGGTACAGGACAGCTGCACGGATCTGCTCTCTCTAGCAGATGAAGGCCTAGCCCCATGGGCGTGGCTCAGTGGTTAGGGATGACCCATGAACCAGGAGGTCACTGTTCAATTCCTGCTCAGGGCACAGACCTGGGTTGCAGGATCGGTCTCTGTTCATTGATGTCTCTACCTCTCTCTCTCTCCTCTCCCTTCCTCTCTGAAATCAACAAAAATACTTTTGTTTTTGTTTTTTTATATATCCTCACCCAAGGATATTTTTCCATTGATTTTTAGGGAGAGCGGAAGAGAGAGAGAGAGACAGAGAGAAATATTGATGTGAGGGAAACACATCGATGGGTTGCCTCCTGCACACGTGCCCCGATCTGGATGCAGACTGGGGAGGAGCCTGCAGCCAAGGTACGTGCCCTTGACTGGAATCGAACCCGGGACCCTTCAATCCGTAGGCCACCGCTCTATCCACTGAGCCAAACCAGCTGGGGCCGTGGTTGGCAAACTGCGGCTCACCGAGCCACTTGTGGCTCTTTGGCCCCTTGAGTGTGGCTCTTCCACAAAATACCACGGCCTGGGCGAGTCTGTATTGAAGAAGTGGCATTAGAAGAAGTTTACGTGTAAAAAATGTGGCTCTCCAAAGACATTTCAATCATTGTACAGTTGATATTTGGCTCTGTGGACTCATGAGTTTGCCGACCAATGAGCTAGGGCAATAAACATACATTAAAATAAAATAAAATAAAATAAAGGGCCCTAACCAGTTTGACTCAGTGGATAGAATATTGGCCTGCGGACTGAAAGGTCCCGGGTTCGATTCCGGTCAAGGGCATGTACCTTGCTTGCAGGCACATCCCCAGTGGGGGGGTGTGCAGGAGGCAGCTGATGGATGTTTCTCTCTCATCGATGTTTCTATTGTAGCTCTCTATCCCCCTCCCTTCCTCTTTGTAAAAAATCAATACAATATATTTTTAAAATAAATAAATAAAATAAAGGGCCAGTATATTTTACATGGTTGGCGTCAGAGGTTTCGTGGGCAGGACTAGAATGGAGACAGCTGGGTGGCTACACCGCCTCGGGGAGGAGCACACACAAGGTCAGAGGGCGCCTTCCTCCCACGGTGCCCACACCCCCACCAGGTGCACAGATGCCCTCCGGCCTCCCATAGACTCTGGCCCTGCCAGCCCGGCCCTGCCCTGCTCCTCTCCGCACCCCAGGGTGGCGTGGTGACTCACCGGTGACCTTGATCCCAGCTGCACCCCCAGCGTGGCAGCCAGCACCTGCCTGGCCCAGCCCTTGGGCACTGACGCTGATGAGACCGTAGAGATCGGCAGCCCCATGTGACCACGGGTTCTTCTACCTTCTAGAAGCTTAATAAAAAGGGGAAGACTGGCCCGGCCAGGGTGTCCCAGGGGTTGAGGCCCCAACGGGCAGACTGCATGCAGCCTGCTTATTTATTTTTTTAAAATATATCAATATTTTATTGCCAAAACCGGTGTGGCTCAGTGGATAGAGCATCAACCTGTGGACTGAAGGGACCCGGGTTCGATTCCGGTCAAGGGCATGTACCTGGGTTACGGGCACATCCCCAGTAGGGAGTGTGCAGGAGGCAGCTGGTGGATCAATAAAACATCAATAAAATATATTATAAAATAAAATAAAATATATTTTATTGATTTTCTACAGAGAGGAAAGGAGAGGGATAGAGAGTTGGAAACATCGATGAGAGAGAAACATCCATCAGCTGCCTCCTGCACACCCCCCACTGGGGATGTGCCCACAACCCAGGTACATGCCCTTGACCGGAATCGAACCTGGAACCCTTGAGTCTGCAGGCCAACGCTCTATCCATTGAGCCACACTGGCTAGGGCTGTGCTATTTCTTTAATGGGCCAATTATTTTGATACCGCCCTATTCCCCATTGAAGGCACCATCACAGCACCCTTCGCCACCTCCTACCTCTGGCCAAGACTGCTCCTAAGTATCTCGCGTCTTAAGAGACGCCAGCTCTGGGCCAGATGGAGACCAATCTTTACGGGGCACTTTCCAGGTGCCAGGCCCCGCCCATACGTCCTCTTAGGTAATCTTTACGATAAGCCTGTCAAGGCAGGTTCTAGAATTCTCCCTTCACCCGTGAGAGTCTGACGATGCATAAGCCAGAGCAACCCTCCCGTTCTGCTCAGCGTGTGAGGGTTCAAACCCAGATCTCAGGCTGCTTGCCAGTCTACACCATATATTTAAAAAAAAATAAAAATAAAAATAAATTAAATTAAATTTAAAAAGTGGAAGGCCAGCCGCCGGGCCAGTGTGGCTTAGTGGTTGAGTGTCCACCTATGAACTTACCACTTTTCTTGCTTTGTTTTGTTTTTTCTTATGTTTTTTTATTTATTTATTTATTTATTTTTACAGAGAGGAAGGGAGAGGGATAGAGAGAGTTAGAAACATCGATGAGAGAGAATCATTGATCAGCTGCCTCCTGCACACCCCCCACTGGGGATGTGCCCGCAACCAAGGCACATGCCCTTGACTGGAATCGAACTGTATTTGGAATTATGTATTTCTCAGGGCACGGGAGTGCTCTTACTGAAAACTGGACAAGCCCTGGGTCCGGGCTGCTTGACACTACTTGAGCCAATGACGCAAAGATAGGATTGAGTCCTATATGAGCTTTTATTCCAGTAATGCAGGCAGCAAAACAAGCCCAGAGTTAAAAAAAAATAAAATAAAAATAAAAAATGTTTCCTCCACGCTGTCAAAAAAAACTAAGAGTGGAGCTCCCATAGACCTGGTGCCGGAGGGGCATCTGTCAGCCATAAAGTTCCCTCCTTCTGAAAACCCTAGAGCCGTGGTCGGCAAACTCATGAGTCCGCAGAGCCACACATCAACAGGACAGCGATGGAAATGTCTTTGGAGAGCCACATTTTTTAAACGTAATCTCCTTCCAACGCCACTTCTTTAACATAGACTCTCCCAGGCGGTAGCATTTCATGGAAGAGCCACACTCCAGGGCCAAAGAGCTGCATGTGGCTCGCGAGCCTCAGTTTGCCCACTACCGGGGGCCCTCTCCAGAACAAAACCACTGGTTTTTTGTTCCCGAACTCCCGCCGCGGCGCGCCTGTCCCTTTAAGAATCTGGTCAAAGTCCTTTTTCCTCTCGCAGCCCCGCCCCCTCACGGTACCGGTCGGAGCGCCCGCCCCCTTTACCGTCCTTACGGGCCCAACGATTGGCTCGGCCGCCGTTCGTCACAGAGGCGTCGCCTCTGATTGGCTGCTGCGGCTTGCGGGCCGGGAGGCGGGGCGGAAGGGCCGGAGAAACTAGTTTGTTGGAGGCGCCGGGGCTGCACCGGGATCGGCGGCGGCGGCGGCGGAGGCTCGGGCACCGGGCGAGCCGGGGGAGGGGAGCCGAGCGGCGGCGGAGGAGGCGGCGGAGGAAGTCTGATCGCGGCGACCGGTCGGGTCTGAGCGGGTGGCGGCAGCGGCGGCGCCCCGAGCGGTGAGTACCCACCTGGGCGGTCCGGGCGGGCGCAGCCTCGGGCCGGGGCAGCCGCGATCGGGCACCGGCCTCGGCACTGGCCACCTCCGCGCCCTCCGCCGGGCCCTGCGCGGCCCTCGGGAGCGGCCCGGGGGGTGAGTGCGCCTCGGCGGGACCGGGTTCCGGAGGCGTCTGCAGGGAGTCGGGGGACAATGGTGCGGGGTTGGGGTTGGGGGTTGGGGACGGGCCCGCAGCCCGGTCCCCGCAACCGGGTCCCCGCAGCCGCCCCTCGGGCCGCGCGGAGCCTGGGGACCCGGCGGCGGGATGCCTCTGCGCCAGGGAATGAATTGCTTTTTGCAAACAGATGAGGCACGCGGGAGCTGGCGACGCTCCCCCCTGGGGAGTGGTTGGTTCAATGAGTTCGCGGACTCGCTCTCTTTCTCTCTTTTAAAAAAAAATATATTTCTTTCTTTCTTTCTTTTTTACAGAGAGGAAGAGAGAGGGATAGGGAGTTAGAAACATGAATGAAAGAGAAACATCGATCAGCTGCTTCCTGGCACACCCCCCACTGGGGATGTGTCCGCAGCAACCAAGGTCCATGCCCTTGACCGGAATCGAACCTGGGACCCTTCAGTCCGCAGGCCGACGCTCTATCCACTGAGCCACACCGGTTTCCGCTCGCTCTCTTTAAAAAAAAAAAAAAAAAAAAAAATTGCTATCGATCCTGGAAAGAGGAGGCTGCAAGCGGCCCTGCCCGGCCCAGTCCAGCCAAGTTCGTGCACTCTGGACCCCCGAGGGCCAGGGAGCTGCCGGCCTGGGGCAGAGAGGGGGTTTGCCCAGCGCAGTGCCTGCTGCCCCTGTGGGACCCCCCCACCCCCCCCCCCCCGTCTGTCTGTAGATCCGGGGAGCTGCAGAGGCACCCCCTTTGCCCACCGGGTGGCAGCCCCCGAGCCAGCTTTCTCCTCCTCCAGTCAGCTTGTCTCCCCGTGCACCCTCCCTGCCCCCCCCCCCCCCATCTTGCCCTGACTGCTGGACCCCTCACATTTGGGGCGGTCCCCCCCTCTTCCTTGCCAACCCATAGTTACTGGAGTAGCTATGGAGTAGTTACTGGAGTTCCTTTGGATTCGGGGCTGACACCCCTCACCCGGGGCCCTCCAGGCCCTTTTGTGCTGCTGCTGCTGCTGCTGACCCTCCACATGTCATTCATTCCCATTCTCTCTGAGCAAAGAAAGAAAATCTTCACTGGGGACTGATCAAAGGGTCCCGGGGCCCGAAGGTCTAGTCTGGCTATTCTTGGGTGCTGCTGGGTTGCCCTTGGGTGGCCCCCTGAGTGTCAGCCTCCCTGGTGAGCCCCTGGGGCTATTCGGGTTCACTCTGGCTCTGGGACAGAGGGTGGGAAGTTGTCAGTGGCACTGGGGGGTTCGGGGGGCGGGGGGGGCAGGAACCCCCTTTTCTCACCATGGGCCAGACTCCGGGACTGACGTGGCTCAGATCCTTGGGGACCGTGAGCGTCCGTCTCCCCCTCTCAGGTGGGACTGATGCTTCCCGGGCCCAGGGGTGCTGTTAGGGCTCCTTAGGGGATGTTGGTGAAGGCCAGCGATGGGGACCGGGAAGAGGGAGAACACAAGCTCCACCCAATCGGGGGCAGGTTTGGCGTTCTGAGTAGGACCAGGCAGGGGTCCCGGGTCCCCCAAGCTGTGCTGGGTGGGTTCATGGAGTCAGCCTTCTCTCAGGCCTGGCAGCTCCGACCGGAGTGATTTGTGTGTCGGAGAGTGACTCCGGGAGATGGGGAATAGGAAGGTAGAAACCTTCACCCTGGAGCGGGCTGCAGCCGGATCTGTGTGGGGCGCAGAGAGAGGGGCTGTGGGCGACCTGCACACGCCACGTGCCCCTTAATATTATAGCACCTGGGACCTGTGGGAACTGGGTGTGGGGAGAGGAGAGCAGGAAGGATGGGAGACTGACTGCCGGGGCCTGGGGCTGTGTGGTTTGCAGTGAGAGGCCTGGTGTGTATGTTTTCCCCCCTATTTATCACTGTGAGGCTTTGTTGACTAGTATTGGTTGATTGTGGGAAGGGTCTTTGTTGGCACCCTGCCCTCAAGGAGCTGCTGGGTGAACTGGTCCGTGGACCCTGTATTCCTGGGAATCCCCAGGGAGATGGTGGCTTCTGGGTGCAGCCTTTCTGCTCAGGGGGTCCTGGGAGAACCCACTCCGCCAGTCCCCAAACCTGCCCATGGCCTGAGTGAGCTAGTTCTCAGTCCCTCTGGACCAGCCTGCAGGGTGGGTGTGGCCTGGCCAGGGAGGGGGCGGGCCATGGCCAGACGCAGGCCATTCCATTGGCTGATTGAGGTGCCGGTTTCCATCCTTGGTGGGAACTCCTAATGGAGGTGGCTCAGCTGGGGCTGTTGAAGAGTTTTCCCAGCCAGAGAGCATTGAGCCAGGACAGCAGGGCAGGGGGAGGGTGCGAACCCCTGCTTTTCCTCCCAGCAGCTCAGCAGGACCCGCCCCCCCTTATCCATCTGACACCGGGTGAGGGGTGTCAGCCCAGTGTCCACCGCAGGTTCCAGTCTCTCCTGGACCTCCCCATCCTCAGCCAAAGGTGCCAGACTGACCCAGGTCCCCCAGCTGTCAGGAGCTGGGAGCACCTGCTGCGGGGATAGGGGGATGGGGGAGGGGGGGTAGAGGAGGTCTCAGGGATGGAAGGGCTCTGCTCAGTCTCCTCCGAGCAAGGTCAGGGGAAAGGGCATGGGCCGGGGAGCCGGACGGGCGTTCCCACGTGCCTGTGGGTCTCCTGGGGCCTCAGCCACCACCACACGCTGCTGAGCTGGCGCCAACAGACGCTCCCTGCTCACCGCGAACCCTTTCCGTCAGTGCCTTCGGGGTGAAAAGGGGTGGGCGTTGGTGGCCTGCTGACCTGTTCCTAAAAGCGCCGGCTCCGTGGCCTCAGGAATCCGGTCCCGTTGGGAAATGTCACCGTCTTTCCTGCAGATACGAGAGACCCTTCCTGTCAGCCTTCCCCTGCTCCCCACATCGCGCCCCTGCACCCCTGGGTCTCGGCGAGGCTTACCTGTTTCTGTGGGACATCCGTGAGCCCGCAGTGGGAAGGAGCCCTCACCCTGGAGCCCGAGGGCAGAAAGAGCACTAACGTGGGGAGTCTGAGAGTCCCTCCCTGCCCCTACCCCGGCTGCATGACTTCACGTGGGCCTCCTTGCCTTGTGCGGCCTCAGTGTGCTCTTCTGTAGAATGGGTGGATGGATGCTCTTCTCCATGGGCAAATGCGTTGCTGTAAAACCTCAGAAGTCTCTGCAGCCTCTTGCGTTTCTCGTCGTTTTATGAGGCTTGGCTTACTGGCTGAAGCCTTGTGGGCGGGAAAAGCTCGAGGAACGGCGGACAGAGGGCACAGGGGCTCACCCAGGAGGCAGGAGTCTGCAAGTCTAGTTCCAGGGCTGCTCTGATGTGCTGTGTGGCCTTAGGCAAATCGCTGCCCCTCTCTGGGCCCTATTTGTTCCCCGTCTGCAGAACGAGAGGGGTGCAGCGGGCTGAGCTCCCAGTTTCTCTCCCTTTCTTGGTGAGTAAAATCACCTCTTCTGCCCAGGTACATGGGAAGGGTCTGCAGGCAGTGGGTGTGCCCGTGGGCGAGGGGCTGGAGAAGCCAGAGGACTGGGTCCAGGCAGCCCCGAGCTGGAAGCAAAGCCAGGTGGCTTGTGGGTGACTCATTTCCCAGGGTCGCTGGGGCTGGTCCTGTGAGGCGAACTGGGCAGCGATGTGGGAGCAGTTAGGGAGCCCCGTTATGCGCCCCCCCCCCCCAGAACAGGTGGGGCCTGAGAAGAGAGATGGACAAAGAGCTCCCAAGAGCAAGAGGGATTGAGGGGAGCCCCAGAGACTTCCCTGCAAGACCAGTTGGGTGGCTCCTCCCACAAGGAGGGGGAGGCGCTGAGCTGGTTCAGGGAGGATGCCTGCTGCACCGGAGCTGAGGCAGGCGAGCTGGCCCTGGTGTCACTCTCACCCACCTCCGTCCGCCGGGAAGGCTGGGATTGGCAGGGCAGAGGAGGGTGCTGGCATCGGATGGAAACCCACAGCCTGTCCCGCTCTGCCTGCTTCCGGCGGGGCCCCTCGGAGGAGCTGACCACCCATCGCTCCAGCTGAACAGACAGAGCAGCTTTAGGGGGAGCTGCTGGCCAGGTTTGCCGCGGGCCAGGCCGGAGGTGTCTGGCCAGGATGGAGGGCCAGGAGACAGAGGCTGTCTTTCTAGCAAGCCTCGGGGCCTGGGAGACCCTGGTCCGGAGGCCACCCCTTCCCCGCGGCGATGTTGGGCTCACAGTGCAAATGGGCCACGTCTCCCGGTCTCAGGGTCCCCACCTGGCAAGTGCAGATGGTCCCCGGACCGGAGGGAGGCTGAGGCGGGGGTGAGCAGAGAAGATACTCAGATCAGTGCCTCGTCCATAGCGAGTCCTCGTAAGGACAGTCTCTATCACGATAGTACTATCATTGCCACCCATCCCTGAGCGGTCATTTCCCCTTGTTTGCGAATGACAGCCACGGGGCATGTGCTGGGGTTGTACTCCTGGGAGTGGGTGAAGTCATGTGACTGCTGTTGGCCAATTAGGTGGGAGCAGGAGCAACGAGTGTCCCTCCAGGCCTCGCACGGAGCCGTCTGTGCCACCCACACTTCCCACGGTGCTCTCTCTCGTTTCTCTTTGGCCTGGTGGCCGCTCTGTCACCTGGGTGCCCGGGCGCGACAGTGATGAGAGAGGCACCCCCACTCCACCCCCCACCCCGCACACGCATGCACATCCCACTGGAACTACCAGGCATGCAGTATGAGCAAGAAATCAACCTCTGTCCTCTAAAAGCCGCCGAGATTTGGGGGTGTTTGTCGCCGCAGCGCAACCTAGCTCGCCCTGACTAAAGCAGTCAACCTCCGCAGGCTGTGGGTCCACACAGCAGGCATGCTCTGGTTTGGCTCCCTTCCCGACCACAGTTCCTTACCCATTCTTTGCAACACGTGTTGCCACATCCCTCACTGGGGTTTCACCCCTTACCTCCTGCCCGCGCCTTCTCCCGGAAAGCCGGCCAGCGCCGTGCGGCCCTTCCCCTCCAGAAGCGATGCGTCCGCAGCATTTTATCAGCTTGCAGGGCCGGCTCCGGCCCCCCAGCCACCGGAGGCTGCGGCCCGCCCGCCCGGGGCCGGCCATCAATCACGGGAGCTAAAGTGGCTGCCTTCGGTCAAGTGTGCTTAACACGCGGGTGCATTAAGTAAGAAGCTGGGCCCGCCCCTCTGGGTCTGCTGGGACCCCCCCCCCCCCCGCCTTCTTCCCCTCCCAGGCCTTGGCTGCAGGCAGATGGGGGGCTGTGTGAAGGGTGATATCAGGACGCCCTGCCCACCTGGGACTCTGTGTATGAGGCCCATTTGAGAGAGCAGCGGGAACCAGGTTGTCTCAGGGTGTGGAGATGTGGGGGTTCTGTCCCGGGGGTGAGCTCAGGGGCAGGCCGGCCGTCTACCCCTTCCCCCTTCCCGGGAGCCGATAGGGGGACATCCCAGGAGCTGCCTGAAGAGGAATGGCATTGACTGCCAGGTGGCCGGTGAAGCAACACCCTGCCCCCAGCCTGGCGGTGCTCCAGCCCCTCATCCCCTGCAGGGGAGATGGGGGTGAGGTGAGGCAAGGATCGCAAGGGAGGGGTGGGGCCGGGGCTGAGGCGGGGCCCACTGGCAGCCAGCAGGCTCACCCCGTGAAAGCGGAGGCATGCGTTATATAATGCTCAGTCCTGCAGCCTCGACGAAACCTTTCACCAAAAAAAAAAAAAAGAAAAAAGCTGGAAAGTAAAATCGAAATCAATCCACAATAGATACGAACAATCCTAACCCATCGCATTTTCAATGCAGACCAGGGCATGTATCCCTTTTGGACGATGTATACGTTTTTTTGTGAAGGAGGGGCCTCCGGGAGGCAGAACAGCCTGAGAAAGGATCCATTGTCCCCGGCAGCGGCCGCGTATCTGGAGTGATCTGTGGCCCTGATTCAGTTACAGCGGTCATACCAATTTTCCTTTCAATTAACAATTAGATTTGTGTGCTTAATAGGCTGCTTCGTTTGTTTTCCACTTGAAAATTGGAAGGATGGATACACCCGCACCCCGGGGGCCCTCGCAGACTGGGGGGGGGGGGGGGGGGCATGGGCCGGGCCTCTGAGCCAGCGCGGCACTCGTGGTGGGTCCGCCTTCAGTGCCAGCCTGGGCGGGCTGTGGCCCCGGGCAGCCCTGCATGTGTGTGGTGTGTGACTGGTGCCTCAGCCCTTGTCATTACGGTGCTGGGAGTGACCCAGATCCAGCAGGCCCGACAAGAAAAAAAAAAAAAAAAAAAAAAAGATAGCGTTTTTTTCCTGATTGTCAAAATACTATCCAGTCATGAATGGATCAAACCCCTTACAAACGACTAGGCAGTGAAAATCTGCCTTATTCCAGGTGGGAAGTAGGGCTGGGGCAGGGGTTGGGAATGACTGCCGGGTTCTTCCGACATTGGTAAGGACAGCAACGAGACTAAGGCAGCTGTCGGGGTAGGCGTGCTAAGGCCCAGCTGCTCCGAATGCACACGAGGCAGTGACTGTTGCCATCATCCCATTATGGCGGGGGGAAAAAAGATAAAAAAGTGGACCGAGAGAGGCATGTTAACTCTCCCGAGGTCACACAGCAGTGACTGAGCTGTCTTCGGGGGGCCCCCCCGAGCCTAAGGAACCACTGGCATCGAGGACCTTTGACCTTCCTGGCACCGAGGAGGACCTTTGACCTTTGCTTCTGGCGGCTTTGTCACAGTCCTGTCAGATGCTGGCTGCCTCCCCCTCCTGGCCTCCCGCCCCGTCTTGTTTGCATGCGTGCATGTGTGTTGTACGTGTGTGCTGTGCATGCGTGTTGCACGGCCCAGCAGTTAAGACCCTGGAAGCTGCTGTGACTGCTCTGGTGCATTTTTCTCCCAGCACACGGGCCAGTCCCTGCTAACTGCTGCTCTCAGTAAAGCAGGGGAGTGTTTCTGCGGGGCAAGCCCCTTCGCTACTCTGTTTCTGTGCTGTCAGTGAACTTCCATGGCCGGGAGCGGTGGAAACACTGTTATTTGGTGGCCCAGCGCTTTCCCTGCGGGACACACACACACACACACACACACACACACACGCCGTGGGGAGCAGGGTGCTGCCCGAGGTCCCTCAGGGCCTCCAGACAGATGGCAGCTGCCACTCTGGGGCATGGCGGCGCCCTGCAATTACACACTGTGCCTTAAACCCGTCGGAGCCAGACGGTGCTCCTATCCACTGGGAGTCCTCCACATTGCCCACCCCCCTCAGCCCTCTCCTTCCCCCTGCGCGGGGCGCACAGACCAGAGGGCACCTCGGGACAGGGTGGACGGAGTCACCGGGTGAGAGGCCACATTTTGCAAAGAGTCTGATGACAGGAGCCCAAGTGAGGATTTAGCAATCACAGCGCCATTCGGGGAAAGGTGTTGCAGGGTCCGGAATTCAGATTGGGCAACTCAGCTCCGGGTTGGGGTGCAGCCTGCGGGCCTGGCCTGGCCCGGGCGGGGCGGCCTCTGGTTTCCATGACACTGGTCCCAGGGCCAGGCTTGGAGATCCCAGCCTGTGTGGCTCAGTGGTTGAGCATCAACCTATGAACCAAGGAGGTCACCACCGTTCACTTCTGGGTCAGGGCACAGGCCCAGGCTGCGGGCTCAATCCCCATTGTGGGGTGTGCAGGAGGCAGCCGATCCATGATTCTCATCATTGATGTTTCTCTCTCTCTCCCACTCCCGTCCTCTCTCTGAAATCAATTTAAAAAAATATATATATATATATATTTTAAAAAGTCCTGTTGGCAGCCACTCGCCTGGGCTCCTCCTGTGAGGGAAGTTTGGGGTTCGGCTCTGGGAGGAAACTGCAGGGAGGAAACTGAGTCCCTTTCCCTCACGGGCACCACCTCTGGACGCCTTCTTGCGCCACCCAGGTTGCGTGTGCCCTGCGGAGGAGTCAGCGATCTGGGCCGGCATTTAGAGGTATCAGCGACTGAGTTGTGTGGTTTTGGGGTGAGGGCCATTCCCCTCACCCTCCTGTGAATCTGACTGGCACCCTCCCCTGCATGGGAGATCCGCTAGCCCCACCTTCTGGGCTCCCAGCGGCCCCACCCGCCCCCCCGCACCCACTTCTGGAGACTCCGCCCGGCTGAGGTCTGGGCAGAATCCAGGGCGGCCTGGGTTGTGTGGCTCTGGGGCGGTGGCCGCTCGTCCCGCCTTCCCCAAGCCTGGCTGGCCCCTCACCCGCCCGGGATCCATGGGACCGGTCCTCCCCGCTCCCGCAGCCCCGCCCGCTGAGCCCGGGCTCCTCTGGGCAGAGCTGGGGCCCCGCGTCCGCGGCACGGCTCTAGGGCGGGCGCAGAGCCAGACTGTGGTCTGTCTGGGCCCGATAAACTGCTGACCTCACCCTGACAGCCCCACCCCACCCACCAGAGTTGTTTGGGCACCCAGAGGGTGGCAGCTGGACTTGGGTTACCAGGCAGAGGCGGATCTCGGGGGATCCTTGGGACTCTTGTTGGCCTGCCCCTGACCCCTGGGGCCGGACATCCAACCTGCGACTAAGGTAGGTAGGTGCCTTTGACGGGAATTGAGTCCGGGACCCTTCAATCCTGGGGCTGACGCTCTATCCACTGAGCCACACCGGCCAGGGCTATTTGCTCGTGTGTTTTTTGTAGCCACGGGAGGCACAGCTCGGACCCTCCCTGGGGTGGCTCATAACCAGGCCAAGACCTTTGGCTCCAGAGTGGACCCGAACTCGGGAGAAGGAAACCAGTTTCCTAAGGGTGGGTGAAAACCCTGAGAAAACTGGCTGGCCCTAAGCACCCGTGTGGCCCTCAGGATGGAGTCAGTTGACTTGAGGGACAGAGCTGAGCAGAGAGGAGGGGTCGGGGACAGGCAGGCCACAGGGGAATCAGGGTTTCCTGCGTCAGGAATGGCCCTTCTTGCCCTTGCTGGTGTGGCTCAGCGGATAGAGCGTCGGCCCGTGGACTGAAGGGTCCCGGGTTCGATTCCAGTCAGGGGCATGTTCATTGGTTGCGGGCACATCCCCAGTAGGGGGCATGCAGGAGGCAGCTGATGGGTGTTTCCAACTCTCATGGATGTTTCTAGCTCTATCCCTCTCCCTTCCTCTCTGTAAAAAATAAATAAAATATATATTTTTTAAAAATCAGCCAAAACCGGTTTGGCTCAGTGGATAGAGTGTCGGCCTGCGGACTGAAAGGTCCCAGGTTCGATTCCGGTCAAGGGGGCATGGACCTTGGTTGCGGGCCCATCCCCAGTAGGGGGCGTGTGCAGGAGGCAGCTGGTGGATGTTTCTAACTCTCATTGATGTTTCTAACTCCCTATCCCTCTTCCTTCCTGTCAAAAATAATTTTTTTATTTTTTTTTTAAATCAGCCAAAAACCGGTTTGGCTCAGTGGATAGAGCGTCGGCCTGCGGACTGAAGGGTCCCGGGTTCGATTCCGGTCAAGGGGGCATGGACCTTGGTTGTGGGCACATCCCCAATAGGGGGCGTGTGCAGGAGGCAGCTGATCTGATGGGTATTTCCAACTCTCATGGATGTCTCTAGCTCTCCATCCCTCTCCCTTCCGTAAAAACAAAAGAGGGCCGCTCTCACCCGTTGTCCCGTGCGCCCCCCGCAGGTCGGCCCAGCATGTCGGTCAGCGTGCACGAGACCCGCAAGTCGCGGAGCAGCACGGGCTCCATGAACGTCACGCTCTTCCACAAGGCCTCGCACCCGGACTGCGTGCTGGCCCACCTCAACACGCTGCGCCAGCACCGCATGTTCACGGACGTCACGCTGTGGGCGGGCGAGCGGGCCTTCCCCTGCCACCGGGCCGTGCTGGCCGCCTCCAGCCGCTACTTCGAGGCCATGTTCAGCCACGGGCTGCGGGAGAGCCTGGACGACGCCGTCAACTTCCGGGACAACCTGCACCCGGAGGTGCTGGAGCTGCTGCTGGACTTCGCCTACTCGTCCCGCGTGGCCCTCAGCGAGGAGAACGCTGAGTCGCTGCTGGAGGCCGGCGACATGCTGCAGTTCCACGACGTGCGGGACGCGGCCGCCGAGTTCCTGGAGAAGAACCTGTCGCCCGCCAACTGCCTGGGCATGGCGCTGCTGTCGGACGCCCACCAGTGCCGGCGGCTGCACGAGCTGGCCTGGCGCATGTGCCTGGCCCACTTCGACACGGTGCGGCGGGGAGAGGACTTCGCTGGGCTGCCCAAGGACAAGCTGCTGGACCTCATCTCCAGCGACGAGCTGGAGGCGGAGGACGAGGGGGCCGTGCTGGAGGCCGTGCTGCGCTGGGTGCGGCACGACCCCGACGGGCGGCGGGCCCACCTGCCCGAGCTGCTGCGGGGCGTGCGGCTGGCCCTGCTGCCCTCCGACCGCCTGGCCGAGGCCGCGGCCCGCGAGGCCCCGCTGCTGGCCGGGGAGGGCGCCCGGCGGGTGCTGGACGAGGCCCTGCGCTGCAAGCGCCGGATCCTGCAGAACGACGGCGTGGTGACCAGCCCCTGCGCCCGGCCCCGCAAGGCGGGCCACACGCTGCTCATCCTGGGCGGCCAGACCTTCATGTGCGACAAGGTGTACCAGGTGGACCACAAGGCCAAGGAGATCATCCCCAAGGCCGACCTGCCCAGCCCCCGCAAGGAGTTCAGCGCCTCGGCCATCGGCTGCAAGGTGTACGTGACGGGCGGCCGGGGCTCCGAGAACGGCGTGTCCAAGGACGTGTGGGTGTACGACACGGTGCACGAGGCGTGGTCCAAGGCCGCGCCCATGCTCATCGCCCGCTTCGGCCACGGCTCGGCCGAGCTGGAGAACCGCCTGTACGTGGTGGGCGGCCACACGTCGCTGGCGGGGGTCTTCCCCGCGTCCCCGTCCGCGTCCCTCAAGCAGGCGGAGCGGTACGACCCCGGGGCCAACAAGTGGAGCATGGTGGCCCCGCTGCGGGACGGCGTGAGCAACGCGGCCGTGGTGAGCGCCAAGCTGAAGCTCTTCGTGTTCGGCGGCACCAGCATCCACCGGGACATGGTGTCCAAGGTGCAGTGCTACGACCCCGCCGAGAACCGCTGGACCATCCAGGCCGAGTGCCCGCAGCCCTGGCGGTACACGGCGGCCGCGGTGCTGGGCAGCCAGATCTTCATCATGGGCGGCGACACGGAGTTCACGGCCGCCTCCGCCTACCGCTTCGACTGCGAGACCAACCAGTGGACGCGCGTCGGCGACATGACGGCCAAGCGCATGTCCTGCCACGCGCTGGCCTCGGGCAACAAGCTGTACGTGGTGGGCGGCTACTTCGGGACCCAGCGCTGCAAGACCCTGGACTGCTACGACCCCACGGCCGACACGTGGAGCTGCGTCACCACCGTGCCCTACTCGCTCATCCCCACGGCCTTCGTCAGCACCTGGAAGCACCTGCCCGCCTGAGGGCCCCTGCCAGCCAGCCAGGTGAGCCCCCCCACCCCCCCGCCCCCCTGCACGGCCTGGCCCCCTCCGGGAGGGGCAGCGGGTGACGGGGGCGCAGAGGGAGGGCCTGGGATCCTTTATCAGAGCCAGCGCCTGGCCTGCACCTTCCTTGCAGCTGACCTCGACCAAAGCAGGTGACCACCCCCTGCCGAATGGGGTACAGCCTCAGGCTGGGGGGGGGGGGGCGGGTTCCCAGACATGGCTGCCTGTCAGAACCACCAGGCTCGACTGACATTGGCACCGAGTCTAGGCCAGTCTGCCAAGTCCAAGGGCACTCGCCAAGCCACAGTGTTCTCACTCTGACACCAGCTGCAGGCTAGGGGCTTCCCAGAATGCACTGAGGGCTGTAGTTCAGGGTCATGTCTCATGACAGGGACAGGACGCAGAGTAAGATCAGCCACGGGCAGAGGGTCACAGCCCACAGCGCCCCCTCCCTGTGGAGTCAGGACTGGCCTCAGAGAGGGACCCCGCTCCACTCTCAGCCAACACGCTGCTCTCAGGCGTGACCTGGGTCACCTCCCTGACCCGGGGGCAAAGGGCAGACCTCTATATGGACAAGGCCACACCCCAGGCCACGTGAGCCAGGCCCCCCCGTGTGCAGCCGCTGGGAGAGACCCAGCCCTGTGAGAAAGAGCGGGCAGGTGCACCCCGGGAAGCAGTAGGGGTGCCAGGGCCTTGGGGGCAGGCGCCTGGGACCGCCCGCCTCTTACCTGCCGGCTGGGCAGGGAGCGGGCTGAGTCAGCGTGAGGCCTCCTCGGGCACGTGTCCACGTGGGCTCCATCCCAGCCTGGTCTCCGTTGCTCCGCAGGCTCTGCGTGTCTCCCCACGTCACGGCGGCAGCTGTCACAGCGCCTGGCTCTGTCTGCCACAGCGGGAAGCTCGGCGCTCCGAGAGCCGCCACCAGCCCTGGGAGCCGCTCTGCGTTTTAGACGAGAAGAGACGCCGCCTCCAGCCGGGGTGTCGGCCTGAGGCCTTCCCGCTCTGCAGAGGTTTTGGGGGAGAGGACCCCCCAGAGGGGCGGGCGCACACCGGGCTGCCTCTGACTCCGGAGGACGCGTTTGCAGGACTGTGAGGTCACCTGTTTCCGCAAGTCCTGGACGGGGCCTGGGTAGGCACAGAGGAGTCCTGGATGGGGGCAGCACCGCCCGCAGCCCGTGACTCACGTCCCTGTCCCTGCTGGGGGTCACCCGCAGGGGGCGTCCCAGGTCTCGGGGAGACAGCCAGCAGGACTGAGGGCAGAAACCTGCGGGGCGACCTCCGTGACCTCCATGAGGCTTCACTGGCGATGACCCTGGGGCCCCTCCCCAGAGCTGGGCTTGCCCTTGGGACCTTGCCACCTCCCTCCCGGTCAGGCTGGCCACGGCCCATCACACAGCAGGACCCAGGACCTTGGGTACCACATGCCACTGGACAGGGGTGCCGCCCCTCCTCAGAGCACATCACAAGCACCAGCAATGCCCCGATTCCTGATGGGGACCCCGAGGGACCTCCCGGGACATCCCCCAGCGCTGGACGTATCTCAGTGCAGAGGTCAGCCACGAGGTCACCGCTCAGACCCCGCTGGCCCCTGGCACCCCGGCCTTCCAGCCGGGAACTGGACCTGCCCCATCTGCCCCCGGGCTCGCAAAGCCCGCTCGGTCCCCAGAGAACGGCCAGACATCTGTTCCTGGTGTATCCCAACCCCGCCCGACCCTCCCAGCCCCTCCATGCCGGCCCCAGCCTGGGGGCTTCTCTTGGGGACTTGGATCCGAAGTGGGGTTCCCTCACTGATGCGCCCCAGCTGCCTGCCACTCGGGAATGTCTGAGAGCAGAAGGTGCACCTGCAGTCTTCAGACTCTCCTGCTTCCTCTCTGCCCCCCTGCAGCCACGGGCCCCACCCCAGGAGATGGCTCTGCTGGGAAGCTGGGGAGCCCTTGCCGCGGGGGGCCGGGGCGGGTAGCAGCCCGCCCTGGTCTGCAGGGCCCTGCCCCTGTCAGCCGCTGAGCTGAGCTCGGCACGCGTCTCACAGCACAAAGGACCTCTCTCGGGTGCTCTCCCTGGCGGGACCTCTCTCCGTTTCTAAGTTAATAAATGAATTGAGTGAGGACATTCTTGCTTTCTCTGGGCTCTGGGCCTGTCTTGGGGGACTCAAGTCACGGGCTGACGTCAGCGGTCACCCCTCCAGGCGGGGCTCGGGGTCTGCCCCTCCTGGGAGCGAGGGGAGGCTTGGCCCAGGTCCCCCGGCACCCAGATATCAGAGCTCCCCGTTATGCGGGTTGTTCGGCCGTTGTGTCCCTGGGTTCTGACACTGTCCCCGTTCTCCCGAGAGTCACCGTCTCCTGGAAAAGCTCTGTTGTGAGCGCTCACTGGAGAAATGCCTTCATCTCCACACGCTCCTGCCTATGCCTCCGAGCTCCCAGCGGACACTCATTTGTGTGAAATAACAGGCGCATCGAGGCGGGAGCATTACCCCCAGCCGCCACGGCTGCAGCTGGTGTGGCTCAGCGGTTGAGCGTCGACCTATGAACCAGGAGGTCCCGGTTCAATCAATCCCCATTCAGGCCAGCCGATGGATGTCTGTCTCTCATCGCTGATGTTCCCTATCTCTCCCTCTCCCTTTTTCTGAAATCAATAAGGAAATACTTTAAAGTTCTTTTACAAAAAAGAACGATTCTAGAAAGAAAAGGCATTCCAAATGTTTGTCAAAGGGGAGTCAAAGGGAACCCTTTGGACCCAAGGCAAGGCTGGGCAGACCGAGGTTGTCCAGGCAACTGCTCAGCTCCAACTCTGCAGCTGGGGGCGGGGAGGGGGGGGTTCAGGGACCCTCCCAGGGAGGTTTCAGCTGGTCTGTTCCCAGGAGCTCATTCCAGTCACTCCCCTCCCCCCAGTCAGCTCTCCCCTCCAGACACAGTTCCCAGGGGGCCTTCCTGGGACCCTCTCCCCACACCCCTCCAGATAGGGTTTCCCACGGAGGAGGCGAGCCCCACAAAGGCGCCAGGAGGGAGGCAGGCTCCACTCTGAACTCTGTGGGGACTATTTCTAGCAGAGCAGAGCGACAATTAGCATATGAAAGGAGCTTGGGGCCTGGCCAGGCTGTGACTGGGATACCAAACGTGGCTGGAGACTGGGGGGGAGGGGGCCCATGGGGCCCTGCCACCCCCATTTCCTCAATTGGGTGCAGAGCAACCCCAGCCAAGCCCCCTTTCCCACTGTGCCACCCCTGGGATGGCAGGGCAGTGCCCACGGGGCTGGCCTCGCCATCCACATGTGACCGGAAGCTTCCAGGAACAGGAACTGTGGGAGGGAGGCCTCTGGGAGGGACTTATCATTGACAAGGCGACATTGAGGCTACTAGGGGATGAGATGCCCAGGTGTCCGACATGTCCCCTGTCTTCTTTCTGAGGCGCTGCAGCTCAGCTGACCTCGGTTCTGCCTGTTACTGCCTCCGAGGAAAAGAAAACCTGTGTTCTGCATTTTCCCCTTTCTCCGAAAGCTGTGTTCTGGCCTTAATAATTTTTTTTAATTGACTTTTTACAGAGAGGAATAGAGAGTTGGAAACATCGATGAGAAACATCGATCAGCTGCCTCCTGCACACCCCCCCTCTGGGGATGTGCCCGCAACCCAGGTACATGCCCCTGACTGGAATCGAACCCGGGACCCCTCAGTCCGCAGGTGCCGACGCTCTATCCACTGAGCCAAACCGGTCAAGGGCTTTTCTGGCCTCTTGGCTTTCTGACTCAGATTTCTGCCCTGGGCATTAGTTACCAACTTCCTGTCCGGGGCAGAGCCGTTGCTGCAACCCAATCTGAGGCGGTTTGCACGCCCGGGACTCTCCCTCGGGCACAGAAAAATGCCACGTCTGTGGGAGCCGCTCGACAGCCGGCTCCGCGCTGGGGCCCGGGCTCCGGGCCTGCAGGGTCCCTGGGGAGCAGGAGGGTCCCGCAGCCCTGGCGAATGGAAGGATGGATGGAACCTCCTCGAGCTTCTTGCCTCCCAGAAAGACCCCCATCCCCGGCCTCAAATGCAAGGACCACGGGAGGCCTTGCTGGGTGGGGCAGGCACTCAGGAGGGTAGGGGATGCGCAGTCGCAGTGACAGCCAAGGGCGGTGAGTGGGTGGGAAGGGACCCGTGTGTCACTGTCTGGGGGGTGAGGGTAGGGGCGGGGAGGCAGCTATTGCCAAGGCTAGAGAAGACTTTAAAAAAACATATGTTATACTTTTTATTGATTTCAGAGAGGGAGAGGGAAAAAGAAACATCAGTGATGAGAATCACTGATCAGCTGCCTCTGACTGGGCGCTCTGGCAGGCGTTTCTTCTTCCCGTTGTTTCCAGGAGCTTGTAAGTGGCAAAGCCAAGCTCCCAGGCGGCATTGCGTGGCACCACAGGGCACAGGGCACAGTGCCCGGGGTCCAGGGGGCCGGGGGGCCTCTCGCAGGAGCGGCAGGCCCGGCTCCCACGGGCGGATCGACACAGCCCTTCGCTGCGGTGGGCGGCAGCCGATTCTCCGTGGAGCCCGAGTTCCGTGATCAAATCCAGCTGATCCCGGTGGGGCTCGAGGCAAATAAGATTTTCCTTCCCGAAGCAGGTTGTGACAGCTGCCCTGTTTGTGGAGAGTGGGATGGGGGTGGAGAAAACGGACAAAGGCAGGCAAATTCACCGTCTTTTCCCAGAGGGTCCTATGGCAAAGGGCATTTTCCGCTACAGCGATTGAACTGCAGAGTTTCTACAATTGACTCCCCCGGGGTTTGCAGTCCGGCTGTAGCAGGAGTGGGAATCCCCGAGGAGCCACCAGCGCTCCAGGCTCTCTGGTTCCTGCCCCTAAATGCAGGCTTGGGTTCCACTGCAAGGAGGCTCTCCTCGGAGCTGGGGAGGGGGGGTCCCCGTTCACCAGGGAGCCAGGAGCCAGAGTATCTCCCGCCAGCCCAGGCCCAGGACGGACAGCAACACAACCAGCCGCAGCGGAGACGTCAAGAACATTTATTTGTTTGGAAGGGTCGAGGGGGGGACTTTACATGGATGGGAAGCCAGTAACTAGACGGGAAGATAAATAAAATACAAGGCCAGTATGTCGTGGCAAAAATTCCAGAAAACACACTGAAAAAAAATCTTTATACAGTTTGAAACTGCTTACTCTGTACATAATTACAAATGCATATACAGCACGTGGGTTTCACCCATTGTGTGATGGGGTTTCCACACAGAAATGTTCACACAGCGGGGGAGACGCGGAGAGCGGAGACGCGGGTGCGAGGGACACGTGGGAAGCCACAGCTGAACCGTGACAGCGGGGCAGGGCCCTGTCGGTGCTCCCGCTGCCCTTTTCCTGTCGGCGGCTGCAGAAGGCAGAGGTGAGGAGCTGGGTGCACGGGGGCCGATCCTCCGTTGGCAGCAGGGGGGCCCCGGCACAGGCCGGCTCCGGCTGGGTGTCTGCAGCGGCTCAGCAGGGTCTGCGGCCAGGAGAGCCTGGACCGCCGGGGTTTGCCCATCTCTGAACCTCTCAGGATGGAGAGTGACTCGAGGCCTGTCTCTTTGCATAACTTCCATCAGAGGAGGACGCGGGAGAAGCAGCCTGTGTGTGTGTTTTTCCTATCGTGGCCGCATGCAAACACGTGTCGGCCTAACGCCCGGCCAGCAGGCAGGCCAGCGGGCAGTCCGCTCCCCGGCGCTGGTTCGGGAGGAAGGTGATGCTACGTTGGAAAGAAAAGGAGCAGGAAGGCAAGCACTGTGTCCCTCCTCTGTCTTTTTGGGACAACCAGAGCGCCCAGTCAGGACCACAGCCGTGTTGTCCGGGTCCTGGGCAGGGGCAAGGCACCACCACCCTCTGCCCACCACGTCCCTGCAGGCTCAGTTCTCGCCCCGCGTTCCAGGGGCATGTGGAGGGGGCCGATGCCAGTGCCCCCAGGAACCACCCTTCGGGGCCCAGGCCCATCTCTGCACCCCTCCCAGGACTCGGCTGTCCTCTGGCACAGCTGCCACCATGGACACGGGAGTGAAACGCGGCTCCCATGCCAACACTCACCCCCTGGGAGGAAAGACCCGCTGGGGAGAAAGAACCCGCAGACTAAAGGGCACAGGAGGAGCGGCTTCCATGATGAGCAACTTCTGGACCCCGTTCTGGCCTCTAAGGCTGTGTGCGTTCCCCCCTTTTACTAAGGCAGAGCCCGTCCTGTTAACCCTCTGCGCCCCCAAAAGCCCAGCAGACCCCCTGGGCCTCACAGTGCTGACACTGCTGACGCCGGGCTCCGGGAGGCGACAGGCAAAGAAGGGGCACGGGAGCGAAAGGAGGGACAAGGTTCAGTGGTATCGCCCTGAGACTTAAGAGGAAAAAAGGTAAGATTCGTACCTTCTCCAAAAAAATCTTGACACGGGTTTCTTGCCCGCAGACAGACAGCGTACGGGGGTAGGATGGAGCGTTGGCAAAGGTTGCATGGTGGCAATGCGCATGTTTTTAACCTTCTGCGCTTTCCGAGAAGCGAACGGCTGACACGGCCGTCACAAAAGCGAAGCCAGCCGACGGGGGGTAAAGTGCACGGGTCACCCGGGCAGGGTGGCGGTCACTGAGATGACAGGGCTGAGAGAAGGCGCCCCTCCTTCCAGAAAGCTCATCACGTGCTGGAAACCTGGGGGCTCCGGGAGGTGTCCCCCCAAAACTCAAACACAACGCTGGGCACCTCATCTCTGGAGGCTGATGATAGAGAAGCACAGCGTCCTCGCGTGGGGACACGGGGACTTGAACCTGCATCGCCGGAGAAGACAACCCCTTCTCTCGGGAAGAAAGCCGGGCGGGGCTTCGACTCAGCGACGGGGCAGTTCCCAGGTGAGAAGCACAGGCACAGCAGCAAAATCCCCATGCTCAACCTCGGGGGGTGAGGGGTGGGGGTGAAGGTAGAGAGTCCCCAGCTGAAGCAAAGCTGAAGCCACACACACACAGCGCCCTGTCCCCGCCTCTGGGCCGCAGCCCTGGCTGCCAATTGCATCATCCCTGGGGCACAAACCACAGGGAGTTTCCTTTTGAGCAAGCCCTGGGGTCACCCCGGCAGGTGACAGGGAAGACAGCTGAGCTCCGGGGGAGCCAGGCAGACACGCACGCTGTGCCGTGAAGCTGGGGGGGGCGGGGGGGGTAGACCGGCTGCTGGCCGTCTGGGGTCTCTGGTGGCGGGCGGAGGGGTAGGGTGTGTACATGGTTACGGGAGAAAGGGAGGGACTGGATGGTTTTACTCAAGCCTATGGCTGCGGGTAAGAAACCTCAATGACAGGACCAGTGGTGGCAGGAAGACACCCCGTGGCCAAAGGACGCGCTGGGGTCGGGGGGGGGGGGGGGGGGGAGGGCGGGGGGGGGGCAGGAAAGGGACCTTCCCCCCTTTTCGTTTCTCTTGGGCCTTCAAGGCACTTGCAGACACTGAGGGGGGAGCAGCAGCCGCCGCTCACCCTCCGCAGTGATCAGAGAGGAAACCGTTGGGACAGTATGTTTGCCCTTAACACGCAGACACGGACACGCACAGACACGGACACGGACAGACACGGACACACACACACACACACAATAAATAAAACGAAACTAGCTAGCAATCTTAAACCAGACCTCTTCCAAATAAACTGAAAGATAAATATCTCCATCTGCAAGGCCAGCTTGCGATTCATCAAGCACCAAGTTACAGGTTTTCCGTTTTTGGAAAGGGGATGGCGGAGGCTCCCGAGGGGCAGAAGGCAGGAGCGGGAGCCGCGGGGGGAAGCACACGTCCCGGGGTCCCTCCCCGGCCCCGCCCAGCTGGTGACACGCTGAAAGCAAACAGAGCCGACACAGAAGGAAGGAAGGAGAGAAGACAGAGGACGGACGGACGGGAAACGGGCCCCATGAGGCACCTCCAGAGGGGCGGAGCACAGTAACCAACAGGCCTCGGCTTTTTAAAAACTTTTTAAGAGGTTACATTCTGCCAGGCCTCCGAGACAGCGGGAGCCGCAGGCCGGGCCTTCTCTCCGGCGCCGGTGGAGACCACTGTTTATTTACCACCTTCATGCAGCGAGTCCCAGCCTAGCCTGGGGGCGGGACAAGGTCCCTGTGGATGGAGGACCAGCGTCCCAGGAGCCGCCGTGGCCTTGGGAAATCTGCCAGGAGGCTGTGGCCACTTCCGTGGTCAGTGACAACCAAAAAGTGTCACCCTGCAGGGGTCGTGGGGAGGCGGCCTCTGCGTCATCGCGCCCAGCACGTGTGGGCAAACACCGCGGGAAGCCGCGGAAGGATTTCTTCCCAGCTGATCGGTGAACGTTGACCCTTTTTTTCCGGTGACCGGAATACCAACATCGAGAGGTGCAGGGCGTATGCTTTTGAAACACACCCCGTCTTTTCTCACTGGTTTTTGCACGTGTCTGCCATCCCTTCCACATGCAGACAGGGGTGCGGAGTGGGGGGTGGGAACCGACAGACCGCGTGACCCCGCCAGCTGCACCCACACGCAGACGGTGACCGTCTGCACCCACAGGCAGCCCCTCCGCCTGCTGCTGCGTGTCAGAGGCGGTCCCCGAGGTGACGGGCAGCCGCGTTTCACACTGCACCGGGAACATTCTTGCAGCTTGAAGAGCCCACACCATCGCCGGGACTTCGGGGACACTCCTGTCAGTGTGACACCCTCCGCAGGCCCGGCCCCGACCCAGTCGCCAGGCTGGGAGTCCGGGCCTCCTCACCCATCGACCGGTGGGAAACTCGGCCCTCAGGTCCCAGCCCTGAGTGCGGAGGAGCGGTGCTAGGAACGCGGTGCCCACGTAGGAGGGCGGCACGCGGGGAACACGGGAGGCGGGCCGGTGCCCGGGCAGCGGGAGGGGAGTTAGCAGAAGATCTCCTCCCCCTCTGCGGGCACGTCCGATGCGGGGCCGTCTGGGGAAGGGGGCACAGGAGGAGAGAGAAATTCAGGAAAAATCAAATTCCCCCCTTTCCTCCCCAGACACAAGGCTCCTAAGCTGCAGACAGATGGGGGGCTGGGGGGCCACCCCCGATCAATGGGTTCATTCCTGAGCTGGATGAACTCCTGCGAGGGAAGCCTGCCCCCTGCACGCATGTGCTGCCCTCTGCAGGCATCATGTGCCGCCCCCTGCATGCATGTGCCACACCGAGCTCCCCAGGAAGCTCCCTGAACTGGTATGTTGGTTTGTTGCAAGGGGTTTTGGTGAGAAGCAGGACAGGATGGCTTTCACACACCCCAAGGGTCCGTCTCATTAACCCGTCCCCCCCACTAGCGTCTACCCCTTCCTCGGGCCCCAAGGACCCCGCCCCCCCCCCCCCCCCCCGGCCTCCTGGAGCCGGTGTGGGACTCACCCCCCGACGGAGAGCGGCCTTTGTTCTTCTTCTTCTTGTCCTTTTTGTCCTTGGGCTTGGCCAATCCGAACAGGCGGGTGGAGGTGGAGGAGGAGGAGGAGGCGGGTGCCGGGGCCTGGCCGGGGCCCTCGGGCGCTCTGCTGGCCTGGCTGGCAGAGCTCAGTATGTGAAAAGGCCCCTTATCTTTGTGCGTCCGGGAAATGCTGTTCCTTTTGGGGGACACTGAGAGGTCCGAGTCCAAGGACCCCGACTTGGCGATGGAGGGCGGGGGCGGCGCGGGCGGCTCCTCGGGGTTGGGGAGAAAGGTCGGGATCCGCAGCAGCTTGGTGTGTGAATGGGAAACCTGCACGGGAGCAAGAGGAGGGCTGCTCAGAGGCTCCAGTTCTCAACACAGAGCCTGCTTCCTGGCCCTCCCCGCGCAGCAGCTTTGAGAGCGTGGAAAAAGCACCACCTCTGATGCCATTACTGCTTTCACTGCCTGCACTTAACACCTGCGTCATCAAGAATTAACGGGGCCTGGGATGAGGCAGCTTAAAAAAGAACTCCCTCGCCCTGAAGAAAGGAGGAGCTGTGGATCTGAAGGCTGATGCTCACGGGGGATGTGGGGATTACTCCGGGGCTGAGAGAAGCCTGTTTAGGGAGAAGCAGAGCAGCTGGAGTAGCGTTTACACCAGGTTCCACTCTGATCAAAGGCCAAACCGAGATAAGGCGGGACGAGGGCCGTGAGCCCCAGCCCGTGCTCTCTGTGCCCGTGGGAGCCTGGGGACTGGACGGGGTGGGGAGGGAGGAGCTCCCTGCATCACACACACACACAGGAACTGTCAGCTGAACTCCCTTTCATGGTCCAAGGTCGATCGATCCATCAAATGGCACAGGACGTGCGGATCTACCGGGCGATCTGCCCGCCCAGGCGTTCCCTCTGCCCACGCGCCTGAGCTCCGGCTGTCAGTGCTGCCGGGGAGGCGGCCTCCATCAGCACCCCAGCACGGACCCCCTCTCGCACAAGAGCAGCTGCCTCCCTCCCAGGGGTGGGCTCCCTTTAACTGACGCCCTGAGCCCATCCCCGTCCTCTCAGAGCCGCTCACTCCCTGCCACCCGGTGCCCACAGGCTGGCATGTCCCTGAGCCTCGGCCCGTCTCCCCACGTCGGCTACGGGCTCCTTCAGGGGGGGTTCTGATTGCTTCCTTGATGTTAACCCTCACATCCTCACCTGAGCATGTTTTTCATTGACTTTCAGAGAGCGGAAGGGAGACAGAGCGGAGAAGGGGGGAGAGGAGAAGAGAGAGAGAGAAGGGAACATCGACGTGCGAGAGATGGAATCCGCAAACCAGGTGGGTGCCTTTGACCGGGAATTGAACCCGAGACCCTTCGATCCACAGGCCGGCGCTCTGACCACTGACCCACACTGGCCAGGGCCGCTCTGACTTCTCCATGGGATGGAGCAGGGGGGGCTGCTCCGAAGTCCCAGCCGGCTGGCTGGCTGGCCACCTTGTCCCGCCTTTCCCTTGCCTCCTGCCTCTCCCCGTGCCGAGCACACAGGCCCACACGCCGCCCCTCACCTGGCAGGCGTCGCGGTCCGGCTGCCTCTGGCCGAGCCGCTCGGCGTCGCGCCTCAGCTGCTCCTGCTCCCGCTCCAGCTGCCTCTGGGCGGCGCGCAGCCGCTCCAGGTCCTGCTGGTAGGCGCCCCGCTTCTGCAGCAGCGCCTCCCGGTCCCGCTCCAGGTCCTGCCGGCCCCGCCGCGCCTCCTCCTCGCGCTGCGCCAGCCGGGCCTCGCGCTCCTGCAGCGCCCGCTCCCGCGCCTCCCACTCGCGCTCCCGCCGCCGCCGCTCCTCCAGGTGCTGCGCCTGCTGCCGCTGCAGGTCCGCCAGGTCCTGGCGCTGCCGCTCCAGGCTGCGCTGCTTCTCCTGCTCCACCAGCGAGCTGGGCCGGGACGCGCTGCGGGCCAGCGCCCGCTCGCTCAGCAGCAGCTTCTGGTCCTCGATGTAGCTGTCCTGCTGCAGCACCACGCCCTGCGGGCGCCGGGAGGGGTGGGTGAGGGCCTGGGAACACCCTCTGGGAGAGCTGGGGGGGGGGCGCATCCACCAGGGAAACCAATGGTGTCAATCTTGGCCCGTGCTGCCCACAGACAGGGGCACTGCCCGGGATGGGAGCAGGTAGGATGGGATTGGGTAGGTTTTCGAGAACGGGAGGCAGCGGAATGGCAGGAGGTTCCCAGAATGCACTCAAGAGGAGGTGTCCGGCCGAAACCGGTTTGGCTCAGTGGATAGAGCGTCGGCCTGCAGACTGGAAGGTCCCAGGTTCGATTCCGGTCAAGGGCATGTACCTTGGTTGGAGGCACATCCCCAGTAGAGGGTGTGCAAGAGGCAGCTGACCGATGATTCTCTCTCATCAATGTTTCTAACTCTCTATCCCTCTCTTCATCTCTGTAAAAAATCAATAAAATATATTAAAAAAAAAAAAAAAAAAAAAAAGAGGAGGTGTCTGGCCTTGGCCAGTGTGGCTCGGTGGATAGAGCTGCTGGCCTGCAGACCGAAGGGTCCTGGGTTCTCGATTCCGGACAAGGGCATGTACCTAGGTTGCAGGCTCCTCCTGGGTCAGCAGGGCACATGCAGGAGGCAACTAACCGGTGTGTTTCTCTCACATCAGTATTAAAAAGAGTAGTAGGTGTTTGGGAGGGCCGTGCTATACCCCTGAGCGACGCGGGCCAGGGACAGGCTCATCACGCTCAGGCCCGAGGAGAGTGAAACGGCCTGTGCGGGCAGCGCCCCCTGCACTTCGCGGGGCGGCCTCCCAGGCCCCCCAGTGCTCCTGCCGCCTCGGCCCGTCCAGACTGAGAGGGCTGACCAAACCCACCCGCTGCGTCCCAGCCTTTCCTCACCACGAGGGCCCCTTCTCCAGACCCCACTGACCCACAGGTAACCCAGAACCCAAGCACCCCGGCCACCCCACCCCACCCCCTTCCTGTTTTCCCAGAAGGCAGTGCGTGCAGGGCGGGGGCGGAGGCGCGTACCTGCAACATGCTGAGGAGCTCGTGGAGGTGAACGATGCTCTGGACCACCTGCTGCAGGGACACCGGAGACTCCGTCAGGACGGAGCCCGCCCCCGGCCCCCTGGCCCCTGGCCCCTGGCCCCCGGCCACCGGCCCCTGGCCCGCCGGCCAGCTGACCCACAACCTCCCCTCGCACAGCAAGGCGCCTGCATCCCAACCAAAGACCTTCAGGCTGAAAGCACCCGAAGAGAAGCAGCGGGTTCAGGTAGTCAAGAAAACCACCACCAAACAAGGATCAGCGTGTAGGCGGGGCCTCGGAGCACAGTAAACGGTATTATGAAGGTCTGGGTATTTAAAACCCTAACCAGTTTGGCTCAGTGGATAGAGCATCGGCCTGCGGACTTAAGGGTCCCAGGTTGGATTCTGGTCAGGGGCATGGACCTTGGTTACGGGCACGTCCCCAGTAGGAGGTGTGCAGGAGGCAGCTGATCGATGTTTCTCTCTCATCGATGTTTCTAGCTCTCTATCCCTTTCCCTTCCTCTCGGTAAAAAAAAAAAAAAAAAAAAAAAAAAAAAAAAAAAAAAATCAATAAAATATATTAAAAAAAAAACAACAAAAAATGAGCGCCACCGAAATGACACACCTATCGATCTAACAGGACAGAGAAGTCACAAAGCCAACCGTAAGAATTTAGTATATGGTAGAGAGGCATTTGTAAATGAATGGGAAAGAATACGCAATGAGTTGTTCTGAGAAAATCAACTAGATCTTTGGAAAAAATTAAGTTGAACCCTGGCTCGCACACAAAAAAACACACATTCAAACAGATTAAAATGTCAAGTGTATAGGAGCCATAACGGGGCTCTAAGAGGACAGGCAAGCCATCGGCACACAGCCACGTGACGCTGGTGCTGGCCTGACAGTCCAGCCTGGGGCCAGCCTTCTCACCAGCAAAACAAGCGCGAATACTCCTATCGGAGCAATGACAGCGAAGTCACAAGGCCCTTACCTCGTTGTTTCTTTTCAGCACAAACGCCAGGTTAGCATTTCCGCCCTGGGAGACAAAAGCCAGAGTTTAACGTGTAAAAGCAGAGGCTCCTTCGGGGGCAGGAATCCCACCCGGGGTGTGCCTGGGTCACACTGCGCTCCTGTCCTGTTCCCCCTCAGCCTCTCGTGTGGGGAAATGAACGTCCCAGGCTGAGCTGCTTGCTACTCGGGTCTCGTCAGGAGCCCATGTTGGTCCGGGCCACGTACACACACCTCTCCCAGGGCCGGGCCGAGCCATGAGTATAGACATGTAGCTCTGAGCCGGGAGGCTGCGCGGCCAGGGCGTAGGGGCACTCCTAACAGGGCCGCGTGCTTAAACGTGTACTTTCCCCTTCGCATCAGTGGGAAACAAAAAGCAGCGGGTCGGGAATCCAAAACGAGACCAAAGGGGGCGGATGTCAAAGGCCGTGATGCAGGAGCGGGTGCCCGGGAGGCGGGGTGCGCGTGTGGGGAGACGTGCCTTTTTCAGCCCGCTGTCCGACTCGGTGCGCCGCAGATCCTGGCCGTCCTCTGCCTCCTCCTTGTCTCCTCCTAAACAAACAGGCAGGTGTTCTCTCAGCTGAGAGGCAGGTCAGCCAGGAAAGGAACAACATGCACGGCTTAGAGCAAGGGTCTTCAAACTACGGCCCGCGGGCCACATGCGGCCCGCAGAGGAGTCTGATCCGGCCCGCCAGGTTTTTTGGGCAGTGAGCGCAGCCGAGGTGTTACAGTAGGAATTAGTAGTTCATATAGTCCGGCCCTCCAGCTCTCTGAGGGACCGTGATCTGGCCCCCACTTTAAAAAGTTTGAGGACCCCTGGCTTGGAGGTACGATATTCCTGAACGCCACTAAGGACGGAGACCGGGAGGCCGCCTGGAGGCAGCCAAGGGACCCTAATACCCTTCCTTCTGACGCCGCAGACCCGGAAGCGAATGGAAAGGCGAGAGTGTATGCCTCTGGCTGCGGCCCAGCTGAGACCCAGGATCCCTTCATTATTCGACGTGAACCTGACCCTGAGACATCTCGGATGGCTGAGACAGGTGGCTGTGCGCTAGCCCGGGGCTGCCCGTAAAGCATGCGCTCACTCACACCCTCGCTCACCTTTTGAAGCATTCATCTGATGGCTGTCGAATCCCCCGAAGGTCTCTGCTCTCCGGGGCAAGGAGACCGGGCTCACGGGGCCCTCCTGCCCCACAGGGCTGCTCCCCGTCTGTCCGAGGGGGGCCCCCAGGCTGCCACTCACCAAACCCTGAAGGAGCTCCACTGGAAAGAAGAGACATGCAAAGCCCGTGTTAAAGGCTCAGAAGTTTCCAGAATAAACTGTGTGGGAAAAGGGTGATGGGGAGGGGCTGTATGTGAAACCTTACACGTAAAAACACGGGAGCAATACTGAGCAGTAGTGTCTACAGAGAGTCCTTGGCCATAAACCATGAAGAAATGTCAGTGATCATCGTAAGGGTGGCAGTACCTCTCTTTTTAGAGGAAGGGAGGGAGCCGGCTCTGATGGGGAAGGGCTGCTGGGTGACGGGCCACAGTTTATTTCTGGACGCAGGCAGTGGCTACGAGGTGCTAAATGGCCCTGACCGTGTGGCTCAGTTGGTTGGGAGCACTGTGCCATACATCAAGAGGTTGTGGGTTCGACTCCCAGTCAGGGCACATAGCCAGGTTGCAGGCTCGATTCCAGGTTGGGAAGCATACCGGAGGCAACATCTTTTTCTTTAAGATGCTCACCCGGTAGCTCACTAAAGTGAAGTATTTGTGTGGGGTTGTTTTTCTGTATCTGTGCGCTGTGTAACAATAAAAAGTAACGGTATATAAGCCACACTGGGGAAAAGAAGGAGCACACTGAACGTAGATTACCCTCGTTTATTGCACTTTTCATCAGAGGTCCTCCCTTGAGCGCCTCCTCTGTGTTGGAGCGGAAGAGGGTTCGAGGGCTGACGGTCGGGGAGCACTCCTCCGGCAAGGGGGTGCTGCACTCCGTCATGTCCCGGAAGATCCCCTCCTTCTCTTCCAGGAGGTGCAGGATCTGCTGGTCCTTCAGGTGGAGTTGTTCTGAGGCAGGTGGAGGAAAGGACGGGTGGTTTGATCCCTCAGTTAGGATGCGGTGACTAAGATACGAGCGCCACCTTGTGGTAGCTTATGGGACAGCAGAGAACATAGCTTCTCCCCCTTTCATTTTCACCCCGCAGACTGAATCTTTTCCCTCTGTAATTTCTGTCTAGTCACCTCCCCTGGTCTTTCTAGGCAAACACGGGGGGGTTTCTGACATCACAAACCAGCGCCCTTTTCCACGCCCACACGTCCCGCTTGCTCCTCAGCCCTCTCTCCCCGGCTTCTGCCCATCACTACATCCACTCGCTCCAAGGTCATAAAAGGTGGTTGGTCTTTTACGTCATCCCTTCCAGCAGAGACTCCTCCCTCCCGGGAGGACCCCACAGACGGATCTCAGGCCGCTTCCAGCAGCTTTACCTTTTAGCTCCCGGGCTTTGGTATCCAGCATTTTCTTTTCCTCCTCGTTCTCGCTGGGAATGCCCTCATCTTCGTCTCTGTTCCTAATCAGACCGACATAAAAAGAAAGATTCCTAAGACGTGGGTTCCACCCGGGGCTGGCGGGCCGTTGGGAAAGCGGGAGGCGGGAGGCGCGAGGCCCGGGCGGGCGGGCGGCGGGGGCTTACAGGGCGTTGATGGTGTCCTGGATGATCTGGATCCAGCTGTTGCGCTCCTCCTTGGAGCTGGCGTGGACCTCCACCATCTCGGGGTCCTTCATGCCCATGCTGATGAGGAAGAGCCCCTTCTCCTCATGGGCCACCTCCCGCACTATCAGCTTCTTCAGGGAGATCACCGTGGACTTCTGGTCCTGGAAGGGGGACAGGGGGGGAGATAAGATGTAAGCAATGTTCACAACAGTCTAACCCAGTGGTCGGCAAACGGCGGCTCTTTGGCCCCTGGAGTGTGGCTCTTCCACAAAAATACCATGGCCTGGGCGAGCCTGTTTTGAAGATGTGGCGTTAGAAGAAGTTTAAGTTCAAAAAATGGGGCTCTCCAAAGAAATGTCAATCGTTGTCCTGTTGCTACTTCGCTCTGTGGACGAATGAGTTTGCCGACCCCTGGACTAACTCTTAGGGACAACTTCAATCTCAGATGAGACCGGATGCCTTTTTTTTTTTTTTTTTTTTTTTTGATTGATTCCAGAGAAACATCAATTTTGAGAATCACTGATCAGCTGCCTCCTGCACACCCCCTACTGGGGATGGAGCCAGCAACCTGGGCATATGCCCTGACCTGGAATCGAACCATGACCTCCTGGTTTGTAGGTGGATGCTCAACCACTGAGCCACACCAGCCAGGCAAGATGCCTTTTTAAAGCACATGATTAAACAATGGTATTTGTAGGACATGGATAAATATCTCGTTATTTTACTTGCATTTTATCAAACAGAAAAAAGCTCCACAGAGGGAATGACAATTTAAAGGCTATGCAGGGTTGAGTCATGTTCTCTACATGAGGAATCCTTCCACGTTCCTCTTAGAATCTGGCTAGCAATATTATAAATTAGCACAATTTATGGGGCACAATAGGTGAGAAATACTCCAGTGACCAAATGTCCAAGGCTCTCAAAAGGATTGTAAAGAAACAGAAAAAAAAAGAAAAAGAAAAAAAAAAAAATATATATATATATATATATTTGGGGGCATGGGGGAGTTTGGGAGAGGGACAGAAAATTGTTGTTATATAAGAAATGATCCAGACAAATTTGTCCTGAAATGATTGATTCTGAGAGTCTGGGAAACTAACAGTACAATGTTTAATTTATGTTCAATTTACCCTTAACTTTCCTGAATACTGTTATTAATTACAAGCAGAAGAGGCGAACCATTGAGCTTACCAATGATGCAAAGACGTACTTCTGGTCCTTTTCTTGAAGGAAAACTAAAATGTCCGTCAGCAGAACCGCCTGGACCTCTGCAGGGTGGGGAGAGAAGAGAACAACGGCTATTGAACAGGGAAGCTCAGGAACGGCACTTATTTAGTTCTGCAAAGACCCAGCTCACGCGGGAAGATGTGAAGAATAAAATACTTGAGGAATATAACTGGAGAGCGGGACTGAAGAGATGTTAGACAGCAACCTCGTCCACAAAGCAGCCCAGGTCGCAGAGTTCCCACCTCCTGATTAGAGGGATGGGAAAGGCGTGGGATCGCAGCCAGGACCGCTGCCAAAGGTGATGCAGAAAACCATCCGAGTGTAAGCACACGCCCTCTGACCTCACAGGCAGGTGTGAGCACGCGGGCTTGGTGTCGAGTCCACCTCAGCCTCTCCGTGCCATGGCAACAGCCTCCTCTGCTCCTCAAGTAACACATGAACATCTCTAGCTGGATCTAGGAGTCACAAGGCCACAGCCTGGCTGGCGTGGCTCAGTGGCTGAGCAATAACCAATGGACCAAGAGGTCGAGGTTCAATTCCTGGTCAGGGCACATGCTCGGGTTGTGAGCATGATCCCCAGTAGAGGGCGTGCAGGAGGCAGCCAATCCATGATTCTCATCATTGATGTTTCTCTCTCTCTCTCCCTCTCCCTTCCTCTCTGAAATCAATATATTTTAAAGGACACAAACTTTTGATATAACCTTATCTATCTATCTATCTATCAATCTATCTATTAAAGGACACAAACTCTTGATATAACCCTGTAGGTGCACAGATGACACCCTGCATTACTGCCTTAAGGGTGTAAAGTGGGACATCTCTGCAGTGAGCCATCTCCTGGGCATCCTCTCTGGAAAGGGGACCCCGATTCCTTGGGGAGAATGGTACTGACATGCACAGCCCCCTCCTGCCGCTGCTGCCACAGCGAGACCCCCTTCCGGGCAGTCACCACACAGCCAGGGAGAAAACGGAAGGATGCCGCCTCCTTTCTAGAGAAGGCCAGCTTTCCAGCCCGGGTGACAGGCCTTTGCCACGCACTGCCTTTTTCTTTTAAGTTTGCTTTTAAGTCACTCAGGTGCCTGCCAAAAAAAAAAAAAAGTTCTCAAACACACGTTTCGCCCTCGGCGGATCCTGAGGTTTCCGTGCTCAGTGTCAGCGGCCCGGAGAAAACCCCTCACTTCAGCGGGCACCCACACAGGACGGGCTGTTCCTGGCACGGGTTCACGCGGGGTGAGAATGACTCAACACCAACCTCTGTCTGCACTGGCGGCCTTTCGGGTCAGAAAACCCATTGCTCCGCCATGGGCTGGACCAGAACTGCATGCCAACAGCTGGGAATCATTAGTTTTTGTTCGGGGAGTGGATGGAGGGCTTTGGAAAGGAAAGAGTAAGGAGCCAGCTCGGGGCGGCGGCAGCTCTGGAAAATCCAGGCCGCACAGGGGATGGGGGCAGGTGCTTCTGACCGGCCAGCAGCTCAGAGACAGAGGGAGAGGGCAGTGCGGACGGCGCCGGCCAGGCCAGTTGGGCTGTTGTCCTCCTCTTAAAGGGACATGCACCGCCTTCAACACCGCATGCCAACCTCACCCCTTGCTTTGTCTCCTGAAATCTCTTTTTCCAGTGTCCCCACTACATTTCCCTATAAACCTGCTGTATTTTTTTTTTTTTTTAAATTAATCCTCACCCGAGGATATTTTTCCACTGATTTTCAGAGAGAGTGGGAGGGAGCGAGAAAGACAGAGAGAAACATCAATGTGAGGGAAACATATTGATTGGTTGCCTTCTGCCCGGCCCCGACCAGGGCCTGGGCCCAGGGAGGAGCCTGCAGCAGAGGTACGTGCCCTTGACCGGAATCAAACCCGGGACCCTTTGTTCCGCAGGCTGACGTTCTATCCGCTGAGCCAAGGGCTAGATTTGGTGTGTTTGCATGATTTTATAAGCTACCTCGAACCAGACCTTTTGGATACAAGATTAAGAACGGTTAAATGATGGTTGTTCCTGCATGTTTGGATATAGGCTCCCTCAGAAAATCCCGGTGGCGAGTTTCTAACAAAAATGCTTGGGTTTTGCCCGCTGTCCCCTGGCACCTGCTCAGAGCAAGAGAGGGAGAGAGAGAGAGAGAGAGAGAGAGAGAGAGAGAGAGAGGGAGAGAGAGAACTCGAAGCCCACCTTTCAACCTGCCCGCGGCGTTCTTCAGAAACACGCTCCCGTCCCGCACCAGCTTCTTCCGCTTCAGGTCCTCCTTGGCAAACATCTGACCGCTCTTCATCCTCATGATCGACTTGCTGTCCGTCTTCGTGTAGATCTCATTCAGGCGCACTTTCTTCTCGTAGCTCGCCACCTTGCTGTCCACGGCTCCGATCACGTCCTTCACGAGGCTCAGGGACTGAGCCAGGTCCTCCTGCTCCGCCTCGTTGTCTGAGGAGGAAAGGAGAATGATTTTCCAGGGCGGGAGGAGGGGCCCCGCCCTCCTCCCTCAGCCTCCTCCCCGTGGGCACATTGTCGGAGCGATGCCAGTCTGTCCACGGTCGTGTGCCCAGCCCGCTCTTGGGCACACGTTTGAATCTAAGCAAAGCTAGACATTTGCAGTGACAGAGGAAGCATACAATGATAATGCTATGTTCTCGAGTAGGAGGAGCCAAACTGTTTTAGGGAGGAAGAGGAGCAACTTGTCTTACTTGTCTGTGTCAGCTCCTCTTTCCCATAACGGCCTATGCGCAGGATTAGGAGATAGAGAGAAGCCATTCAGATCCCGGCACTCTTTCCCCCAGACTATGAACGTTTAGTTAGGAAGTCACGGAGGTAGAAGTGAGCCTAGAAGACATGGGCTCAAGGAAACAAGTTACAGAAGGGCCCTTGGAACCTGGGGGTGAGGGTTCAGGGGGAGGGATATGAGCCTTGAGAGGAGGAAGAGGAGGTAAAAGTGTCTACATGCTCCAGAGACAGACAGATAGACAGAGAAAAGGGAGGGAGGATAAGCCCAGGTCACTGGACGCTTGATGGGATCAAAAAGTGGTTCCTTTCCTTCTTACTCTGATCCACCCTACGTCTGCTGACATAATGTTTCAAGTTTTTGTTCACCCTCACTGGAGGATATTTTTCCATTGAGTTTTAGCGAGTGGGAGGGAGTGGAGGAGAGAGACAGAGAGAGAAACATTGATGTGAGAGAGAGACACATCAACTGGTTGCCTCCACATGCGCCCTACCAGGGCCAGGGATGGAGCCTGCAACTGAGATACAAGCCCTTGAGGAGAATGGAACCTGGGACCCTAGCCACGGAGCCACCCTGGCCAGGGCGAATGCTTCACGTGTTTATTAAAACACCACGGTTTTGGAGATAGAAACCCGGGACTTCTTTAGGCGCCTAAAGCAGGACCGCCCTCCTCCACGGCTCTCTGGCCCCGGTGCTGTGCGGGGCCGGGGTGCTCACCCTTGGTGCACTCACCCTTGGTGCACTGCAGGAGCCTCTGGAACAGCACCGGGTACTTGGTGATGCGCTGCGTGACCAGCAGGATGCACTCGGGGATGCCCAGCCGTCTCACCACCGCGCTGCTCATCTTCTTCTGCAAAAGAGCAGGAGAGTGTCAACGCCCGCCGCCGCCGGCAGAGGCGCGGCCGCACGGCGGGCCGGGGCGCCGGGGAGGGACCGGGCTGGGGGTGGGTGCGGCCGGCACTACCTTCACGAAGGCCTGGAAGCGCTTGTCCTTGGTGTGGAGGTCCTTGAAGTAGTTCACGGACTGGTTGTGCTGCCCGCAGAACTTGCCGTAGGTCTTCTTCAGGCGCTCCGCGTTCTCCCCGGAGAACTGCGCGAAGGAGGAGAGCGGGGTTAGGCCGTGACCCTCTGGACCAGCATTTTGTACCCAGCTGCCAGTCTGTGTGTAGGACCCAAGATACCTCCTCATAAAGCACCCTGAAGGGTTAAAAGGGGGCAGCGGTGCCAAAACCGGTTTGGCTCAGTGGATAGAGCGTCGGCCTGAGGACTGGAAGGTCCCAGGTTCGATTCCGGTCAAGGAAGGGCACGTACCTTGGTTGCGGGCACATCCCCGGTAGGGTGTGTGCAGGAGGCAGCTGATCGATGATTCTCTCTCATTGATGTTTCTAACTCTATCCCTCTCCCTTCCTCTCTATAAAAAATCAATAATATATTTTTTTAAAAAAAAAAACATATTAGGAGAGAAAAGCCACTGACCTCATTTTCAGAAAAGGAAACTGAGGCTCGGAGAGAGAAACGAAGTTAACAGACGCTAAGCCGGGAGGCCGGGCCCGGCCGCTGAGCCCCAGGCCGCCCCGCCCTCACCTGGTTCACCAGCACGTCGCCCATCCTGCGGATGAGGAAGTTCCTCTCGCTCCTGTCCACCAGGGACTCCTTCTTGCGCTCCAGGATCCTCTGGAAGAACTGGCTGTGGATGCTGATGAGCTCGTCCAGGCAGGGGAACAGCTTCTCCACCATCTGCTGCTCGAACAGCAGCTCGGTCATCATGCCCCGGCTGTACACGTCGCTCATGATCTTGAGCGTGCGGATGTGGTGCAGCTCCGTCTGCATCAGCTCTGCCGGGACGGGAGTCGGGGGTCAGGGGTCAGGGAGCGCCGCTGCAGGGCCCTCCTCCCAGCCCCTGCCGGCTGACGACAGCCCCCGGGGTCTCAGGCTGTCAGAGCCACGTTGCATAGTAAACCTCGGCCAGTAGCAGCCTTTCCTACAGTGCTTTCCTCCCCCTCCTCCTCCTCCTCTCCCTCCCCCTCCTCCCACTCCTCCTCCTCCTCCTTCTCCAGTAGCTGTCTTTCCTACAGTGCTTTCGTCCTCTTCCTCCTCCTCCTCCCCCTCCCCCTCCTCTTCCTTCTCCAGTAGCTGTCTTTCCTACAGTGCTTTCGTCCTCTTCCTCCTCCTCCTCCCCCTCCCCCTCCCCCTCCTCCTCCAGTAGCTGTCTTTCCTACAGTGCCCCCCCCCCTCCTCCTCCTCTTCCTCCTCCTTCTCCTCCTCCTCCTCCGGCTCCCCTGGGGCCCGCAGCAGGTGCAGGAGGCCCCGTCACCCGCTTTCCCAATCAGCCTTCACTGGAACTGAAACCTTTCATAACGCACCGTGTTCCTATTTCCTAGAAACAGGAAATGGTGGCCGTCCCCCGTGCGGCGGAGGCAGTACACCGCCGGGAACTTCTCGTTCGGCCTGTGGCGTGAATAAGCGCTCACATTGAATAAAACGGCCAATGAGACGAGAGAAAACAGCTTTAGAGGGTGGAAAAGCAGTAGGGAGGAAGTAAGATCGTGTCTCTATACCCCCAAGTTTTGGAGGAAAATCTCGGAGATGCTGCCGATGAGAACGGACTCTCCCGGCCCAGGGGCACACGCACAGCCGGCGCCGCGGGGGCCGGGGGAGGGCCTCACCGTAGATCACCTCCTGCCGCTTGACCACGTCCTTCTTCTGCTGCTTCAGGAACTTGCTGTCCACCACGCGGCTCCAGGACTCGGCCTCCAGCTGCTTGGACTCGCTCTCAAAGTCGCCCATCAGCTGCCCCTCGTTCATGTCTGTGCCTACTCCTCAAGACAGCAACGAGCCAGCGTCAGGGCCCTGCCTCTGGGACCTCCCAGAAGCCCGAGTGCCTTTCCCGGGTGTAACCACCGCCCTGGCTGCAGACTCCGCATTAACCGGGGTGCGTGTGTGTGCGTGTGTGTGTGTGTGTGTGCGTGTGTGTGTGTGTGTGTGTGTGTGTCACAGAACCGCCTTCCGGTGTGAGAAGGGACCCACTACCTGTTTGGGAGCGGAGGGCTCTCGCCAAGGCTGCTGGAATGGTGAGCATCACACAAACCAACTGTCATTCAGACACGATTGCTACGTGAAGTGGGAACTGAATGGGACCTGGCCACTTGGCTGATTTAAGACAGTAAGTAGGCTTACCACCGGGCCGAGAGAGCTAGAACTTAAGGGCTGGGGGCGGGAGAGTGGCAGAGAGAGAGAGAGCTTTTGTGCCAGAATATGACCATGTTAAATGCAAGAACATCTTCCAATGGACAGCTATCGAACAAGTGGACAGATTTGATTGCCAATTTATCACAAAGCACTGGGTGTTTTAGAGACGATTGAGACAATCTTCGCGGGAATAAGGAGAAAGCAGGCGCTAGATCCCACCGACGCCTCCATTCTGGGCGGAGCAGCGGCACCGCGTCTACGGAAAACGAGTGTGGGACGCAGCTTCCTCTTACCCTCATCCGTCAGGGACTCGGTGGACTCGTTGACCTTGACGATCTTATTCAGGGAGTCCGTTGAGTGTGACAGGAACTTCCAGGTGTTGGATATGTTCTCGTCATTGCCAACGCTGGAGACAAAAGAACAGCGCGTCACATATACACTGTGGTGAGCCGTGGCTTGCGTTCTCCCCTGAGTGAGCACTGCCCGATGGACTACACGACCCCAGACAAAGTTTTAACACAGGGACCCAGGAACAGAACTACTAACCCAAGCTAAAGCACTTGGCGTTAACTGCAAACTTGAACTTTTTGAGCCTTGGGTTTTCTTAAAATGATCGTTAAAAGGAGAATACTGCCCCCACCCTGAACTGTATACACGTTATAGGAGAAATTTCTGTTGGAAACTCACAGTCTAACTAACCACTGCCTTTTCCCTCCTGTTCCCTAATTATAGGCTGAGCTCTTACAACACACTGGATTCCTTTTAAAGCTAGACGTTTGCAGTGATAGAGGAAGCATACTGCCAGCATCGGTTTGGCTCAGTGGATAGAGCGTCGGCCTGCGGACTGAAAGGTCCCGGGTTCGATTCCGGTCAAGGGCATGTACCTTGGTTGCGGGCACATCCCCAGTAGGGGGTGTGCAAGAGGCAGCTGGTCGATGATTCTCTCTCATCGACGTTTCTAACTCTCTATCCCTCTCTCTTCCTCTCTGTGAAAAATCAATAAAATATATTTAAAAAAAAAAAAAAAAAAAAAGAGGAAACATACAATTTATTGGGGTGACATGGGTTATTCTTTTGCTTTCTTGAACCCAACTCGCCAGCTAGCACAGCAGGCGCAGTAAACGTCTGTGATGTGACACAAGTGATTGGCACCCCCAATTCAGGATGAAATCACCTCTCTGCCTATTCCTACTTCTCGTTTTGAGTGGAAACCACCCTTTCAGAACTCGGGGGCTGAGAAGCAGGGTGATGATACACAGAAGCACAGGACACCTGGCCCGATGAGGGGGCGCTTAAAGGGGACCCTTGTCACAAACTGTGGCCAGAGCAGTGATCACACGTAATCCTCCTCCTCCTCCTCCTCCTCGGAGTCACTCTGTGCACTCCGCACCCATCACCAAGAATCCTTCTGTCAAACGATACAACTGTGCCCTTGTCACCTGACGTCACCGTGCTGTCCCTGAACCCCACTCACCCGGCGATGTTCTGTATGGAGACGCTTTTGGACAGCGACACGCACTGCTGGGAGCGTCTGTTGGAGAACATGGGGGCGGCAGTGGCCTCGTCAGCCAGGAGGACGGCGGATCGAGGGCGCTCCTTGGGCTGGGAGGCTGTGAAGGGAGAGAAGACACCAGCTGAGCGTCCGGGCTCCCGCCCACCAGGACTGACTCATCGGGCTACGGCCACAGAGAAGAGAAGCGCACAGCTCGGCAGCCAACTTGCCCTGGGTGGGGGAGTGGGGGAGAAAATGAGTAAAAAAACTCCAGGGAGGACAATTTGGCAATTTCTATTAAAACTACATAAGCCTCTACACTTTAATAATTCTATTTCAGGATATGCTTATTCCGGAAGATAAACTTGTTTGTGTTTGAAATGACACATGTCCGAAGTTATTCAATGCAACATTATTGATAAAAGATTGGAAATGATAAAAAGGAATATATATATATATAAAATATATATATAAAATATATATATTATATATATTTTTAAATATATAAAATTTTAAAATATATAAAAAAAATATATAAAATATATATATATAAAAGGTCAATTAATAAATTATGGCCTGGCCGGTGTGGCTCAGGAGTTGAGCATCAGCCCAGGAACCAGGAGGTCGCTGGTTCGATTCCCGGTCAGGGCACATGCCTGGGTTGCGGGCTTGTTCTCCAGTGGGGGCTGTGCAGGATGTAGCCCATCAATAATCTTCTCTCATCATTGATCTCTCAATCTCTCTCTCTCTCTCTCCTTACTCTCTGAAATCAATAAATATGTTTATTAAAAAAAAAAAACACACACAAAAAAAAACCACATGCAGATCACTGGGCTAAACCTCTGGAATTTCTGACTCAGTAGGTCTGGGTAGGGTCCAAGAATCTGCGCTTCTAATTAATCCAGAAACTGCAGTTGAAAAACACTGCCTCAGGGGTAAGCGGAACACAGGTTCCCACAGAGCCAATTAGGATGGCATCATTACTGCTTTATTTATGGCAGCAGCTGGAAACTCAGACAGCCAGACTTGGGGGAGCTGGCAGTTAGAACGTGGTGAATGTTTACGGGAGAACACCACGCAGCAGTCTTACACACGACGGATCAGAGGATGCACATTGGACACACTACAGCATGCAGCCGGGAGGGAAAGGAATGAGAAAGGGGATGGAGAATGGAAGTGGGAGCTGTGATAACACTGTACGCCAACCGCAAGTGAAAAGTAAATATTAATAATAAAAAAAAAGGGGATGATTTGCTCTCATCACTGATGTTTCTAACTCTCTCCTCCTCTCTGAAATAAATAAGGGAGGAGGAAGAAGAAGAGGAGGAGGAGGAGGAGGAGGAGGGGGAGGGGAAGGGGAGGAGGGGGAACAGGAGGAAGAGGGGGGGGGAACAGGAGGAAGAGGGGGGGAGGAGGAGGAGGAGGAGGGGGAGGGGGAGGAGGAGAAGAGCAGGAGGGGGAGGAGAAGGGGGGGAGGAGGAGGAGGAGGGGAGGAGGAGGGGGGAGGAGGAGGAGGAGGGGAGGAGGAGGAGGAGGAGGGGAGGGGGGGAGGGGGAGGAGGAGGAGGGGAGGGGGGAGGAGGAGGAGGAGGAGGAGGAGGGGGAGGGGGAGGGGGAGGAGGAGAAGAGCAGGAGGGGGAGGAGGAGGAGGAGGAGGAGGAGGAGGAGGAGGAGGAGGAGGGGGAAGAGGAGGAGAAGAGCAGGAGGGGGGAGGAGGAGGAGGGAGGAGGAGGAGGAGGAGGAGGAGGAGGGGGAAGAGGAGGAGGAGGAGGAAGACGGGGGGAACAGGAGGAAGAGGGGGGGAGGAGGAGGAGGAGGAGGGGGAGGGGGAGGAGGAGAAGAGCAGGAGGGGGAGGAGGGGGAGGAGGAGGAGGAGGACCACCAGAGGCGGGGAGCTACTCACGCTTGCTCCTCATGATGACCGTGGGCAGGGACGACGTGTTGTGCGCCTGGAGGCTCCCCTTGGGCTGCTGGGAGGAGAGAGGAGACCCGTGAAGGTGGCATTTCCTCTCCCCGTCCTGTCACCTTTCCAGACGCCACAGCAGAAAGACGGCCAGCTGCTCCGCCTTCCCCGCTGTGTCCTCGGCAATGTCCTCCGCATCCCGGTCCCAGCCAGTCCCTGCGGGCTGTCCCCCGACCCCACCTGCTCCCCGGGGTCCTGCATGAGGAAGCCGTAAGCGAACGGCAGAGCAGGTCTGCAGACGCAGCTAAGGAGAAAGCCACTCTAACAGCGACACAGAGAGAACCCCGAGAAACGTATCTACAAGTCCTGAAAACACTGCCTTTTTCCAAAAGCCAGAAATTCCCAAGTATGGTCATTGGAAAGAGAATGAATTACTTCAGAGGAAAACATTTACGTGGGGGGTTATTTTGGTCTCAGAGTTGGTACCAAACTTAGCTTGCACATACGGATGGGATGGGGCAGGGAGGCGGGTGGTGGTGGGGTGTGTGTGGAGTGACGATGAGGAGGGGGTGACACCAGGAAAATAAACAAACCCCCAGCACCTCCCCTCCCGGCTCGGAGACCTGATCGGCTCTGAGAGAGGTCTTACCTTCATCTTGACCTTCGCACAGGAGGCCAGGCTTTCTCGGCAGCTTTTGTGGACAAAGGCACTGCAGTCTGGAAAGGAAGCAGAAACCCACAGGGGTCACTCACAGAGTACACCGGGCCCCGGGTCCGAGCGGGCCCAGCAGCCGGAGCTCCCGGTGCCGGGCTCACAAGGGGAACGGAGTGACGGAGCGGGGACGCGGGCCTTCTCCCAGGCGGGCGTGATGTCACCCGGGGGCGGGGAGAGGCAAGAGCAGATGTGGTTTCTGATTCACGAGGGCTCGCAGCCTGGGAGCTCGGGCAGGAAGCAGAACGGCTCCCAGGACTAAAACTGAGTGTCTGCCATCGATACGCCGCCCTGAGTCACGAGGAAACTCCTAAGTGAACCCCGTCAAAGGGGCTGGGAATGTGTGACTGTGTCGAAGGCAGCGTGTGAGTCTGAAAACCTCTGTACGTCCTTTTACGTGCCCCCCCAACCCCCCAGTCAAGAGCCACAGAAGACGGGTCATGGGAACCCCCCAAAGTGCCTCTGGGAGCCCTGACTCAGCAAACGGGGGGACTTCCCTGACCGATGAAGCCACCACAGTTTGCCACAGACACAATTTTACTTCAGCTCTGTTGTTTGTTTGCTTGCTTTTTAATCCTCAGTGACGGAGGCTCCCTCTGCTGATTTTAGAGAGCGTGGAAGGGAGGGAGGGGTAGGGAGAGAGGAGAGAAGAAAGATGGATGTGAGGGATCCACATCAATCAGCTGCCTGCCAGGCTGGGGAACCCGCAACCCAGGTCCGTGCCCTTGACCGGAATCAAACCTGGGACTCCCTGGACCAGAGTTGGTGCTCTAACCACTGAACAAACCGGCCAGGGCATCTCAATTCTTACTTGTCACTCTCTTGGCCTAACAGGGCCCCTGGCGTGGCAGCCCGGTCTCTGCGCCTCAGAGGGGCCGCCAGCGCTCACTGCTGCCATGACATCAGCCGCCAGGACTGAGCCAGAAGGCCGGAGGTGAGGTCCAAAGAAACAAGACGTCCCTCTGTGGGGACAACGGCCTCTCCAGGGAGCAGGCTCCCCGAGAACAGGAACCAGATGCCATCCATTAGGCAGCGCTCCACACAGACTCCGGAACCGCACAGCTCCTGCGCGTGTCAGCTCCCTGACTATGGGCCGAGACGTTCTCTTGGCTCGTACATATGATGGGATGGGGGTGGGGGGTAGGAAGTAGGGGGGTTTGCAGTGATGACGGGGAAGGAATTACACTAGGATGGAAACCGCCAGAATCCCAAACCCCAAGGCCTTCTCCCATTCCTTCCTCCCCAGTGGCTCCTCAATGCCTACTTTTCCACGTTTCTCTGCCATCGATGTTTCCATCTCTGCATCCCTCTCCCTTCCTCTCTCTCTACAAATAAAGGGGGTGGAGGTTAAACAAACAAACAAACAAAGACTGACCACCAGTACCCTGTGAGCAGGCTTTGCACCCAGCTGCAGCGGCCCTTCCTCCCATGAGGCCCATCGGCCTGCGGAGAATGACGTCACTGGCTGAGGGCGTGGTGCTAACACTTAGACCTCAGCAACACTCAAGTTCTCCGGCCCATGTTTGGGATTTAAAAGACGGCTTCCGCTGAAGAACCATAAAAGCAGATGTAATGTTTACAGTGTGCTTCTGGTAAACAACTCTTCACACAAAGACACCCACCACCAACAGATGGAACCCTAATGTGCTCCACAGTAAGGTCACATGTCTCGGTGACAAGCACTCTGCGTGGACATCTGCTTCACACACTCGAGCCTGGACCGGCACTCGGCGTGGTTCTGAGCTGTGCTGACTCCGCACAGGAACGGCTGCCCGCTCGCATCAGCCAAAGCCACGAGGCTAAAACCTTATTCTCTGTTTTGGAAAACAGACATTGACCAAGAACACAAGCCTGGGAGACGAATCTCTTACTTTTTTCAAGCTCCCTGCCACAGACCAGACCACGTTGTTAGGGAAGGCAAAGAACCATCCGGCCTTTTGCTTATTGGTAAAGGCAATTTCCTACCAGCAGTAAGCAATACGCCTTCGTTTTTCAAAATCCTCGCAAGACTTGTTGGCACAGAGGTGGATGGGAACAGAGCCCACCCCTAACAACCGGACTTCCATTTCCACAAAGGGAATGGGCATCAAAACACAAGACAAGGCTGAAACTGGTTTGGCTCAGTGGATAGAGCATCATCAGCTTACGGACTGAGGGGTCCCAGGTTCGATTCCCGTCAAGGGCATGCACCTTGGTTGCGGGCACATCCCCAGTAGGGGGTGTGCAAGAGGCAGCTGATCGATGACTCTCTCTCTCATCCATGTTTCTAACTATCTCTCTCCCTTCCTCTCTGTAAAAAAATCAATAAAATATATATATATTTTTAAAAATATTTACTTCACTTAAGGACAGAAAGGTGCAACCTCTTCCTATCACTTTAAACCTCACCAAGCAAACTAAAGCAACACAAACAACACAAACCACTGAAATAGGACCAGCTGAGAAATCCGTGCTCCGCCATCCTTCTGTTCCGTCCTGTGAACCATCCGTGGGGCGTGAGAGACGCTGCCCGGTCTGGATGGACGAAGCCCAGGTGCAAAGGCCTACACGACGTGCCCGGTGGCTGGTGTGGCAACCACAGGCGGAGGCACAGAACGAGAGGAAAGCCACAAGAAAGAGCCAACTCATCTTCGCTGAAGGCCCCGTAACAGCATTTTCATAAGAACACGCAGACAAGAATCAAACAGACGCTGCAGCGAGATGGGGGAGATGGTTTGCAATACGCAGAAATGTTTTTCTTATTGTTTTAATAAGAAAAGTTATGAGCTTATTGTGGCTAAGGATCACCATCAAATTCAGATGTCTAAGACATCGATCTTTATCTTACACTGGCATTGGTATTTTGTTGTTGTTAATTCTTATTGGGGGATATTTTTCTATTGGAAGGGAGGGGGAGAGCCAGAGAGAAACATCGATGTGAGAGAGACACATTGACTGGTTGCCTCCCACACGCACCCCAACCAGGGCCAGGGACCGAGCTTGCAACCAAGGTCCGAGCCCTTGACCGGAATCGAACCCGAGCCCCTTCAGACGGGCGGCTGACGCACTAACACTGAGCAACCAGCCAGGGCTTATATTGGTATTTTTAAAGCGACAATACATGATATTCAGTTAAGAACAAAAAGAAAAAAGAAAAAATGAAAATGCTCCCTCTCTGATCAATAATTGACTCTTTTAGGCTGTTCTTTCAAATCTTCCTTTTCCCTCAACAATGAACTTCTTTAATCAATTATATGTATTTTCCTATTGCATGTAAGGAACACACTCTACATACAAGAACACGCCTGCCTAGAGATCTGCCTTTCAAACCCAAAGCGAAACCCACCATCACACACACCCTCAACTCTCATGTTTCGGATCGCAGCTGGTCTACTTATTTATTTTTTTAAACAGGAGAAGCAGCCTACCACAAAAGTGCTCAGAAGCTGCTAACACAACAGAAAATGAATCAACAACAATCTCGGGATCATTTTACATCTGTTCAAAGCAAACAAACACAGAGCCACGGGCCAAGTCCCAAAAAACCCAAACATAACGGATTCCTCTGCAGGGTGCCGCCGAGCGTTCCGAAGACCACATCTGTGGCCGCTGGAGGGAGCGGCTGGCGGCTGCTCACAGCTGAGAAGGTGGCCTGATCCTAAATCACGAGCTGAATTTTGAGTTAGGATCGAAAACTAAATCAAAATTAAAAGACAAAACAAAACACAACTACAACAATGAGACGCATACAGAAATGCCAGGTTTCTCCTAAATTCAGTCGCTGTGAGGTCCTGACAAGGGACTTCCCTCAGTCTGTGCTTCCACTGCAGTCCCCACGCCCCGGAGGCGGCCACTAGAGGCCTGTGCCCGTGACCTTGAGCACTTCCGCCCACGTCCGCATAAGGGACTCAGCTTTGGATTCCAGCAGAGTTAAGAGATGCTGACTTGCTTGGAAACTTTCTATCCAATTGCACCTATTAGTATTTGCATATGCAAGAGGGTATCTTTATTTAAAATATATTCTTATTGAGTTCACAGAGGAGGGGAGGAGAGAGAGAGAAACATCAATGAAGAGAGAGAATCATGGATCGGCTGCCTCCTGCACGCCCCCCACTGGGGATTGAGCCCGCAACCTGGGCATGTGCTCGGATGAGAAATGGAACCGTGAAAGTGACTCAAGACGTTTGGAAGAAGGTGCAAATCAATACTGGCCATCACACCGCCATCATGATGCGCTATGTGGCTGGGCTGCGTAACCACAAGGCAGTACAGGCTGCGCAGCTGCTTCAAGCCTGAGGCTCAGGGTCCGAGAAGAGAGAGCTGCTGAAGCAAAGGGAGCTAAGAGCACAAGGTGGGCAAGTGGCCGACGGGATGCTACAATCCCTGAGATCTTCTCCTGGGAAGATCCTGAGCACGAGGGATGGAGCGAAGGGAAAAAGACTGAGCCTCCAATTACTCAGATTTTCCACTTCCTGCCGAGATAACAGGTGGGGCCTCAGACTCACACTACCCACTGCAGGCTGTTCTTCAGAAAGCGGGGACCAGCCATGACTTGGTTACTTTTGCTTCTTGGGGGACATGACTACTCATTGTTCCTTTTTAAATCTCAAGCTTGATTCTCCCCTCATCTTTTTGTAAGTGACAGGCTGAGCACAGTCACACACAAACCTTAATGCCACCACTAACGACCCTGGAAGTGAGCGCTAAGCTGCAGTGAGGCCGGGAGTGCCTCAGTTTGGGGGGTGTGGAGGGTGGTAGGCAAATTTAAAATGTACTTTTGAACCTTAGGTGCACACTGGGCCTACCAACCTGTTCCTTTCTGCTGTCTCGTTCTTTCCATTTCTTATTGCCAATCAAGAAATCTGATCTCGTCCAGCCGGTGTGGCTCAGTGGTTGAGCGTTGACCCATGAACCAAGAGGTCAGCAGTCTGATTCCTGGTCAGGGCACATGCCCAAGTTGTGGACTTGATCCTCAGTAGGGGGCGTGCAGGAGGCAGCTGACTTATGTTTCTCATCAGTGTTTCTATCTCTCTATCACTTTCTCTACCTCTTTCTCTAAAAAAAATCAATTAAAGTATTTTTTAAAATAAATAAATTGCACAGCAAGAAAAATAGGGCTGCAGACAACCTTTAGGGTATAATATATCCAGAGAAGTAATTTTACAAGAATGCGTGTGATACAGCCAGCCCTAAAAAGTCACAACCTCTGTACCACAGGTAAGATCAGCTGTGAACTGTGTGTCAGCTGTTCTGTTCAGGAAACGGATGGGAATTATTATTGCAGTAACTTTAAATCTGCTCAAGTGAACTTTACAAAATTTCCAATTTCAACAAGGTTACTATTTTTAGTAACAGGTCACTTGGGACACTCCACACCAATGACCCAAAACAAGATAATGTCATGACGTCACAGTCTAAGTGCTGCTTGGAATCTGAATTAGTCACTAGTCTGAACTGTTCACAGGGATGACACGATGCTGATCGCCTTAGCCGTCCGGTGACCGGCTAGGCTCAGGGCAGCTGGGTCTCCAGACCGGTCACCACTGGCCACAGCAGCCTCCTTGGTCTGCCTGGGTGTGTGCTACCAACACCGTCACTTTCTGCCTGACGTGGTGCCACGGAGCAGGGTACCGCAAATGACTGCATGTGGGTCAATGCTGGCCCATGACCTACTGTCCATGAGCTACCAAGGGTTTTCACATTTTTAAATGGTTGAAAAACGAAACAAGATGAACATGTCCTGACACATGAAAATTCCATAAAAATTCCATTTCACTGTCCATAAAGGAAGTTTACTGGGACCCAGGCATGCTCATTGGTTCAGGCACTGTCTATGCTGATTTTGCATTAAAACCGCACAGTGCGGTAGCACGGTCACCGCCCGGTCTAAGATATTTGCTGTCTGGTCCTGGACAGAAACAGTCAGCCAATCTCCATCCCGGAGCAGCATCTTACCAAAAGCAGGAACCACCTATGAACCAGGAGATCATGGTTTTAATTCCTGGTCAGGACACATACGCAGGTTGTGGGCTCGATCCCCAGTAGGGGGCGTGCAGGAGGCAGCCGATCCATGATTCTCATCATTGATGTTTCTCTCTCTCTCCCTCTCCCTTCCTCTCTGAAATCAATAAAAATATACTACTACTACTACTACTACTACTACTAATAATAATAATAAAGAAAGAAAAGAAAAGCAGGAACCACGCTCAGGGAACAGACTGGGGTTCCGGGTGGTTTCCAGCAGGTGGGCGAGTGTCACACGGAACACCCCTGCACAGAGGGGTCTCCCTTGGCCGCCTGCACACGGCGCTGCGGGCAGGCTGCTGCTGCACACGCCAGCTTCCAGAATAGAACGGAGCACGCTGACCTGACCTGGGACATAGACTGGCGGCTTTTAGGCTGGTGCCCGGGAGACTGTTATGGGACAGCAGGACAGAATGCCTGCGATTGGAGCTCTCTGAAAAAAAACAGATAGCCTATGGAATGTACTTCTCCAGTGGTGTTTAAAGAAAGATACAGAAAGGGCTACTTCTCCATGTGAAGGGGGAAGAGACAGGGGCGGGGGGGGGGGGGGTGGGGGGGGGGCCAGAAGCGAGAGAGGGGCGCCCGTGAGCGAGGGCAGGGGGAAGCACATCTTACTTGCACAAGTGTAGGCGTCTTTGCCGGCGAAGGCCTTGGCGCACTGGCTGCAGCTGATGGGGCCCACGACGGGGATGGCGCTGAACGCGTGGCCGTTGAGCAGCTTCCGGTCCTTCTCCTTCTCCTTGGAGTCCTTCTCCTTCTCCTTGGTTTTCTCCTTCTCTTTCTCCTTCTCCTGCCACGGGAGAGAGTCAATGGTGAGCGGAAGGCGGACGGCCTTCCCTCACGGAAGCCACCAGGACGGCCGTGGTGGGCGGGTGCTTGGAACAGAAGTGAGGAATGCTGTCCTAGACAACTTACGGTGTTATTTCATTTTTATGTTTTTGTTAATCTGGACCTGAGGATCTTTCCCCCATTGCTTCTTCGGAAAGAATAGATGGGAGGGAGGGAAGGAGGGAGGGAAAGAAAAGCATAATTGTGAGAGAGATACATGGATTGGCCACCTCCCACACGCGCCCCGATGGGGGGCAGGGAGCTAAACTGCAACCCAGGTGTCTGCCAGAAACCCAGGTATGGGCCTTGACCACGAATCAATCCTGTGACCCTTCATTCGGTGTGCAGGCTCACGCTCTAACCATTGACCAAAACTGGCTAGGGCAACCCATTTTTAAAAATTAACTTGTGAGCCCTAGCTGGTTTGGCTCAGTGGATAAGAGTGTCAGCCTGTGGACTCAAGGATCCCAGGTTCGATTCTGGTCAAGGGCATGTACCTGGGTTGCAGGCACATCCCCAGTGGGGGGCGGGCGGGGTGTGCAGAAAGCAGCTGATCGATGTTTCTAACTCTCCTTCTCCCTTCCTCTCTGTAAAAAAAAAATCAATAAAATATATATTTTTAAAAATTAACTTGTGAAAACCACAGGAAGCCTGGCCAGGCTGAGCAGCCCTGTCACTGGCTTACTCAGTGCTTGTTTACACCATGCACCAGAGCCACACCGGAAAGAGGCCTCCGGTGCTAGAGAGAAGGTGTCTGAGTGGCCAAGAACCCTCCTCAGGACCCAAGCACAGCAGCGAGCACTGAGCTGGGGCCAGCTGCCGGGCAGGGGCAGAGGGACTGCGGGAATTGGGGGGCAGCCTGAGGGAGAGGAAGATGATGGAGGGGCACAAGAGATGACCGAGGTTCCTCTCTGACTTCCTACACCGATCACAAACCCCAAGTGAGGACACGTCTCGGAGGGTGTCGCCCTCACTCTGGCCAGAAGTATGACACCCACATACACATGTTCCGTTTTACTGCTCACGTTGGCCCAATGTTCCAATTGGGGGGAGGAGGACTTAAAAGTCAACAAGGTAAAGGTCACTCGGCGCTGTCAGCGCATTCAGCTGGCTCATCGATGCCAACTGACTGGCTTCCTTTCACACCAACCGGACCGTGAACTGCACGCCACAGAGCGGGAAGAACGCACTCAGTGGTCTTCTAATCGCCACCTGTGGGCGCCCTTTTCCAGGGAACACGGTTCTGTTGTTGCAATCTAAAAACTCCTGGAAAATGAGCACCCCAAGCCAGAGATAATGAGAAAGAACTACTGAACGCCTCACATTCTGAGTCAACGCCTTCCACACACCCTCTTTCATCTGAGTCAGCAACTCTGAGGCAGGTAGGGGGGAGGGCACTGTGCTTCCCATTTTACAACTGAGAGAGAAAGAGCAGCTCAATTTTTAAAAAATATTTTATTGATTTTTTTTTTTTTTTTTTTTTACAGAGAGGAAGGGATAGAAATAGAGAGCTAGAAACATCAATGAGAGAGAAACATCGATCAGCTGCCTCCTGCACACCTCCTACTGGGGATGTGCCCACAACCAAAGTATATGCCCTTGACCGGAATCGAACCCGGGACCCTTCAGTCTGCAGGCCGACGCTCTATCCACTGAGCCAAACCGGTTAGAGCAAGAGCAGCTAAATATTTGAATAGCTCCTATGTGCCAAGCACTGTCTAAAGCAATTTGCATGCATTTTCTCACAGAAAGCCAACGAGTCAGTAAGTCCTAGGAATCAGCTTCGAGACGGGGAATGCTGCGTTTGCGGCCACACGAGTCATTCCCAGCTGGGATTACGATGCAGACCTGGCCGACCCTGCAGCTCCGCTCCGTTCACGTCATTGCCCTGCCCGGAACGGAGATGCTTGTTGACTCACAAAAGGTCACACAGCAAGCGAACGGCAGAACCCAGGCCTCCCGGCCGGCTACTCAGACCCGAAACCATGACTGTTTTTGCTAAGCCTGTGGTGCAGGCAAAGTCCTTCTTAGCAGGACACACAATAAAAATCCAAGCGCCGAATTGCTACAATTAAAACTATAAAAAAAAATAACAAGAGGGGAAGGGAGAGAAAACTACAGTACTTCACTTTACAAAACAGGAAACTGTTCCGAGGGGAAATTAGTAACCGCTAGAGTACATAAAGCTGTAATAGAAGTCAATAACAAAAATGAAGTTTCTCCAGCAATTTCTTGCTCTGAACAAAATTTTGCTAAAGGCCCTTCCGTACACACAATGCTCACCGGAAAAGCACCTGAGCGCTCAAGAAAGCTAATGCATGCTCCAAGCGCAAAACAGACCCATGGCAACTTCTTCTCTCAAACCTTGCAATGACTTTCAAGCCTGAATCTGTAACAAATGTCCTCCTCATCCTTAAAACCGCCCGAAGCAGGCCTTCCAAGGATAAAACAACACAAAACAAAACAATAAACTCCATTGTCTCCGGGTTGATTAGCATTCGGCGCTTTTAAAGAAGCCAGGCTCTTACCTCCCCATGCTTCGATCCTATGAACCTCACTGTTATTTGGGGTACCTCATAGAAGCGACCCCATTTGACCGACATGCTGGACGGCCATGCCAGGACGGGTGCTGTCACGGGAGGAGGGGTTCATTCATGCCAGCAGGGTTCAGCACAGCAGCGTGAAGCTGCCATCAGAGAAACCTTCAGAGGAAGCCAGAGGCTGGTTGAGAAAGGGAGGGAGGAGGAGAGGGGAGGGAGGGAGGGGGGAGAGGGGAGGGTGAGGCTGCTGGCTTCCTTAACACAAGCTTAACCATTTCAATGCTGCCTGTGAGCCAACTACCCTGGTGATGAAGGACACGGGAAATGAAGCAAAACGAATTCCCCAAAACACAGTGTGTGTGTGTGTGTGTATGAGACAAGGATGGAAGCCAATTTGTTAACACTAAGGAGCTAAGGAAGGAATACATCTCACCTACTGAAAAACAGATGCCCTGCCCTGGCCAGTGGCTACAGCATCGGCCGTGGCCTGAAGGGTCCTGGGTTTGATTTGGGTCAAGGGCACGTGCCTCGGTTGCAGAGCAGATCCCCAGCCCTGGTCGGGGCGTGTGGGAGAGGCAACAAATGGATGTGTTGCTCTCACATCAATGTTTCTCTCTCTGTCTCCCTCTCTCCCTTCCAGTCTCTCTAAAAATCAATGGAAAAATTATCCTCGGGTGAGGATTAACGACAATAAAAAATTTTAAAAATGCCTCATTTTATAAAAAGCATTAGACAAGCAATTTCTTTTCTTTTTTTCTTTTTTTTTTTTTTTAAATCAGAGATACTCTGGACAACTGGGAAGCAGGCTGTGGTCATGCAAACTGCCTCGCTGCCGATCTCCAAGAAGGCATCGGTGAGCTGAGAATCTGCCTAACATGGCTGACCACCACCGCGGTGTCTGCAGAGGACAGCTGTGTGACAGGCCGCCTTCAAGGGGGCCGCCCACGCTCCTGTGAGCGAGAACATTCTGTGTGTGTGTGCACACTGTGCCTGGACGCTCTGGAGCAAGCAGCTTGCTTAGCCGGAAACAGTCCTCTCTGTCAAAGGTACTGAGACACAAAAGCAGAAACTGCCAGCCTTCCTGTTCTGCTTCCTGTTTGGGCTCTCCGCCTTTCGAAAACACCCCCAGTACATTTACCTGCAGCTCATGCCACCTACTGATAATTCGTAAAAGGACACATCAAGATCGGTCTCAATGTCTCAAGCCCTACGTGTATGTAGCTACAAGCAAACTGTATTTTTTTGTTTTGTTGGGGTTTTTTTTTTTTTGAGATTGTCTGAAATTTCTATAACCTTGCTCCGGATGCAGCAGGGCAAGGCCTCAAACCGTTCCAGAATGTTCTCGCAAGCTCTGTAGGAATGCACAGGGTCACCCCAGACCCAAGCACGCTGGAGGCTTGCAGCAGGCACACCATATTATTATCATCCAGAAGAAGCACCGTCAGCCACCCAGCGGCTGGCTCTGGGCCCCTCTGAATATTATGTAACAACTGTTTATTACCATGTATTTAAAACTAACGTAACAAATTAACATAACGCTGTAATATATCTTGGTTAATCATTTCAAATTACTTTATATGTCTATATATGATCCTTAATCTTAAGGAAAGTAGAAATTTCCAAACCACTTCCAGAGACTTTATGAAGAATTAGAGGATTTAATATAATCCTCAGAAAATGCTGAAATTTTCCCTTTAAAAGTAGGAATGCTTATATTGTACAGCAACAAAAACAGATTAGATGAGCTCTACTAATGTCTCTTTAAAAAATAATTAAAGTCCTAACCGGCTTGGCTCAGTAGATAGAGCATCAGCCTGTGGACTCAAGGGTCCCAGGTTCGATTCCGGCCAAGGGCATGTACCTTGGTTGCGGGCACATTCCCAGTGGGGAGTGTGCAGGAAGCAGCTGATCGATGCTTCTAACTCTCTCTTTCCCTTCCTCTCTGTAAAAAAAATCAATAAAATATATATTTTTTTAAAAATAATTAAAAAGTAAAAATCTGACTCTTAAACCTCTTAATATATTTGGCAACCGGGGTACTCTAAACATCTGAGACTATGAAATAGATTGCAATCAAGGTCACAGACTTGCAATTTTTCGAGGTTCCCACTGCTAGAGATAGCACTGGCTCCCCGAGATTAAATCTCGAAGCTGAGAGAGAAAGAGGAACCACCTCGTTGCAAAAGAGTGCTGTCATCTGGACAAGGGGTCAACAGATACCATTTCTGCCCGTGACGACAGACTTCCTTTTCTCCTGCCCTTTCTCTTCATCCTCCCAGAAGTAAGCTCCAATCCTCTGAGATTGTTGAGAGTTAAAAAGAAAAGGACACTGTTCAGTGACAGATTTCCTGAGCCTGAAACGTCAAGAACTACTTGCTGGAAGTAGAACACACAAAATTTATCTTTAATATTACCTAGTTCTGTGGCCTCCAACACACTTCTCTGTGCTTCATTCTGTGAAATAAGGGGGCTGGGACTTTTTTTTAAAAGGGCAGGTTCCGGTTTCTTAGTTCAGTCTTTTTTTTTTTTAAAAAAAGAAAATATATTTTTATGGACCTCAGAGAGGAAGGGAGAAGGCAAAAGAGGCAGAAACATTGATGATGAGAGAGAATCATGGATCGCTCCCTCCCACACACCCCTCACTGGGGAAGGAGCCCACAACCCCGGCGTGTGGTCTGACCGGAAGCAGAACTGGTCACCTCCTGGTTCACGGATCAAGGCTTACCACAGACCCACGCCGGCTGGACCAATGGCACTTACTTTGCTCTTTTTGCTGCTGGACATCTTATTCTTGATGTAGCTGAAGGTGCGGCTGACTTTCGTCCCACTCTTCCCTTCGAAGTCCTTCTTGGAGGGGCTCTGTGGCAGGAAGCTGTAGTTCTCCTCTGTTATACTAGATCAAAACAAGAAGACCGGTTTTGAGAAGAAAAGAAAAAACAGACTACAGAAGCTATTTAAAAAAAATAATAATAAAACAGCTTCTACACCCTTCTTCATGCCCATTCTGGTCAGGTGGCCGATGTTCTCATGTGGAAACGGGAGGCAGAGTGAGAGGCGGGCAGGGGCTGCCGACCATTTGATTCGATAACGTGGGAGAACAGCCCACACAATGCCCGTGTCCTGCTGCCAAAGGCGCTGTATCATCCCCCGTTATCACAAGAAGGGGAGTCCGGGACAGTGAGAGACTTGGAGAAAGGCCATATTCACACAACTTTTATCACAATCTATTGCTATAACTATCCCATTTTTATAGTTATTGCTAATCTTTCACTGTGCCTAACACTGAGTGGCCAGATTATGATGATATCTGGATGCATAATAACCTGGCCACTCAGTATATGTGTATATATATATATTAGAGGCCTGGTGCATGAATTCGTGCATGGGTGGGGTCCGGCCAGCCTGGCCAGGAGGAGGGGACATGGGCGGTTGGCCAGCCTGCCTTCTGGTCAAACACTTGGTCAAGGGGACAATTTGCATATTAGCCTTTTATTCTATAGGACATACACTGAGTGGCCAGATTATTATGTGTTCAGAGATCATCATCATCATCTGGCCACTCAGTGTATAAATTTTATCATTCATATGTGTGTGTGTGTGTGTGTGTGTATATATATATCTCACACTGGGTATATTGTATGTATGTGTGTATATATATATATACACATACATACAATATACCCAGTGTTTGGTACTAATGCAGTTTCAGGCAGCCCTAAAGATTTTGGGATGTAGCCCCTGAGGACAAGGGGGACAGCTGCACGTACACAAACACACACACACACACACACACACACATCCCCCAAAATGGTGTTAAGACATATGAAGCAAAAATCCCATAAGTGAAGGGCACAAAAGTTCATAAAGTCCAACAGAAGTGCTTCTCGTGTGAATAAATGCAAGCCCTTTGTCATTAGGAGAGCGTGAAGAATAAAAGTGGAGAAAGTACTGCAGACATTATTTAAAAAGGATACAGTCTTCATTACAAACCACTGCCCCAAGTTTACCTCTCAAAAAAGTAAGGACCCAATGAACTCAATGAACTTAATTAAATGCCACAGCACTTATTGGGCTCTCTTCATTTCACCTCGGGGAAAGGAGTAACAGAGAAATATCCAGTACCTCTCCGTCAGGTTCCCGCTGGTGCTGTGGAAAGACCGGGAACCTACAACACAAAAATGGCGGCGAAACAGTTAGAGCCAAAGGCTTGAACCCAAAAGACAGAGAAAACGTCTAATGACATTTATGACACAATCACATAGATGACGCACAGATGGCATCGGAAAAAGCCAGTGTGTGGTGCCTTCTCCTCCTAAGGGTTTGGTAGAAAGAAAATGAAACTTGCAACCTTCAAATGAGAACTACGACAGGGAGTGAATTTCCCGGGACAGATGTTTAATCCAGGATTCAGGTAATAGAACAAACCCCAAATTAAGATTTTTTTTTTTTTTCTTCTTCTAATGTTCAAACATACATAAGACATTTTACCAAATTCAGGTCCTATTGGCCATCATTCATAGGTGACGTCACAGGAAGAATACAAACTAGGAGATTCAACGTCATATCCGGCATGCTGTTTAATCTGCATTCAGACGTTACTAGACTAAAAACCTAGCTAATGTGCGTGATCTTCCCTGAGCATTGCTGGAAATGGGTTAGTGCATGAGAAGGAGCATCCGAGCTGGTGCAGGAGGCCGTGGCCGTGCGTATCTCTAACTTGGGCCGAGGTCTCAGGGTTTCGCAGGAGAAAGGAGGGGATGACATTGAGGTCTCCTCTCCAGGAGGGTGCTTGATGCACCAAGTAGTGCAGGTCCATCCTTCCTCCTCCCAGAATTCCCGGACCCGACACTGAAGGGGGTCGGTCAAGATGAAGGCTAAGGTCCCCCCCCTAGGTTCCCCTGCTTCCTCTATCCTCAGCCCTCCCCTGTCCCACTGTCCCCGGCCTTCATAAACGTCCTCTCAAAACCAAGAAAATGGAAAAGCTAAGGCTGCGTCAGACAGCAGGGCCATGAGTAGGACAGAAGGCACACCGTTATGATTAACCCTTACACTCCCAAACTGTCCCAGATTATGAACAGAAACACAAAATTGTAGTTACTAGTACTCAGTACACAGCCAACAGGTGGGAATGAAGCCCCTGTTTCACCCGCCATGCAGACCTGTTTCCCACACCACGATGAATACAGCTAGAGGAAACGGCCTTGTCAAGCTCCTAAACTGGGTAACATCCAATAAGAACATACTAATCTGAACCCTACAGTGGGAAAAAGGACTGCGTGTGTGTGTGTGTGTGTGTGTGGCGGGGGAGGGAGGGGTGTTGGAAAGAAAGAAAACAGGAGGAAAAGGCAAGAAGATTTAACATTCGCTGTTAAATACCAGAAGCGGACATTTAGATATCTGTCCAGAGACAAAATAAATAAAACCAGGAGGAAGCAAAGGCGCCTGGTCCGACGGCAAGTTCTGGGAGGTCAGCGTCACAGAACGTCGTAGGAGGTGGGATGGGAGCGCCCCCCGGGCCTTTGGAGGCCTCTGTGCCCTGGGACGGTATCTCACGCCCTGGCATCAGGCCACTGGGTTAATCAGTGCAGGGAGTGTGCGGAGGACAAAAAAACCGGTTTTATCCAGATTAACTCCAGAGCAAAGCATGAAGGCGGACGGCTTAGGATGGTGGCATGCAGGGGGAGAAAAGCCCCCGTCAGCTTCTCAGCACGGAGCACGGAGCATTCTCAGCGCGGCCAGAGCCTGGAGGGCAGCGCTGGACAGCAAAGCCGCTACTTACTCTGCAGCTCCTGCTCCTCATCACTGGAGTGGGAAGAGCCGAGAGAAAGGGTTTTAGACTTAAAGAGGAGCGGAGAGATGCGGACGGAGAAGGAGATCTGCCGTGCGGGCTGCGGCTGCGCTGGGAAGTGGTGAACGGGAGACGTTAGAATCGGCACCTCCGACCCGCACGGACAGAGTAACAGACAGAGGAACGTCCCTGCCTGTGTGGCTCCTGTCTAGGTAAACGATTGCATTTCTGAATACGGAGGATTCTAACGCAGCTTAACAAATCCGTTAAGCCCTGCCCGGTGTGGCTCAGTGGACAGAGCGTCAGCCTGCCGACTGAAAGGACCCAGGTTCGATTCTGGTCTGTAAAAAAAATAAAAAATCTATAAAAACAAAACAAACAAACAAACAAAAAAAAAAACGGCCCTGGCTGATGTGGTTGGGTGTCAACCTATGCATCAGGAGGTCAAAGTTCGATTCTGGTCAGGGCACATTCCCAGGTAAAGCAGGCCCAATCCCCATCCAGTAGGGAGCGTGCAGGAGGCAGCTGATCCATGATTCTATCTCCTCACTGATGTTTCTATCTCTCCCTCCCTCTCCCTTCCTTTATGAAATAAAAATATTAAAAGCAAAACAAAGCACTGAATTATTCTGTTTTCAGCTAAAGTGAAGTTTATTCTTAAGTTCTATCCGGAAACCATGGAGGTCTCCACCCAGTCCTCCCTGATGCAAACAGAGAAATCTGTACACGTTTCCTGGAGCGGGGCCTCCGAGGGCCGCCCTGCCGGCACTTTCCCACACCACACAGGGCTCTCTGACCCTCTGGAGGAGCGGGCAAGTCCATCACATTCATCCGCCAACGCGGCAAACGGAGGACCTGCGTTAGGAAGCTTTCCCACCCAGGGCGGTTCGGTTCCTGAGTCAGCTGGAGCCCGTCCAGCTTTCCGCCCAGAAAGTGAGACAGAGCGACTTCAGTCACCACCTTTGCTCTGGATTTTCCTCTACATCAGTGGATTTCTGCAACGGACCCCGGCTGAGAAGGAAGGCTGAGCCTATCTATTTTTCTAATCTGACAAGTGATACGCGACTTTTCAGATGGCAGCTCGGGGAACGCGCTCATTCAGAAATGTCCAAACGCGAAAGGCTGGTCGAAGCAGCCGGTTTCTTTCAAGGAAGAAGACAGCAAAGGCACAAGCCGGGAAGTAGTGAGAGGAGGCTGGTTCTAGAAAATATTTTGCTCCTAGACAAGTGTGCTCGTTAGACAAAGCCGTTTAAAAAACACGAGGGACAACGTCTTAGTTTCGTTAACATTGTCAGAACTCTGGTCAGAGAAAGATGGACCTGGCTCTACATTTAAGCCTTCTCACGTTATATTCAAAAATATATTAGGAAAAAACATTTTTTTTTAAGATTTCACACTGACTATTCGTAACACCAAAAAGTGAGTTTCTCAAAGAACAAGCTGCCTTGCTGTGACCAATACCCGGACCCAATCAAATATGTTTTTGAGCAGGGGTCTTCAAACTACGGCCCGCGGGCCACATGCGGCCCGCAGAGGAGTCTGATCCGGCCCGCCAGGTTTTTTGGGCAGTGAGCGCAGCCGAGGTGTTACAGTAGGAATTAGTAGTTCATATAGTCCGGCCCTCCAGCTCTCTGAGGGACCGTGATCTGGCCCCCACTTTAAAAAGTTTGAGGACCCCTGTTTTTGAGCATCTTTCATTTCCTAATGCCCTGTGCTTAAGGAAGCCAGCCATCTATCTATACAACTGCTTAGCCAACGGCCCTAGAATTTGCATGCCATTGCATTCATCAGTTTCAGACATAACTCCTTGGTACGCACTTAACTAAACCCCTACCTCAGTCTTTGTCCTTCATGAACTTGACGTTTTTGAAGAGCTCAGGAAATTAACACTGAGAAAAAGGTATGTGTCTGAACCGTGGCGAAATAAGACAGGGTCCTTATGACATAAGGGCACCATCTCTGCTAACATTTGGTGAAGAATTCTTTGCACTATTTTTGCAGCTAATTTCAGTCTACAATTATTTCAAAAGAGAGTTTAAAAAAAAAAAAAACATGTCCGGTGTAGGTCCCCAAATATAATAAATTTAAAGTATTTAAGGAGATGTTTAGGTAGTAAGAGGAAGATCACAAAACTGAAATCTCTCTTTCCTTTTCTGTTTAAATGATGAGCCATTCGTGCAGAGGAAGAGGCAAGCAAATTTTGGAAGGTAATGTTATAGGGAGTAAAAGTGAAAAAGAAAAAAAGAAAAAAGATAAGAGTAAGTTTTAAATATAATTAATTTTTTTTTTTTAAATAGCATACTCGCCGAGACCGGTTTGGCTCAGTGGATAGAGCGTTGGTCTGCGGACTGAAAGGTCCCGGGTTCGATTCCGGTCAAGGGCATGTACATTGGTTGCGTGCACATCCCCAGTGGGGGGTGTGCAGGAGGCAGCTGGTCGATGTTTCTCTCTCATCGACGTTTCTAGCTCTCTATCCCTCTCTCTTCCTCTCTGTGGAAAATCAATAAAATATATATTAAAAAAAAATAAAAAATAAATAAATAAAAATAAAATGAGCATACTCACTGTCGAACCCAGGATGGCTGATCGTCATTAAGGAAACGGACTTGGTCAACGTGGAAGAGACGGCGGACGTACAGTAGTTGAATCCCTGTTGTTTAGATCTGTGACAGGTCTGTGAACAAAAAGCGGAGAGCGGGTTCTAGGTACGTGCCCTCATCTTCCGGATGAGCCCAAGACTGCACCTTCCAGCCCACGCCGGGGAAGGCAGGCAGCGCACAGTCAGACCCCACTCAACAGCCGCCCAACTGCACAAGTGACTCAGCCTTTCTGAGCCTTAGTTTCTTATCTGTAACCCGGGGGCGATTAGCATATCCATCCTTTACAGTGGCAATAATACCTAAGCAGGTTTCAAACTTAGTGAGGGTTTGTTTAACACCTGCTGAATGCATAATCAGGTAAAAAAAAATTCAATTCACTAGAAATATCAAACAAGCTGCAGTTTTTATTCTTTGAAAACCTAATATCTCTTACAGAAGTAGAATAATAATATTCTGATCTTAAAGAGTTGGAAACAATAAAAAAAAAAAAAGAAAGAAAGAAAGAGTTGGAAACAGCTGGACAGTGTGGCTCAGTGGATGAGCAATGACCTATGAACCAGGAGGTCACAATCAGATTCCTTGTCTGGGCACATGCCCGGGTTGCAGGCTCGATCCTCAATAGGGGGTGAGGGGAAAGCAGTGATCAATGATTCTCTCATCGACGTTTTTCTCCCGCTCCCTTCCTCTCTGAAAGTAATAAAGTATATGTATTTTTAAAAGAGTTGGAAACAGAGATGCAAGAAAAAAAAGAGTTACAAGATCACAAGCAAAAGCAGCCCTGTATCTGGAAAGAAGCCTAAATCTCACTTCCTCTTCTCAGATCAGATTGCCTCTCTACACGAGGAAGACTGAAATGGGATCATCTAACTCCCTCAGTGAACTCACTGCAGCTTCAAGAGGTTCCTGCAGTAGCAGCTCTGACAGAGCATCGGCTAGAGGTCCCCAGCACACTTGGGCTGTCTGGGGGGCCTGTTCTAACTGTTAGTAACGTGGTGATAAATCCCCTCCCTTTGTGGCAGGCTGGAGCCCGCCGCCTTCTGACTTGCACTGAAGGGAAGCCATGAAACCCCGTTACTAGCATGAACCGGACTGGACTGCACAGAGGCCTTGTGATTATTTAGAGCTGTTTCTTGCGTAACCATGGAGTCAGAGGCACCGGTTGCTATGTTTCCAATACAACTGTGAGGTCTGAAACATGACCTCAGGGAAAGGCAGAGCCGTCTAACAGGAAGTAGGCTGCAGACAACTTGTCCGCATCAGGCGGCATCAGAGATACAAGAGCTTAGCTTGAATGCCATGCCAGCTCCGAGGTTGCACCGAGATAAAAACTGTAAGTTAGCAGAGCTATGCTGACATCCCTGGAGGCCTTCAATTTGCTTTTCATTAGGTCTAAATGATCGCGGGGACAGTGATTACTAAGGTAACCCCCGGGGACCAAATTTATTTGGCTACATCATTGCTATAAAAATTAAATTTCTATGCAAAACATCAGTCACCTATTCATGGCACAGGCTGTTTAACATGTTTGCTTGTTTAATGAGAAATGTTTTGAGGGCGGGGGAGGTAGAAGAGGGTATTGAGAGGACAAGTAGTGACGGAAGGAGGCTTGACTTGGGATGGTGAACACCCATGCAATATAACTATACACCTGAAACCTATATAATTTTATTAATTAATGTCACCCCAACAAATGTAAAAAAATAGAAATGTTTCACTGCCAAAACCAGTTTGGCTCAGTGGATAGTGTTGGTCTGTGAACTGAGGGGTCCCAGGTTCGATTCCTGTCAAGGGCATGTACCTTGGTTGCTGGCACATCCCCCAGTGAGGAGTGTGCAAGAGGCAGCTGGTCAATGTTTCTCTCTCTCATCGATGTTTCTAGCTCTTTCCCTCTCCCTTCCTCTCTGTAAAAAAAAATCAATAAAATATATTTTAAAAAAAGAAAAAGAAATGTTTCACTATGTTTCTACCTAAAACGCCACTCACCTACCCAGGCATTGAGCTTTTTGTTTGCTTCCTTAGAAGTGGTTCACGTGGGTGTGTGTCCTGGAAGCCGCTCAGAAATGAAATCAATAAGAGTCTCCCTGCCCAGGTGCGAGCAAAGCACATAATTCACATTCCCAACTCAACCCCCCGAGGCACTGTTAGAAGGGAGGACAAGGAAGGGCTTAAGACGGCACTTAGAAAAGGTCACTTGGTTTGGTAGACAAGGAAACCATGACCTTCAAAAACAGACCCAGAGAAAGAGAAGCAGCAATCAGACTCTCAAACCTCAGAGGGAAAGTAGGGGAGGGTGGGGGTCAGGGGCAGAGAGCAACCAAAGGACTTGTGTGCATGCCTATGGGCCCAGCCAGTGGCCATGGACAACAGGGGGGTGGGGACATATGTGGGGAGGAATCTGGGATGGGAATGGGGGGATGAGGACAATTATGTGACACCTTAATCAATAAAATTAAAAAAAAAACACAAACAAACAGGATGTTCATGAGAGTCACCATGGGGGACAATAAGAGGTGATCGGGGCTGGGACTAAGCAGGCAGGTCTCTTGAGAATGCTGGCAGCGACAGGAAGGAGAGAGAACAGTTCTTTCCTAGACACGTGAGGAGATAAAGAAGACATTTTTTCCAGGAAGGAGACACTCGTGACACGTTTTTGAGAACTGGGAAATGCGTTAACGCTATGTAACACCTTTCGAGACTCGTTTCACTATTGGCGTGGTGAAAGTAGTTATCGGAAAAGAAGGAAAATCTTGGCTTAACATCCTGGGTACGTTCCTAAATTTTTAAAAAAGCTGTTTAAGCTGCCCGGGCTCGTGTGGCTCAGTGGATAGAGCATCAGCCCTGGCACTGAAGGGGACCAAGTTCGATTCCAATCAAGGGCATGTGCCTTGGTTGAGGGCTAGATCCCTGGTCTGGACACGTGCAAAAGGCAACCAATTGATGTGTCTCTCTCACACTGATGTTTCTCTCTCTCTCTGTCTCTCCCCCTCCCTTCCAACACTCTCTTAAAAAAAAAAATCAATGGAAAAATATCCTCGAGTGAGGATTCACGGGGGGAAAAAAAATTGCTTTGATGGTATATTTAAATGTATGCAGATTAATGATATTCTTTAATTAGTGTTACGTGCTAAAAATCTGGCTTTGAATTCTATTTGGGCTAAGAATTCCTAGCTGCTAGCCTCCTATTAACATGCCTCTTGCCTTCTTTGCTCCTAATAGGAGCATCTATTTAGGAAAATACAATGAAGGTTTTCCAAAATCAGCCACATGCCCGCATGTCAGCCTTACCTGGTGACCGAACATCCGATGCTCTCTCTGGCCAGACTCCAGGTCCTCCTCCGAAAGGGACACCAGGGAGCCGCCCCGCTCCTCACCCCCGAAGGGGTGCCTGAGCTCCTTGGCGTTGGCGGGGTTTCCTTCCAGAGACGAGGACGGTGTGCTCCCCACACCGGCTCCTCCCGCCAAGCCTTCCAGGCTGAAACTGAACACAGGGCACGGGGGTCACTCACCCATCGCCGAGGCTCGGGGAGAAAGAGATGCCCTTTAGTGGTATCTCTCGCGTGTGCTATGTCCATGCCACGCATTAAGGCCGGGCGCCAGGGCACAGCACAGACGCGCACCGCCTCCCTGCCCCGCGCAGGCAGGCGTGGCGTGGCGTGGCGTGGCGTGCCGGGAGAGAACACTGCGTGTAGACTTGCTTACCTCCTTCCACTGTTCAAGTACTGGACCATCTGAGGTCATTTTTCTCAGATTCTTTTTCAATAGATCATATTGACAGACTAGACCGAATCTTTCATTGCCGTGTTTGCCCTTGACCTTTGCCGGAATCTGACTCTGCAAATGCCAAATAACCAGATGGCACGCGTCGAGAATGAGCGTAAGTAACCCCAGATGGCACAGGCGACTCTCAGAGGTGCCACCGAGGCCGTTAGGTGGACCTTCCTAAAGGCACGTTCAACCCCGTCTGGCTGAGCCCTACGGCTTCACAGGGAGGCATCCACCCTGGAGACACAAGTGCCACTCCGGAGCGTTCTCATTGGTGAGCGCCTGGCCGCACAACAGCTCCCCGCGATTGTTAGCTGCAGACAGGCCCACAGGGCGCCCCAAAAACAGAAGCTGAAAGCCAATGAGTCTAAGAGTCCTGATTGTTTTGTCCTGATAGAGATTGGGGGGAAGGGGGGTGGCGGGGGGCAAAGTCAGGGTTTGGCATCCAAAATGGGGCCCCTGGAGTGAAGAATTCTGTGGTTTGCAGAGTGAAAAGCACTTTCTAGAAGCAGGTGGCCGAAGGGAAGGTCAGACCCTCGCCTCCTCGGGTTTGAAGCCAGAGTGGCCCACATCTGTCCCAGCGACAGAGGACGCTGCTTCAAATAAGCAGCTGGACTGTGTCTGAAGGGAGACTGGAGCTATTTAGTTCTTTCTGCTCAAACTGCACAGTTAATTGCTACAAATAACTCACAAACGCCAGTCCAGAAAGGCTTATATTTGCTTTTTTTGTTTCACAAATTACTTACTCCGAATTGGAACCATATGCCTCTGTTTTCTCTAAGGGGGTAAGTGAAACAATGAGTTTTGTTTTCCTTATTTCCATCTGACAATAGAAGTCATGACTAACTCCGAGGACAAGTAACGTCTCTGGTAAAAGCCACTTCTTAATACCGGGAATGAGAAGACGGGCTAATGAAGAAGAAATTTAGTTTTCTATTGTGAGGGATTTGGAAAGCCTGAGAAAGCCAGACCGATGCTTCCCACGAAACTTAACCCCGTAAATGTTTCAGAAATAAAACCTGGCTACTACTCAGTAAAGAGAAGGACATGAACCTCGGAGTCCGAATTTGGGGTCTAAAGGGATGGGTGGGAGGTGGGAATTCCTAGGGTCTGGAAATGAGGGGAGACCAAAACACAGAGAGACGTGGGCAAGCGCACCAAGCGCACGTCTGCAGAAAACACCAAATCACAGCCTCTCGAGTCAAACGGGATGTGCCCCTCAACCGGGTTAGCGACGCCGAGAGCAAGGCCACGGGACAGTGCGCGCACAGACGAAGCAGGCTGCAGACGCCAGCCAGCCAGCCAGCCAGGGAAGCCAGGCCAAGCCAAAGCCCACGCGCCACGCCCTGGTCCCCCATGGGGCTGGACACGGAACGATACCATACCTTCGGTAATTAAAGTCGGCACTCAGGGCAGCAGAGCACTGCACGCCAGAGGGACACCAGCTCATACTGGGGATGACATCAGTGACAGAAATAGAGACGGAGGGGAGGAGAGAGGAGGCGGGGACGGGGTGATGGGTTTAAAAAGAAAGGGCATAGTTAGAGACAGGCGGATTTATCTGAACATCCAAAAAAAACCTAGAAACGCAACATTTTTCTTAGAAAGAGGCCAGAACAGAAACCAGGGAATCTACACACTGTTCTATAGATGCCCATCGACAGGATGGCTTGGAAGTGACCGCGGGAGCTCTTTGCAGGGGGACCAAGCCAATGTGAAACCCGTTACTTCTAGGGAAGCCTGAAGACAACAGCCCACCCTGCTGGCCGTCTGCCATTGGGGGTGTTTCAGCCTCCGTAACTGAGGACGGTCTCTGATCTCCCCCGCACTCCCTCACCCCAGCATCTCCAGGCCTTAACTAAAAGGAACAGGGACAGACTCCACTGCGGTGGCAGCTCACTGAGTCACCCATGCTTTTCATGTGTTTCCAGTAAGGATCCATTTAAACCAGACGATCTATAAATCTTGCAGAATAAGGAAACTCAGTCAAGACACACGTCCATCTTCAAACCCTACTCTAGGGGGCTCTTAGGCTAACGTTAAAGCATATAACAATGGTCGCATTTCCTCGCATTTTAATAATAAAGGGATTCTTTTTTAAAAAATACATCTTTATTGATTTTAGAGAGGAAGGGAGTAAGAGAGAGAGAGAGAAATGCCTCAAAACATTGCTGTAACTGTTCTGTTTTATTATTTAGTTGTTGTTGTTAATCTCTTACTGTGCTTAAGTTATAAATTAAACTTTATCATAGGTCCATGGGAGTAAGAGAGAGAGAGAGAGAGAGAGAGAGAGAGAGAGAGAGAGAGAGAGAGAGAGAGAGAGAGAGTTTGGTACTATCCACTGAGGTCTCGGTACATATCCCCCGTGGAAAAGGGAGCACCTACTATACATACACCTAGTAACTTTCTTTGATTGACAAATGGGGGTTTTTGAGAGAGGAGAGGAGGAAAATATAAGAGGTACCCCTATGGCCCTTTTAAAACTAAAAATCTTTAATATAATATAAACATAATTTTTAAATACTTTCCATTGCGAAACACTCTACATCAGATTAAAATGATAGTACAAAGGCCCCCAGGGCAGAAGCAGGAAGTGGACATACACAGCTGGGCACACCACTAGCCTGGAGAGCAAGGTCAGATTGACTGGTAACTCACTAGCATGAGGAGAAGTGAATTTCCATGTAGTTTTCTAGCAAACACGAGACTCAGATTCCTTAAAATTGCTAACTAAACTGTAAACCTCCACGCTGTGAATAAAGAGGCATATTACAGCTAAAGACCCAACTTAATAACAACACGATGTGGTTAATCAGAAACTGAGCATACGTTACCAAGTTATAAATTACGTATATCATTTTCTTATATAGAAATAATCTTTCTACAGATTTAAACATCCCTTTCCTCTCGGAAATGGTACGTGAGAGACTGGGATGAAATGGAAAATGAAGAGGACGGATAGCCAGACAGACAGAGGGACATGCTTCCCCAGGAGCCCGGAAGCTGCAGATGGTCCTACAGCAGCAGGAACCCAGCCCTGCCCACAGCAGCGAACACCTCCGGGAGAAGGGTATTTCTGAGAGCATCTAATGTTCCCGATTCCTCAGGTGGTGGTGAAGGGGGGAGGGGGAGAGAGGAGGTGGGGTAGGGGTACATTTACTGGTTCTTGGGCTTTGTTTTCAAAATAGAAAGTCCTATGTTTAGCTGAAACCGGTGTGGCTCAATGGATAGAGCGTCGGCCTGCGGACCGAAGGGTCCCGGGTTCGATTCTGGTCAAGGGCATGTACCTTGGTTGCGGGCACATCCCCAGTAGGGGGTGTGCAAGAGTCAGCTGATCGATGATTCTTTCTCATCGATGTTTCTAACTCTCTATCCCTCTCTCTTCCTCTCTGTAAAAAAAAATCAATAAAATATATATATTTTTAAAAAGTCCTAGGTTTAAAAAAAAATCCCTATTCCTCTCCCCCATATTTTTTAAAAATATATATATATTGTTTACTGTTGGCATTACAGATATCTCTTCTAATACTTGTTGGAATGTTTCCGTTTTACTAGTGAAGGCTTCATACCAAACTGAAAAGTTTGCCTCGGCTTCTTCCCACAGAGTGTGACTCAGGGTGAGGCTGTCGCCGAGTGGCCGGGACGGCTGGAGCCATTTGCCAATTTGGCCGGCACCCAGCAACTTGCCATCTTCCAGGGTTTCCAAGCGGGTAGTTTCAGTGAGTTTCGGTTAGAGAGCTTCCATAGGAAGCCCGGCGTGACTTATGACCCGTCCCTCTGAACAAAACCTTCGCCAGAGCCGTGGTTATCTGAGATCCATGAGAATATTTGTATTGGAGCTCAGTTTTGCACTTAGCTCTGGAGTGGAAGGGAGCAGCCACTTAAAGACACAGTGGGAAAGATCACCCTTTGTCTGCTTCCCGCAAACACTCTCAGCTAATGCTAACAATACCTCTTTGTGCCCGGCCGGCGTGGCTCAGTGGTGGAGGGTTGACCCATGACCCAGGAAAAGTCACGGTGCGATTCCCAGAGTCAGGGCATATGCCTGGATTGCAGGCTCCATCCCCAAAGGGGGGTATGCGGGAAGCAGCCAATCAATGACCCCCTCACATCATTGATGTTTCTCTCTTGCCCTCTCCCTTCCTCTCTGAAATCAATCAATAAATGAAATTTAAAAAAAAAAAAAGTGTTGAAAATATTTTAGGGCCTTAATTTAATACTTTTAAGCTTTGTATTAAGCAGGTATTTCTGGTTCTTCTCCATCCCCACCCCTCTCTTTTGGAAAGGAAAAAAAAATCCTATTTCTCCCTCGGATCCATTAGAGGCACAATGTCAACATGTCCTCAAACTGCTCTGGAGAAAGCTGGGGAGGAATCTGGGGTTATTACCAAAACCCCAGATTCAATAAACCATTTCCTATGGAATAGGCATCAGCAGTTGAGTTCCTGCATTCTATTTGCCTGAAGCAGACGTGACATTATTTGAAAGCAGAGTAACGAGATGCTGGTTAGTACACGCTCAGAGGCAACATGGTTAGTCCAACGAGTGAGTGAACTCTGTACCTTCTCCTATGAATGGGAGGTCTCCTGACAACATCCCCAAGAACTCGCATTGAACTGAAAATGAATGGTGGGAGAGGTCAGTGATGAGGTGGAACAAAATGGACACAGACACATGAGACACACAGACATCACGCCAGGAAGAGCTACAATCCCCAAGGAGAAGCAGCACCGGAAGGAAAGATGATGGGAAGTGGAATGAGAAAAGCATCGGACCCCAAGGGGCCCGGCCACTCCTGTGGAGGGCTAACTTTGCTCCCTCTTTGCTCCAAGGAATTAATCAGATTGCAAGGGACGAGGTTTACTAACTTGAAAAACTAAAAGGATCGGGAGAAACAAAGGCCGTTCAAAACTTACAAAGGGTTTTCTTAGCACTTAAAATTGCAGGCTTCCCTGTGTGCAGGCAATCCGAGGAGCATTATCACACTAATTAAAAGTGATACTCCATCCCATTATCTCTGAGATAGTGGGGCAGTGATGCTGAGCAATCCTTAATGCTAAGCTCCAATAGGAGATTCTCATTAACAGGCTGAAATAGAAATGATTTAGGTGATGGGGTTCTTCTCTTAGCTCAATCAAAGGATCACTACGCAATCCTGGGCAAATCATTGAATCTCAGCTTCCATTTCCTCATCTGAGCTGACTGATCCATAAAGTCCCACCCCAGCTCTGAAGTCAAGGTCATAGCAAAGGATCCACAGTGGGTTATAAAGAAAAGTGACTTAGCAGAAACCGGTTGGGCTCAGTGGATAGAGTATCGGCCTGAAGACTGAAAGGTCCCAGGTTCGATTCCGGTCAAGGGCATGTAACCTGGTTGCGGGCACATCCCCAGTAGGGGGTGTGCAGAAGGCAGCTAGCTGATCAATGTTTCTAACTCTCTATTCCTCTCTCTTCCTCTCTGTAAAAAATCAATAAAATAGCCGAAACCGGTTTGGCTCAGTGGTAGAGGGTCGGTCTGCGGACTGAAAAGTCCCAGGTTCGATTCCGGTCAGGGGGCATGTACGTTGGTTGTGGGCACATCCCCGGTAGGAGGTGTGCAAGAGGCAGCTGGTTGATGTTTCTCTCTCATCGACGTTTCTAGCTCTCTATCTCTCTCCCTTCTTCTCTGTAAAAAATCAATTAAATATATATTTTTTTAAAATCAATAAAATATATTTTTTTAAATGATTTATATATAAAGGAAACACTCATTTCTTGGCACCGTTGTCATCTAAGACAAGAATATCTGGCTGTCAGAATATTTTCTATTGTGTGAATGCTTTAAAGAAAAAAAAAATAATAAAGATACAGCATGAATGCTGCTAAAAAGAAAAGCTTTTAGAAATTGCTTTCTATGTAATTTAGGTATTCCATCTTTCACCCCCGGTACCTCCAAAGCAGAAATCCTTAACAACAAGCACACGGAGAGACTAGCCCCGCAGCCCGGCCCCTCACCTGCGGTGGTTCATCTCCCCGTCGCTGGCTGCGTTCTTGCCGGGCCCCCAGCTGTGCCTCCGGAAGGGGGACAGGGAGCGCATGGAGCCCCTCAGCACCGAGCAGCTGGCGGGCACCTCGGTGATGCTGTCCATCTCCTCCTCCTCCATGTCCCCGGAGCCGGCGGGCTCGCTCTCGCTCTCCCGCCCCTCCGCGCCCGCCCCGTGGCTGTACGAGCCATCCAGGGACTGCTGGTCTCGGGACCCGTGCGGAGCCGGCATCTGGGGGAGGGACACGTCGCTGCCGTGCGAGGAGTGCCGGTCCAGGGAAGCCGTGTCGTCGGTGGAGGAGCTGGATCCGGTGACATCGCAGACGGACTGCTCTTCCTCGGGCTGCAATGGGGAGGGAAGAGGAAGCAGATGCGGTTGAGGAGCAGAACCAAGAAGACGGCCTGCTATTCCCGATCGAGCCGGTGGCTTCATGGCGGGTAGGATGGGCAGGATCGCAACTGGCTCCAGCAGCGACTTCTTTTTTAAAACGTGACCACAGCCGAAACCGGTGTGGCTCAGTGGATAGAGCGTCGGTCTGAGGACTGAAGGGTCCCAGGTTCGATTCCGGTCGGGGGCATGTACATCGGTTGTGGGCACATCCCCAGTGGGGGGTGTGCAAGAGGCAGCTGGTCGGTGTTTCTCTCTCATCGACGTTTCTAGCTCTCTATCTCTCTCCCTTCCTCTCTGTAAAAAATCAACAAAATATATTTTTTAAAAAAGTAAAATAAAAATAAAAATAAAAAAATAAAACATAACCACAGCTGGATTAAATGACCCCCAGGAAAGGGGTGGCCCGGGGTCTATGCTCTTTCTGACCTCTTATTTTCAAGCAAACACGAGACTCGGATTCTTTAAAATTGTTAACTGTAAATCTCCAAGCTGTTAATAAAGAGGCATATGACATCCAAATACCCAACTTCTTAATAACACGATGTGGTTTATCAGTAGCTGAGCATACATTACCAAATTATAAATTATATATGTAATTTCATTGTAGAGAAATAACCTCCTTCTACAGATTGAAACATCCCTTTCCTCTCGGAAATGGTACGTGAGAGACTGGGATGAAATGGAAGATGAAGAGGATGGACAGTCACAGGCGGACAGACAGAGGGACCGCCAGACTAGACTAGACGCCCATTAACTGACTCTTTCTAACTCAGGTCAGTTCCTTCTGTCAACACCCCAACAGAAATGAAGGGAACTCTATCTCTGGGTTCCTGCTGTATAAAATGCTAAATTGATACGCTATCAGGTTCAATTCTCACAAGCCTCACTGACAGGAACGACGTGCTGGGGGGCTAACATTCCAAAATTCTGCGATTGCTTTTAGCGGTCTTCTGAAAAAGTGTCAGGTAACGAGGCCACCTAAGATCATCCATCAATGCCCAAATTCTGGCCACAGATTTTTTTTTTTTTTAATATATTTTATTGATTTTGTACAGAGAGGAAGAGAGAGAGATAGAGAGTTAGAAACATCGATGAGAGAGAGTCATCGATCAGCTGCCTGTTGCACACCCCCTACTGGGGATCTGCCCGCAACCAAGGTACATGCCCTTGACCAGAATCGAACCTGGGACCCTTCAGTCTCCAAGCCGACGCTCTATCCATTGAGCCAAACCGGTCCCGACAGGCCACAGATTCTTGAATAGAAGAACTCTATGCCCGGCCGGTGTGGTTCAGTGGTTAAGCACTGATCTAGGAACCAAGAGGTCACTGGGTTGGACTGCCGGTCAGGGCTCCTGCCTGGGTTGCAGACTGGATCCCCAGTAGGGGCTGTGCAGGAGGCAGCCGACGGATGACGTTTTTCTTTCATTGATGTTTCTAATTCTCGATCTCTGCCCTTTCCTCCCTCTAAAATCAATAAAAATATACACTTAAAAAAAAAGAAAGAAAGAAATCTATGCTTTTTTCTCACTTCACTGAGAACTGGCTGAGTATTATCAGGCCAAATTGTACATAAAATAATCCATCTGGGCAGTAGAGTCTTTTATAAAGTGATGGGGCGGGTGGGAGAATAAACACGAAGCTCATAACACTCACCCAGAAGTCACGTTACTAGGCAGGAGGCAGACTGAGTGGGATCACAGAGTCTGAGACAAACTCGGCAGCCGTTACAGGGACCTGGGAGGCCAGGCACACTGCCGGCTGCAGGAAGTGACCTAACGCACGGACGGCATGGTTTGCATTAAAGATGTCGCAACGGCTCTCCCACAGACCGTCTTTCAGAGGAGGGTGGCGGGGAGGGCTGGAGCCTGGGAAGGAACTGGGGGACAGCCTGCAGGGGCGAGCACGCATGGGGGTGACCACCGAGAAAGACTTTTAAGTAGCGGATGGGCCGTGTGCCACGGCTGCGCTCCTATGTAAATCAGGGGCTATTAAAGCAGGTGTTGGGAGACAAAATAAACAAATTGTAGAGTCAGGTCTGGGAATAAACCTCAATTCTGTTGCCAGCAGAGTCATTCTGGGTAAACATGACCCACCGGAGCGTCTATGTCCTCAGGACTCGGAGCGTAAAACCACCCGCCATACAGCGTTGCTGGGATCATGAAATGAGATCACACATTTTATAAAAAATTCAGTGCCGAGTGAATAGCATGTACTCTGTAAATGTCAGTCTGCCTCTCTCCATTCTGTCCATATGCAAAGTCTTGATAACGCCAGGGAAAACATTTGTCACAAAACCTCTCATGGGCACAAGAGAGAGAACCCACAGGCCTCCGAAGAGGCCACTGGGCATCCCAGTGCCAGCAGGGCCAGCCGAGAAGTCCATGCCCTCCTGCCTTCCTGAGGGCGCAGCTGTGAAACCAGGGAAGACAATTTGGGGAGTAAAAGTGGTATCACGGGGTCGTGACATCCAGGAGGTCACGGATGAATTCCCGGTCAGGGCGCATGCCTGGGTTGTGGGCTCCGTCCCCGGTGCGGGGCATGCAGGAGGCAGCTGACCAGGAATCGAACCCTGACCTCATGCTTCTTAGGTTGATGCTCAACCACTGAGCCATGCCGGCCAGGCAAATCTCCATGCTACTGTCATAGCTTTGCGATGGCACCACCACACGGGCCTTGAGAATGTATCTACCCACTGGCACTGCTCCCGTCACTGCCCAAAGTCACCAGGAACTGTCTCACAGATGCCTCCACAGCTGCCTCGCCTGCCCCTCCCCCTCGCTGCTAAGACAGCCTTCTGCGGGCACAGGGCTGGCTGCCCGTGCCCACCCTGCTGCGGGAAAGGCCTCCAGGTTTCTTAGGAAACACAGCAGAACACGATGCAACTAGGTGCAAAAAAAGAAAGCGCCCTCCGCCCTCTTGGAGGGCCTCAAATTATAAGCAAAACACGAGGTAATTCATGTGCTGCTGGGCTGGGCTTTTCGCTGAGAAAGCCTGGGCTCCCTAGCGGAGATCTAGAAAGTTCCAAAAAAGCCGCTTGACATCACCCAGCTCCACAGGGAGCTCCAGGCCTGAGCACATTAATCAGCATGACTCTGTGGTTGGTTTACACATGACATCATGCGGCCTTCCTGCCCGCGGACAAGTACTCGCTGTCATGTGACTCCATTCGCTTCCAGTGCTTGCGGTGATGCCGCAGAAAACAGAGGGACCTGGGGACCTGGCGCCCCTTCTCGGAGGGACCCCAACGCTGCTCCGCAGGGACCACGGCGGAGCCAGCGAGAGGCCGAGAGGCGGTACCTTGGAGAAGACGAGGCTGTCCACGTCCTCGCTGGGCGACTGGAAGAGGTCGGAGTCGCTCCCGGATTCTCTTTTAAGGTCGCCCTGGGTGGGGGCACACTCCCTGCCCAGCCCGGCGTCCAGGAAGTTCTCGCATTCTGAAAAAGAGACGGATTCAATCAATACATTAAAATGACCGTTTCTTTCCTTCCAGCGGTCAGACTGGGGGTTTGCGGCTTCACCGAACGGGGCGGCCGAGCGATGAGCCGAGCCTCCAGTGGGGCCCAGAGGTTCAGCACTGACTATAAACCAGGAGGTCACAGTGCCATTTCCAGTCAAGGGCACATGCCTGGGTTGCGGGCTCCATCCCCAGTAGGAGGTGTGCACGAGGCAGCCCATCAATGATTCTCTCTCATCACTGATGTTTCTCTCTCACCCTCTCCCTTTGTCTCTGAAATCAATAAAATAAATAAATAAAAATCAGGGGTCTTCTGGAGTACCCTGACACACACACACACACACACACACACACACACACACACACACACTGGGTGGAGCAGTGGGTGTGCGCTTTCCACTCCTTTCCCTTCCACACATGGAAAAATCAAAAGCCCCGTCCCGCGGCCGAGGGAAAATGGGGGGCTGGCCAGGAAGAGAGAGGCTGTCCCAGCCCCTGTGCTGAGCCCGGCAGTCCAGCTGGCAGCCGATCACGCACGTCCCAGCCCCCAGACTGGAAAGCACCGGCCTGGCCATTCTAATGGAAAAGCCACAGAGGGGCCCGGGCAGCCCCCCCCAGCGACGCCGCCCCCAGAACAGAGCTCCGACTACGGGGACCGCTGACCGAGGCGGCCGAGGCGAGAAGCATCGCCGTGGGAGATGCCGGAGCCGGCTGCTGGGCCGGAGTGGGCAGAGCAGGAAACAGGGAGACAGGATAGGGAAGGACTTAAGCCGTTATGAAACCCCACCAATGGGGGGAGAGAGGGTTCAATATAAGACTATGCAATACAACCACAGCCCAATAGTTTCTAGAAAAGCCCGTAAATGATGCCGCCATAGTTTTCAAAGCAGGTTACTAGAATTTGGAAAGGTAAACAGGAGTTTTGGGGGTAATGTAGACTCAAGAGGCCAGAATGTAATCGGTCGGTGTTATGGCAGCTGCAGGGACAGGCAATGGGTTACAGATGACACCGTGGCATCCGGATGGCTCCCGGTCAGATGATACCCGGTGATGCTCGGGAGGTCAGAGACAATGGGGCACGGCGACGTGAGGGAACGTGCCTTCGTCACCGTGAATTGGTGGCTACACCTGGTAAACAGCCGGGATTCCAGCTAGCCACAGCCACGCGCTGTGTTATTACCAAGCCAGGCTGTAAGCACATCACACCCTCGTGTGTTGTGGCTGAGACCTCCTGAGCGCTTAGGGAAAGACTCAATCCCTGACAATGCTTCCAGAGCTTAAGGTTCTGATTGGCCGCACAGGGGAGCGACCAAAGGAGCTTTGACAGAGTGATGCCCAGGCCACAGCCCAGAGCAAGTGAATCAGATACTCTTTTTTTTTTTTTTTAAATTTTCATTCTGGAATGTGAAGCTGTTTTCAATTACAGTTGACATAAAATATCATATTCTTTCCACGTGTACAACACGGGGATCTGATATTTTTATGTTCCTTACAAAGCGATCACCATGAGACTCCAGTAACCATCGGTGGCGGTACCGTTATTGCGGTGTCACTGACAGCATTCCCTATGCTGTCCGTGACACCCCGTGACCTACTTACGTCGTAACTGTAAGGTTCCACCTCTCCATCCCCTTCGCCTTTTTGCCCGTGCGCCCATTGCTCAACCCTGCCAGGACACTTCCAATGTGTAGCTAAGATTGAGAGCCACAAGACTTAGTCCTTCACACCCTATATTTATAGTTTTACTGGACTAAGACATTTCATTATGCTATTGTATGTCATGCTAAGGAAGAACAGATCTCTAAATCGAACGACCTGGTGTGGGAGGGGAACCGTGGCTCTGGAGCAGGTGCATTGTGGACACAGGCGCTCGAGCAAAGCGGGAGGGGGACCTCTACTTACCTGGGCTCTGCGTGGGCGCCAGGAGGGGGGCTGCGTCAGCACACGGCTCGATCGCGCACCAGCTTTCCCGGTTTATCTGGAAGGGAAAAAGCAGACTGAGTGTCAGACAGTGGGGCCAGGCGGGACGCTTTTCCAGCTGCTGCAAGTGCATCCTCTGCTCCATCACTCCCATCTTTTTCTTTAAAAATGGACTGCAGCCGAGACTGGTTTGGCTCAATGGATAGAGCGTCGGCTTGGGGACTGAAGGGTCCCGGGTTCGATTCCGGTCAAGGGCATGTACCTTGGTTGTGGGCATATCCCCGGTAGGGGGTGTGCAAGAGGCAGCTGATCGATGACTCTCTCTCATCGATGTTTCTAACTCTCTATCTCTCTCCCTTCCTCTCTGTACAAAATCAATAAAATATATTTTAAAAAAATAAATAAATAAATAAAAATGGACTGCAAAGTGGGCAAAATTATTTTAAGGAAAAAATACCTTTGCACAATACACACAAGGCAATCAATAATTAATGCTCCGGGGAGATTTTTGATAAAACTTAGGCATGTAAGTCATTTTTACTAAATCTAATAGAATTTTTAAATTACCGTTAGCGATTTTAACACACCTCTCTCCGCAATTGCTAAAACAAGTAGACATAAAGTCCGTAAGGATACAGAAAACCGGAAAGACATTATCAACCAATTTGATCTAACAATCACACCGAGCACTTCCTGCAATAATAACAGAACACATTCTTTGGAGTGTGCATGGGAGATGGATCATATTCTGCAGAAATAAATGCAGTAGAAAAGAGAGAAACAATAAAATAAATAAAAATCAAAAGGTGACTGCCTTGAAAAGATCAATGATATTGATAAAACTCTAGCTAGGCCGAGCAAGAACAAAAGTTACAAATTACCAGTATCAGACATTAAAGGGGGACATTATCACAGAACCTACAGACACTGAAAAGATAACAAAGAAATAAGTACTATGGGCGACTTGACTGCATATCACTACAACCCAGATTAGAGACCTTGTCCTTAGACGTGTTTGAGGAGCATAGAAGCCCCAAGGATTGAAAAAATGGCTCTGAGTACATGCATGTAGCACATGTGTTGTCATGTTAGTCTCCTTCCCAAAAGGTGGCCTCTGAGGCTGGGGTTTTACATGAACAAAGAAGCCAGTTCTTTGAACTATCAGCGCCCTTCTTAGCCGGCTCTGAGACGAGGCTTGGCCAAAGAGTCTGATGGCCAAGTTCGGATTAGGAGACACAATAGGAAGAAACAATAGCGTTGAGACCACTAATAACTTGAGTTTTAAGAGAAAAACAAAGATGATGGTGATGATCCCTCTATCCAGATTTCCAGATTTTTCCCTGATGGAATCTGTTAGCCATTAGGGCTGGCAACAGACTGACTGGGCCGAGGGAGGAAGAGTTCAAGATTATTCACCAATTTTTGAGCAAGTAGCTCAAAATGAGGAAAACAGAAACTTGGCCATTAGATGGCCGTAACTTTTGGAGGGATCAGGCACCAAAACAGAGTTCCTGGCTCTGGCCACATTCACGAGTCTCTAAATAAAAAAACAAAGTTAGTCCTTTGTCCATATCGTCCTCATGACAAAAAGATCATGGCCGGCCGCTGCAGGTAGTCTCAACATCCTGAGTTCCAGTGCCACGTGGGTAAGAGACGCTGCTTCCAAAGAAATGCCAGAACCCTCGCCCCAATGCCACCTGGGACCCCTGGCGATTGCGTAAGCCACGCCCACGCCGAGTTCCCATCAGTCTGAAAATAGAGCTGTACATATTTTCGGCGCGGAGGGAGCTGGCTTTTGTTTCTGGCAGCGCGTCTGCTACTGTTTATATCCGAGCATCCTCATAACACGGCCCACGGTTACGCCCTGCCTTCCCAGCCCCTGCCCGCGTTGACTTCCTCCGCAGCCGTCTTGGGAGATGCGGCCAGAGTCCAGCTCGGAACAAAAGGAAGCAGAGCCCACCATCCGGACAGCGGAGCCAACACCTGAGTCAGTGTTTTCGGGGAATCGGACCGTCAGAGGGCAGATGCGGGGGCTGTCTCCAGCCTTCAGCCCCCGTATCTCTCGTTTAAGACCATGTGCGAGTCTCTCAGAGCAAGCCAGCTTTCCAAGCATGTGCATTTCTCTGGAAAATCACACCGGCGTTAAGGACAAACCACTCCTTCGGCTTTGGCTGGGAGGTCAAGAGGCCTGCGGACATCATGAGTAGGGAGAAGGGGACGGACCCTCGTAACCACTCTCATCCAGTGCATACAAAACATGGTTGCAAATCTTTCCACCAGCCATCCGAAACTCTGAATTACTAGCTACAAGGTGTTAACCACCAGCTAGAGTATGCTCATCAAACACGTGAGAAAACGGTACCCCAAATTATAGAACAGAAATGGCCACCGGACTACATCAGTTCAATCACCAGTTAACTCTCGGTTCTGACCCTCTTCTTTCTGGGATGCTAGTTCTGCCAAGTTTCTGATCCTTGCTATCCTCTTGTGTTAAGAATGGCCTCAGGAGCCAAAACCGGTGTGGCTCAGTGGATAGAGAGTCGGCCTGCGGACTGAAGGGGCCCAGGTTTGATTCCAGTCAAGGGCATGTACCTTGGTTGCGGGCACATCCCCAGTAGGAGGTGTGCAAGAGGCAGCTGATCGGTGATTCTCTCTCATCGATGTTTCTAACTCTCTATCCCTCTCTTCCTCTCTGTAAAAAAATCAATAATATATATATATATATATATTTAAATATATATATATGATGTTCCTGCGAGACTGAGACCTATCTTCCTCTTGTCATTCTCCCTCCCCCCCGCCCTGCCCCGCCCCCAGACGTGTCAAAGGATGGAGAGTCAAGCATACAGAGGTCCCAAACACTAGGCTCTACCGAGTATCTGAGGACAAACGTTTTAAAACATGGGTGTGATTTCATAAAGGAAATCCCATTTCAGAGAAACTAAAACGAATATTGTCTTGGAGCAACTTCCAAATGCCAGGTGACCCAGAGCACCACCTGGTAGCGAGGACAGAGGGACAATGACACCATCACACTCCCATACCAGCCCCTGTCGATTCTTCTGGGCCCATTATTCGTCTCAATGGACCAATGAAACAATGGGGGTGCCTCAAGCAATGGACTAGCTTGGTAAATCAATAAGATAGCGCCACGATTTCCTGGACGGGGCCATGCATTACCGCTTTGCCTGGAATTCCCAGCCTCACACAGGTTTAGGAACTAAGGTTCCGGTCGGCATCCCTGAGCCACTTGGGATGCTTCCAACTTCCCCTGTTTTTGCCAGAACTTCCAATAAGCACTCCCATAAGTCACCCAATATTCCCAGACTCCCCACTTCTGCCTGGAGGAGCCCTTGCTAATTTTAGATCCCAGGATGCCTTCTGTGAGCAATTAGCCATCCGGAGGCTCCGCCCCCATCCTGCTTAGACACCTCACACTGAGCAAACAAACACGGCCATCAGCAGTCTGGGCCGGACCTGAAAAACAGTCAGTCCGGCCAAAGGACCCCCCTCGCCACCTGGTAAACACATTGATTGGAAAACCTTTCAGAGTTGGGAGTGAAGAGGTGGCAGGAGCAGCAGAAAAGGCTGAGACAAAAGACAGACAGATGTGGAGACAGAGGCAGCCCAGGGAGAGATGCCCAGACAGATGGGGCCAGGTGGGCGGTGAGGGAGGAGGGACAGACAGACATCGCAGGAAAGAGCAACGCTCAGGAGGAATCTCTCCCCTGGAGATTTTCAATAGCAGGTTCTCCTGGGAGTAAGAATGCATTCTGAAGCAGATACAGTGATGTTTAAACAATAAGTGGCTCACTGCTCATTCTCAATCCCACTGCTTTTGTTCAGATAGTCCTTTATTTTATTAATCCTCACCCAAGGATATTCATCACATTGATTTTTTATTTTTAGAAAGAGCGGAAGGGAGTGGGAGAGACAGACAGAGAGAGAGAGAAACATTGATGTGAGAATGAGAAAGACGCATTGATTGGTTACCTCCCACGCTCACGGGAGGGTTACCTGGCAACTGAGGTACATCACTTTGACCGGAATTAAACCCGGGACCCTTCAAGTTCACGGGCCGACACAAAACCAGCTCAGCTAGGACCAGATATCCCCTTAAGAACCCTAAAATCGCCGAAACCGGTGTGGCTCAGTGGATAGAGTGTCGGCCTGCGGACTGAAAGGTCCCAGGTTCGATTCCGGTCAAAGGCATGTATACCTTGGTTGCGGGCACATCCCCAGCAGAGGGTGTGCAGGAGGCAGCTGATCGATGATTCTCTCTCATCGATGTTTCTAACTCTCTATCCTACTATCTTCCTCTGTGTAAAAAAAAATCAATAAAATATATATATATATATATATATATATATATATATATATATATATATTTTTTTTTTTTTTTTAAATCCTAAAATTGCCAACCGCACACACACACACACACACACACACACACACACACAATGCTCACACATACTCCCTCAGCCCTTCTCGCTGCAGGCGCCGCTATGGGAATCCAGAGGACAGAGCACGGGTGGCCTTACCTTCAGCAACACCACGTCCACCGTCCTGTCCACCTTGGAGATGTCACACAGGCTGTAGCGCCGCTTATGCCGCTCATACATCCTGCCCGGCGCGGGAGAGAGGAGCAGAGCCTTTGTGCCCGGGGTGGACTTGGGGGGCAGGCGCCCTCTGCCAGTCCAGAGTTCCAGGCTCCTCCCCGGGAGCTGCAGGGGTCCGGGCCTGCCAGATAGCGCCCTGTACAGAGCCCTCACAGGGGCAAACACAAATTCAACAGGAACCCGGCGGAATCCTGTTCCTTGCACTGACCCAGAACTTTCTGACAACTTCGGAGCGCTGGGATAATGAGTTTATCATTCATAATCTAAACAACGCGTGCCTCCCTCCCGGTGCTATACTTCATGCGGATCTTGGCTGAAGGAGAAGCCCGCGCCGTTTCCATCGCTGGCGATAACTCCGGCAGGAAAACTAAGAATGAACCGGCTGAGCATAATGGCTGACGCACGTGGGGGGGAAGAGACCAGCGCAAGCAATCAAAATCCGGGGTGTACTTTGTCAGAAGAAGAGAGGAAAAGGGAAGGCGATGCTATTGCAAAAGGATGGCATCAAAAAAAAAAAAAAAAAAAAAAAAATCCCATTAAATTGTTCTTGCTTTAAAAAAAAAAGAGAGAGAGAGAGAGAGGAAAATAAAAATGTTCTTTACGGAAGAAAAAAGCAGACGCTTGGAGAGCTTGTCTGGAGCAGAGAGCCTTCCGGGTCCGTGTCTGCTCCCGGGCTGCAGGGCTGGGTTCTGATTTAAGTTGAAAATATGTAATGACAGCAGAGAAGGAGGAAAAGGCCCCTCCTTCTCCCCCCCTCCCGCCCGCCCCCCTTTAGGGCGCTGGCCCTGCCCAAGCCCAGCACGCCCCCCCTTCTCGCTCACAGGGACGTCAGGACTTGCCCTTTCACAGCCTCAGAGGCTTGCAAACCTAATTGCAGTGGTGGCAGCTGATTCACCTGGCAAGGAAAGAGAGAAAAACAAGGCTTCCTTCTCCCGCTGCTTCCTCCTCCTCTTCCTCCTCTTCCTCCTCCTCCTCCTCCTCCTCCTCCTCCTCCTCCTCTGTCTGTCCCCTCGGAGCCGGCTCTGTCGGGCGGCCCGGATGCTTTGATGTCGGAGCAGGAGGGTAATGCAGGGAGGTGGGTGTCACCCTGACCACTACCAGCATGTGCGACACAAGGATCTCTCCACCGAGTCCCGAAAACTGAAACCACCCGAGGCACACGCCGGAGCAGCTCCCTGCCAAACGCAAACCGGTGATTTCACGGGAGAAAAATGTGAGCCAAGCACTGCAGGGCTGTTTTTCCAGGGTCCAGAAGGGGCCCCTAAGGTGTCCGACGAGGTTTAACAATCACCAAGAGTTCAGCTTCGTATTTTTTTTTTTTTATGTGTTGAGGGGGTTGATGGACAGAAGGGGGGCTTCCAAGAGAATGAGAGAGGAGAGCAGGGCAATGAATGGGGACGTGTGTGTGTCATCGCTCTTTGTGACGGAGGAAGTCACCTGGCTGGGTCTTCTCAGCCCTCAGGGAGCCCCATGCAGCCCCAGGCTCGGCTGCTACCGCTCCTGCCTGTTTGTTACAGTTTGAGACCTCGCTGGCCGCACCCTTTGGAACATTCTCGGGGCCAGACCTCTTCCAGAATCCACTCTCTCACTCCAGACATTCCCTCACTGAGGTTGAAAATGCTTGGGGGGAGAGAGGAGGAAAGGAGGAGGAGCAGCTGGGGGAAGGAAAAGGAGAAAGAGGGAAGGAAGAAAGAAGAAATAGAAAGACTTGTCTCCGGGGGCATTGGCCTGATTTCCCTCAACTGGCCAGGTGTCCTCGCCGGACCTGTAGGGTGTGAATGAGGGGGTTCGAATGCCACAACAGCGAGGAGGAAGAAAAGAGACTGAACACCATGGGTATGGCGAGCAGAGCTGGAGACGGGGTTTTTCAGGAACTGGATGTACAGGGAAGAGAGGTCTGATGAGTCATCTTTTCCCCAGGCCAGGCATTCACTTGCTAACTGGCTCAAAGGACAGGGAGGCGGCTGGTGGGCTATAATGCAAGCATTTTCCACCTCCGTGCTAACTCACAGCTGCAGCCACTCCGAGCCCCGACCCCCCAGCCCCACTACCTCGGGGAGCAGCCAGCCTCCCTCCCCACGTGCCCAGGGAGCCTTGGCCCTGGGACAGTCCTAATACGGACAGTGGACTAGGGGCGCTGCTCATCCCAGGGACGATGGGAACCAGTGGGGACGCGATGACTGGGGAAAGATGACAAGCTGTAAATAAGATTCCTGCTCAGGCTTACTACCGAAAGGATGGGAACCTGGTCAGCAACACACGGACATTTTGAAACTACGTGACCTACGGCACCAATGGAGAGATCCTTTAGGCTTTGGTGTATGGAAAACGTGGTAATTTATCATCTTTTCTGCACGAGCTTCCGCCGAGCTGTCATTCAGCGCCCGTTCCCCTCCCCGTCTGCACACGGGGCTGTCTCCCCTCTGTCCTCGATATGGTTTATTCCTCTCGGCCGCTCCCTTCTGTTTTAATTAGATCCGAATGTTTCCTGCTTCCAAGGTTCCCAGGCATCTCTCTCGGGACCAGATGCTTCAATCACAATAAGGCCTTTCTACCTCAGCCTCTTCCACGGACACCGATGTACATGACCTATACGGATCTAACGGCTATTTTGTGCCGTGCAGTGAAGGCAAACCGAATAAATAACAAGGTTTGTCCTCGAGAAGTTTATATAATTAGAGAGGAATCTGCTTCGAAATAATATAATTATCCAAAACGGCCCAGATTGCTGTTTTGAGACATATAGACGAACCTTTTTCATTTCTGTCTGAGTGCTGCTCGCTGCGAATGGGGACTTCTCACTTTTTCTGGACACATACGTGTATTTCAATGATTTGGACTCGTCTTTGCGTATTCCGTTCCTTCTTGGAGCAGAAACGGCCTGGGTGGGGAAGAGTCTGTTTTCCTCTCCCCTCTGGATCGGATCAGCACTCCCCAACGGGAGACAGACTCCGCAGCCCTGTGCTTTTTTGCCGCTGATGCGACAATTCCAAGTTTTTATCGAAAACATCTGGACCCGCGGAACAGTTATTCTGTTATAGAATTTTGAAACGCAGCAACCAATCCCTTCAAATCCAAACCGGAGCTGAGAGTTACAAATGTTCGTGCTGAGGCTGTCCCCTCTTTTCCTTTAATTCTGGGAACTTGTCACTATGGAATAACCTAGCGATTATTTACAATAGCAGTTATTTACAAGATTAATCACACCTCCTTCTCTCTGTGTCCTTCTGTCCGCAACAAGGGCTTCCAAATTCCTCAACAGAAGAACCAGTGCTTTTAGTCTGTTCAGACCACAGGCCCGACATGTGTTCTTAAAATTCCAGAAAATGAAGAATAACAATATTGTATGCGTTAGAATGTTTAGCAATTCTGTTCGAGAACTAAATTTCCTCCTGGTTTGTTCAACGACAAGATCTAACCCCTTACCCGGATTATTTAACCTCCCCAAAGGGCAGACCTCTATTTGGCTCCCTTTGTTCCAGTTGGGGCAGAGCTCTGCCTGAGTCCCAAAGAGGGCGCTGCGCTAGGGCGCCACCTAGTGGGCGTGCTGAGGATCCAAACAGAACGCTCAAGGCCGGTCAGCAAAGCAGCGGCATATGACCGGGCCCTGCTTACATGACTCATCAGTGACTCATGTAGTCTCCTCAGGAACGCCACCAGGTAGGGTGAAAACCCAGGGTTCTTTCCACCCTGGGGTGTGCCATTATCTCCCTTAGCAACCTGAAACAATTGCTCCGACTCCCTGCACTTAGGTTTCCAAAAACTGAAAAATGAGAGGGTAGGGACACGGTGGCATACTTGAAATTCCTTCTTGATCTGATACCATCGGTCTGAGACTAAGAAGTATTTATCACCCGCCATATAGCTAGCTCACAGGAACTGAGAAATTTGCTCAGACCCTGCGGTAGAGAGCATGCAGTGTTTTCTTGCACAATTATACCTGCCCCTTTATTCCACTTTTCATGTGAAACGGGAAGGAAGGAAAGCTCTCCCCCGGGGGACAATTTCCATTAATCTGTGATTTCATTAACCCCAACCAACATGTGACTCCGTCCGAGTTGCACGCTTGTTGGCAGAATTTACTAGAATACAGGTGAAACACCAGCCTCCACTTGAGCAACTCCAGGCTGCTTAGAACAACAGTCTGCTTGGCATATGGCGTTTGGTGCTTACAGGAGGAAGGACATGGCTTACAATGCCTGCAAAGGCACTCTTTCCATCTCGGCTTTCCTTTTTCCTCTCAGCGTAGATGTTCAAGTGCTACTGGCCCTGGCGTTTCTCTGACCCCAAGATTTGGAGACCCCAAGATTAAAAGAGTGAAGGGAGAAGAGAGAGGAAGGCCTAAAGGGTGAGCAACCAGCTACTCTTTTCAAACCAGTCGTAGACAGCAGCAAGCCACTCCATTGCTCTAACCCTCGAGGGCAGTGGTTCTCAACCTTCCTAATGCCTCAGCCCTTTAATACAGCTCCTCCTGTGGTGGTGGCCCCCGACCATAACATTATTTTCGTTGCTACTTCATCACTGTCATTTTGCTACTGTTATGAATCATAATGTAAATATCTGTGTTTTCTGATGGTCTCAGGCTCTACAGCAGCGTTTCTCAACCTAGGACCGTCGGAAAGCACAGATATTTATATTACGATTGGGAGCTAACGGTGGCAAAAAGGAATTAAGATGGGAGAATATAAGGAAAGACAAAGCTTTAAAAAGGTCGCTTCGCAAACGTGTGCTCCTTACAGGGAGATAGATCTCCTGGAACGAGCCCCCCAAATGTTAAGCTTTATTAAAATGACCAACTGCGTGGTGAAATTAAAGGAGGGAGGAGGGAGAAAGGGTGACAGCAGAATCATAATCTCAGGAGGAAAAGCAGCGACGGCATCCTTTCACGTCTAGGAAAGGGCTCCAGGGGCAGTGGTCGGCAAACTGCGGCTCGCGAGCCATAGTTTGCTGCTTTGTTGACTAATGAGTTTGCCGACCACGGTCCTGGAGCAAATATATTCATTAGTAACAACATTAGTGAGCCTTCCTGCTTCTCAGGTGTGTCCACGTGTACACTTACACGTTCTCCTCATAAAAAACCTGTGAGGTAAACGTCACTGTCACACACAGAGTCTAATCCCAGGGCGCAGCTCGTAAAACGAGTCTGCATTAAACTGAGTTCTGTAAATCTTTCTTTCCACCAAATTGTCCTTTTTCAAAATGTATTTTTATTATTTCAGAGAGGAAGGGAGCGGGAGAGAGAATTACTAATGAGCTGCCTCCTGCACGTTCCCCTCCTGGGGATCGAACCCGCAACCCAGACATGTGCCCTGCCTGACTGGGAACTGAACCGTGACCTCCCGGTTCATAGGTCAGAGCTCAACCACTGAGCCATGCTGGCCGGGCATGGAACAGTAGTTCTTTAAAAAGATCAACAACATAGACCAGGACCGCAGATGGAAGAGTCGTCTTGGGAAAAGAAGAAGAAAAAAAAAGCCGTTTCATTTGAGGCAAAAGGAAAGAAGTAATAAAAGGCAGATATTTATAGGTTATTTTCCTGGCCCATCCCCAAGTGCCTGATTTGGACGGGACTCCTGGTGCCCTGAACCATCCCCGCCAGAGGCCGGAACAGCGGGGAGCACTGGGCTAAAGAGCACCGAGCTGCGTCGAGCAGGACTCTGGGAGACAAGCCCACGGCAGGACCACCTCTGTAGCCTTTTCTCACCTCTCCTCGGACCTCCCCTACGGCAGCTGCGCACATCAGATGGCTGTGCTCAGCCCGGGTCCCGCACCCGGCAGCCTCCGGGCTGGTGCTCCCGCCCTGAGCACTCCTGTCACACCGGAAGCAGCCAGGTCAGTCCCCATAGCTAGCTGGGCATCGGTTACACAAGGCTCCTGAGCAAGATAGCTCCTGTTTCTCTGGGTTTCCTTCCGGTTCTTGGCCTTCGCCTTCACCAAATGGTTCCTGTTGGAATGAGTGAACAGCTACCTCTGTCTGAAAAGACGCTTCCAGGGGAGACTACATTCTCAGGACGAGATCTAACGGGTGCAGGCCATGTAGATTCAGAAACTCCTTCGTTCATAAGTTTAAATGGCCCTTGGGTTCCTGGGTACAGAGACAAGCACTAGAGGAATCGGGCATGCCTCTTCTGCTCGCTACCAACAAGTGACATGAGCACCCTGGACCTTATCAACCAATGGGACGTGCCAGCCTGGCCAGGGATGCTCAGTGGATAGAGCACCGGCCCGCAGACTACAGGGTCGCAGGTTTGATTTTGGTCTACAGCGCGTTCCTCAGTTGTCGGAGGCAATCAATCCATGTGTCTCACATCGATGGTTTTCTCTCTCTCTGTATCTCTCCCCTCCCTTCCACTCTCTCTAAAAATCAATGGGAAAACATCCTTGGGTGAGGATCAATAACAACACACACACAGACACACACACACAGACACACACACACACACACTCTGCACAAAACGGTGCATTGCTAAAAGCATTTTGCTAACTTATTCAGATGGTGTGTGCTGGGTCGGATGACTGGCAGCATTGACTGGTGGTGAGCTATGTAAGGACAATGCATCGGACAAATCAGGTAACTTAAGGAGATAGTGTAAGTAACAGATCAGATCATCAAGTGTTATCAGGGCCAAGCCTTGAGCTTCCAGCACTGAGCAGGATACACTGTGTCTGACTTGCCCTCTACAAGACCAGCAGTCACATCTCCTCTGCTTCATCAATGTTTCTGACTCTCTATCCTTCTCCCTTCCTCTCTGTAAAAAAATCAATAAAGTATATTAAAAAATATATATATTTCTTTTTAATTAATTTTCTTGCAATGTGCACGAATTCGTGCACCAAGCCACTAGTTTGCTTATAAAAAGACCTTCCTAAAGGTACATTTGTTTTGTGAAAATAAATGCCAATACTTAAAGTCCTTTTACATCAAAAATGGCCCAGCAGTACCTCCGCTTAGCAGCAGCTGTTTAAATTCCCTGTACAGCTATGTGTATCCAAAAGCAAGAGGTTTGCTTTTAAAAACGTTCGACAACTTCCACTTCTTAATTTATGTATAGATTTGTGTAATCATCTCCCTCGGTTACGCTAAATTAGTTATGTGATCAAGTCCTTTTCAGAGGAAAAGAATCAACTAGCCCTCTCTTCCTCTGTTATTAAAATTAAAAGCTCACTTCACATCCCCTCCTCCTTGCTCTAGGCTGGACAATGGGTTACAAATCAGAGGAACAGCTGCTAGGAGAATGAGACAGCCTGGCTTGGCCACAGCTGCCGCCTCCGTGCTTTCACAGCTTGGTCGGGGCCCCTGCAGGCATTGGGAAAGGACTTGTTCAGTGACCCTTCTGCCTCCCCATCCCCACACCATGCTAAAGCTCTCCATCTTCCTTGTCTTTGGTGGTATCTCCCTTCTTCCTGCTCCCAGCTCCCACCTAGACCTTTTATAAAAAATATATATATTTTATTGATTTTTTACAGAGAGAAAGGGAGAGGGATAGAGAGCTAGAAACATCAATGAGAGAGAAACATCGATCAGCTGCCTCCTACACACCCCCTACTGGGGATGTGCCTGCAACCAAGGTACATGCCCTTGACTGGAATTGAACCTGGGACCTTTCAGTCTGCAGATCGATGCTCTGTCCGCTGATCCAAACCGGTTTCAGCCCACCTAGAGCTTTAAGGAGGGAGGACCGAAGCCACTTTTCACATCAGTCAAGTTCAGGGCACCTTCTTGTCTACCCGCTCACAAGTGGCTGGTATCAGATAACCTCTAGGGGGAGTCTAAGCTTTAAAAAAAAAAAACACCACGATTTGTTCGGAGATCCTATTCTTAAAAAGGGCAGGCAACGCTTTGTGTTCTGTGTAAGCCCAGCTCCTTCCTGGAGAGCCGTGCCAAGAAACAGACACAGGGCAGCACAGACACTGCCGGGTCAGGAATAGAACAGAGACAAGGAAACTCGGGGCGCTACTGAGCACTGGGGAGCTTACCACCCCCTTCCTGTCTTCCTGTACCTGAACCCTCAGGAGATGTCCCTCATCTGAATCCACATGGACAAGCATCTCCTAAAACCCTTCCCGGGAGTGGGGTGTGCCAATGACCAACTGTTCCTCAAAGTCTCCGGGACGGTCTTTTGACTTAAAAAGCAGACCCGAGGGCACTGTCCGCATTACCGTCTATACAGTGTTTCCTCTCACAGCTTTAGGAACTCCTCTGAATAGATTTAGCTGCAGCAGCAATTGCATTAGAGTAGCAGGTCAAGAGAGCCAGGATTTACGTGCTTTCCCTGAGACAAGGAGGAACAGAGAGACTCAGACAAGGAGAAAAACAATGAGCAGAGAGCCTGCGGCGAGCAGACCGGCACCAGGGAGGAGGGTAGACGAGGGAGGAGGCACAGCTCTGTTTTCCTCCCTCCGATCGCCCCGTTGGGGGCACCTAATGGCTCCTGGGAAGGAACGCGCCCCATTGTGTTGTGAGTGCGACGGTGACAGGAACGGGAGGGGCTCCATGGCAACACAATCATGACACACGCATCACTTTCTGGAACCGGAAGAGAGAGACCGACGGCCCACGTCCAGGCCAGCCGTGCTACCAGCAGGGAAAAGTCCCCGGAGGGAGACGTTAATGTTCCACTCGATGCCTCATGGTTCAATGCCGCCAAAAGCAAACAGCAGGAAGAACACGGGTGGGGGGCAGGCCTCAACAGCAGATAACGCCTGCCCAGGTGCCAGGACCCGGGTGTCACTCCCGGCTCATGACTTGGTCTCTCTCAGCAGGTCTTCTTTGGGGGTACATCTTCCTCATCTGACCCTTCATGGCACTCCCAGTTTCTATTACAATGTTCAACACACAAGCCGGTGTGTGTGTGTGTGTGTGTGTGTGTGTGTGTGTGTGTGAAAAGCAAAGGCTAGATCTACTTTTGGAAATGCACAATAGGAGCTTTCCTAAGAAGGAAATCCATTCGAACAATTTATTTAGGGATCTTTGTTATTAGTGTTTGAAGGAAGGTACATATACCCCTCCAAAAATGGACCTATGACCTGAAATGAAGCAGTTCTATAAAATAAAAAAGGAGGTTATTAATATGACTTATTTTTAGACTGGGGGGAGGGAGGGGGAACTCCTTGAAAAATGTTCCCTACAAAGTGATTAAGTTAAGAATTTTGCTCTTATAGAAAGAGTGATTTTAAAAGTCCCACATGATTGTCTGTTCAGTCCAACACATGAGAAATACACCTCAATATTTATTAATTTATCCCAATCATTTCACACTGATCAAGATTTAAGTTCTGCCGAAACCAGTTTGGCTCAGTGGATAGAGCATCGGTCTGCGGCCTGAAAGGTCCCAGGTTCGATTCTGGTCAAGGGCATGTGCATTGGTTGCGGACACATCCCCAGTAGGGGCTGTGCAGGAGGCAGCTGATCAATGTTTCTCTCTCATCGAGGTTTCTAACTCTCTATTCCTCTCCCTTCTCTCTATAAAAAAAAATCAATAAACTATATTAAAAAAAAAAAAAAAAAAAGATTTAAGATCTGCAAGGAACTTTAGAGAGTACCTAACCGCTATCAAAAGAGAAAACAGAGACGAGAGAAATTAAAATAGCTCAAGGTCACTTAAAAATAGAGCCAGGTCAGTACATTACACTCTCCCATATATTACCTACAGATATATTTACACTAAGGGTACAGTTTTTCCACTTGTGGCTTTCCGATCTGGGGTTCCTTTCTGCAGCACTTGTTTTGCAACTATCTCCTGCAGAAGAGCATGTGCTGAAATTTCCTGGAAACTCCATTTCGGAGGAGACATTAAAAAAATAAAAGAGAGTAGCTCTAAAAACTTGGTTTGAAAAAGCTGAGGAGCAAGTTTCCTTGTGGTTGAAACCAATTCTAGCTTTGGACCCAAAAGGGCCAATTAGGGCCAGTCTACTGGCAGCTGCGAGAGGCCAGTTTGTGTTTTCCTAGGTGACATATACACCACAAGACTGCACAGCAAATATGATCGCAGGGACATCTTTTTTTTTCTTTTTTTCTTTTTTACTATATTTTATTGATTTTTTACAGAGAGGAAGGGAGAGAGATAGAGAGCTAGAAACGTCGAAGAGAGAGAAACATCGACCAGCTGCTTCCTGCACACACCCCACCGGGGATGTGCCCACAACCAAAGTACATGCCCTTGACCGGAATCGAACCCGGGACCTCTCAGTCTGCAGACCGACGCTCTACCGCTGAGCCAAACTGGTTTCGGCCGCAGGGACATCTTTTAAGGGACTTTTCAAAAATTGGAAAGGGTTCAGTGAGGGTAGGGTCTATGAGCCATTCTGAGCAGCGGTGTGTGGCTGTCAGGCTCCCCATACTTTCCTCTGGCAGCTGGGCAGGAGGGCTGAGAGGAGCCACTGGAAGCAAAGCTTTTCTCCAGACTCTTGGACTGGGGTTGGAAATGCAAGCTCGCCCCCTTGAGACAAGAGGAAGGAAACGTAGTGTTCCACTGAAAAGAATAAAGGCGTGGAGAGAACGAAGACGATAGCAATCAGAATCTGTCCAACCGTACCCTCATCACCGCCTTGAAGAGACAAGTATTAATGCTGTTGTAAAAATAATTACGAATGCCGGAACTGGTTTGGATCAGTGGATAGAGCGTCGGGCTGTGGACTGAAAGGTCCCAAGTTCGATTCCGGTCAAGGGCATGTACCTTGGTTGGGGGCACATCCCCAGTAGGGGGTGTGCAGGAGGCAGCTGATCGATGTTTCTCTCTCATCAATGTTTCTACTCTCTATCCCTCTCCCTTCCTCTCTGTACAAAACCAATAATTAAAAAATAATAATAATAATTACGAATGGAAATTCAGTGACTTTGATGTGTGGCTGTGAAGCTATAAAGAGGGGAGCAGGGTTCTGATGGAAAATGCTTTCTTGCTTAGAGAGCATGCTTTCTTAAAGAAGACTAGACTTTCCCAGGAACCCAATACTCAACTCAACATATGGGATTTTCGAGTTGTGTTTGGACACATTTGCTCCTGAGGATTTGGCTGCTGGGACCACTGGCTAATCAGCTTATGCGATGAGCATGTGGAAAAGGGATTATCACAGAGATACATCAATGAGCGGGTACCCCAGGGAGGCAAGTTCCGTCCAACGAACTTGGCCACACGCGGAAGAGAAGGTTCACAGGAGACGTGGAGCATGCGGGCTGCAGCATGGGGACTTGGGGAAGGAAGAAGGAGACAGAATTCTTTCCTGGCCGCCACCGCGGAGCACAGCTCAAGGTGAAGGACCCACAAAGGCTTCTGTTGTGGATGGAAGGGTTCAATGTCATCTCTGTACCTAGTCGTCTCCTTCTTTTGAAAACCAAAGGCAGATCTGGAAAAATCTTAATTTCTGCACCAAAAACAAACTCTTTGGACAAACGCCATCTTGGTGGTATTTTGCTGAAGCTAACCAGATTAGAGGAAGAACATGAGACTTGTTTAAAAAGGAGTCAGCTTTGGTCCTGAGATGGCGAATGGAATTTCTCCAGCTTTCACTGAGAGCATGGGAGGCTGATGGAATGGTTTTAGAACCTCAGTGTGGCCGAAACCGGTGTGGCTCAGTGGATAGAGCGTCAGCCTGCGGACTTGAAGGGTCCCAGGTTCGGTTCCGATCAAGGGCATGTGCCTTGGTTGCGGGCACATCCCCAGTGGGAGGTGTGCAGGAGGCAGCTGATCCATGTTGCTCTTGCATCGATGTTTCTGACTCTCTCTCTCTCTCTCTCTTTCTCTCTCTCTTCCCCCCTCCTCTCTGTAAAAAAATATCAATAAAATATATTATTATTAATAATAAAAATAATAATAAAGCAACTTCGGTGTAGATGAGCCTGTCAGGGGCACTTGTTTAAAATGCTGAAACCCACCCACGTGACCTGGACTCCCCAGAGCGGCCCCTCAGGATGGCTCTCCTGGGAACCACAGTATGCCGAGTATGAACAGTGCTCACACAGAAGTGAATCTAACCTACAGAGGGAACTAGTGAGATGGGGCGGGCCACTAAACCGATCTGAATTCACTGCCTCTCCTTGAAGGTAAAGGAGTTGAACTTCAGATAATCATTCAGGTTCATTAAAATTCTAAATGTCTCCCAGCCTCCCATCTTAAATTAAGGTCTGATGCTCTTCTTGCAGCTTTTTAAAAAATTAATAGCCTTATCACTATTTCTTTTTTTAAATACATATATATTACTAATTTTTTTAGAAAGAAGAATGGAGAGGGAGAGTTAGAAACATTGATAAGAGAGAAACATCGATCAGCTGCCTCCTACACACTCTCTACTGGGGATGTGCCCGCAAGAAACGTACATGCCCTTGACTGGAATCGAACCTGGGACCCTTCAGTCCGCAGGCCAACGTGCTAGCCACTGAGCCGAACTTGTTAGGGCTATTACTGCAGCTTTTATAATAATGTCCAACAAGCAGGAACTGAGTCTCGGTTGTTCCAGGAACCACCTCAGGCCACTGGTTACTTAAGTGGGTGAAAAGAACACTGGACTCTGAAGCTGTGACACTGGCTGATGCCACGCTGTCCTCACTGGGCCAGGCTCAGCGCCTGATATACATTAAATCGCCGAGGGGCAACAGAACAGAACAGATCTTCCAACCAGGGAAGTGTGTAAGAGGGGATGATGTTGAATATTAAACTGTGACTTAACGTTACAGCTTTGGCAACATTTAATAACAAACCACAACCGTCCTGGGTATGACTGGATGACCTGCCTCCTAAGCCGCAGGCTCCACGTCTGAACCACTCTCAGCCCGGGAAAGAGACATCTGTTAGGACCATCTACTGTCTCCAGAGAAACCCGCAGCAGTGATCACGTTAACATGTTTTCTTTGAAAAACAAGCAAGTGCTAATCTTGCTATTGCCTGGTTCCTTCATGAATCATGCTTTTCAGCATCATTAACCTCTAAAGTCTGAGCCCATTTATAGCACAACAAGTCAGGTAGGTTAAGGATGAAAAAAAAATCACTCCTCAGGTTGTGTGACAGGTATCAGACAACCGAACCAAAGCAAACAGGAACTCAATTGTACTTTTCATTAAATACTCCGTAGTGTGCCACACTCAACCGAGGTCCCTGTCTAGTGACAATAAGTACGTTGAGAAGGTTACCAAACAGGGAGACTTCTAGAAGAATTTAAAACAGAGTCCTTGTTGACGTGTGCTAGAAAATGGCCGTAAATGCACCTGCAGAGCACAAGATACACAAATTCTTCCTGTTTTACCTTCATGATGATTCAGTGACAATGATTCGATGAAGCAAGGACTGGCCTGTTCCCAAGGCCAACACAGGGCCTGGGCATGTGTCAGAAAGATCGGATTAAATAATATTAAACAAACGCCACTCCACCCTCAACTGCAACCACAAGCTCCAGCAATCCTTTTGGGGTGCAAACAGGTCCCAGAGGTTAAAGCGAGAGGATAAACGGAGGAGGACCCTGAGCTGTGGAGAAGCTAAGTCACAGGCTAGTTCGGACAGATGCAGACGGGAGCTCTGCCTTCCCGCTTGCTGTCAGTGACTAGAGCGCTCACCACGAAACCGATGACTGATATAGAAAACAAGCCCATTGGCGCTTTCTTTTCAGCCACTGATGCTGAAAATATTCTCTAGTCCAGGAGCCCACTGCCTGCTTTGTGTACAGCCTATGACAAAATCTAAAAGTGGATTTTACATTATTACATGTCTCAAAAATATTACCCAAAAAAGAGTATTTTATAACACATGAACATTATATGAAATTCAAATTTTAGTGTCTATAAATAAAGCTTTTTCTGTTGTTGTTGTTGTTGTTTTTTTGTAACCCTCACTTGAGGATATTTTCCCATTGATTTTTAGAGAATGGAAGGGAGGGGCCTACAGGCTGGGGGGCAGCTCCTGCATTGAGCGCCTGCCCCTGGTGGTCAGTGCGTGACATTGCAACCAGTCCTTCCGCCATTTGGCAGATCAGCGTATTAGGCTTTTATTATATAGGATGAGGCACACTGACCAACCAGAGGAATATCATCTTTCTCAATGCCCAAAACGAGAGAACAGGAAAGCGACGAGGGAGCTTTTTATTTTTAAAAGTTTTGTCTTCTTCTTTATAATGGACAAGATGACGTCACAATGGAGACAGCGCTCATGGGAAAGCAAGCATCGGGCTGTGCTCTCACCACTGCCCTGTTGAGATGGAGGACTGAGAAACGGGCACTTGAATTCAAGGATATGAGTTTGTTCCTTCTCTTTTTGTAGGGGCTTCTGGAAACAAAGGCTCATGTACCCTACCCATGCAGGGTGTGTTCTCTTTTCTTTCCCCGGGGACAAAACGCCACCCAGGCATTAGTCATGAGTATTATCTGCAATAAGGAGCTGGAAGGAACAGTCAGCACCTCCCTCCCAATACACTCCAATAAAACCAGGCTTGTTTATCACAGTTCTGACACTTGAAACAGGCTGGGAGGGTACAGGGCTGTTTACCTACTAGTGGTGCTTTAAGAAGATCTACCACTTGGCCCTCTGAAGAACAAAACCAGTGCACCCTCTGGTCCAGACAGGGAGGACTGGTTTTCTGAGAGGCAATGGAATTGAGTGCGGTAACTTGATTTTCAGTTTCCGAAAGGTTTTTGTTTTTCTTAAACCACGTGGGATCTCTAATGGAAAGCAATGTTTCTCTCTACAAGTGGAAGTTCCAGCAGAAACCGGTTTGGCTCAGGGGATAGAGCGTCGGCCTGTGGACTGAAAGGTCCCAGGTTCGATTCCGGTCAAGGGCATGGACCTTGGTTGCGGGCACATCCCCAGTAGGGGATGGGCAAGAGGCAGCTGATTGATGTTTCTCTCTCATCGATGTTTCTAATTCTCTATCCCTCTTTCTTCCTCTCTGTAAAAAAAAAAAAATCAATAAAATATATATATTTTTTTAAATAAAATTTAAAAAAAACAAGTTGAAGTTCCTTATTTTGAAAATTCATAGCTTTAAAGAAGAAGCCCAGAGTTGGCACATGCATGGGGTGCAATCAATGTGTCTCTCTCTCTCTCTCTCTCTCTCTCACATCAACGTTTCTCTCTTTCTTCCCTCCCTCCTTCCCTTCCACTCTCTATAAAAAGAAAATCAATTGAAAAAATATCCTTGGGTGAGGATTAGCAAGAAGAAATAATATCTCAATAGAGCTATTATGAAAACAAAAACAAAAACACAAAGCACACCTACTAAACATTTTTTCCATCACTAAAATCGACATACTTTATATTGCAGATAGAATATTGAGCTGTAAGTTAAAGTCTCTTTTTTGCTGCTATCAGTTTCTATATAAAGAAAAAGAAAGGATCGGTTTTAGAGCTAACATCCCTTTGGCAATTCTCATTTTGTGACACATTCAATGACAAACCGAAAGGTCTTGCGCTCGCAGGGAAAGTAAAATCTTTTCCATTACCATCTCCAAGGGATCCACTCGGGAAGGCCCATTACACACCTCTGCCTGTGGTACACCCCACGTATGAAGGCTTACTGCATGCATTTCCACAGGTATACATCATGGAACAAGCGAGAAAGGGAAAAGGCACTACCATGAAAAAAAACAAACAAACCCACAAACAGAAAAACAAGGCCGTAAAGCAGACCCGTATGCCAGGCCTTGTGCTGGTGAAGATCCGAAGGCCACTCACCGCCTGCGTCTTCAGGCCCTGTCCCGTCCCCGAAGGAGCAGCTGTGTCGCCTGCAGCCACCTCCTTGGAAGCTGAGCTCGGCCTGGGATCCCTCAGGAAGTCCACCTCGTCATCAGCCTTGGTGTCTGGCATGTCTGAGGAGGACACGAGGGTTACAAAGTGCATCTGAAAAATTGACTTCCTGCGCCTTACTATGTACACAGCGTGCTCTGGGTTTCGTGTGCTTTTGTTTGCTTTGGGGCTACATGGAAAAGTGGGGGTCATCTCTGACCCTATTCCTTTATGACATGGTTCTCCCTGGCTTTCCTATGGGCTTGTAGGTAAGGGAAGGTCCAATTCAATGTTTATTGAACTTGTTTTCACCACGGACTTTTCATGACAAAGGAAGTGCGCTGCTGACTTAATATGCTCCAAGGTAACAGCTTAAGGGCTGAAGCTAGGGGGTCGACCTTGACCGTCATCCAAGAGGCAAGAGATGCTTGCATTTGTACAGGACAACAAAGAAAGCGCCAAGGTAAAGCCTTTGAGAAGAGTCTTTCTTTAAAAAAAACATTACACAGACCAGAATGGCTCAGTGGTTGAATGTTGACCTATGAACCAGGAGGTCATGGTTTGATTCCCGGGTTGCAGGCTCAAACCCCAAGTGGGGGCATGCAAGAGGCAGCCAATCAATGATTCTCTCTCATCTACCTCTCTTTCCCTCTCTCTTCCTTTCTGAAATGAATAAAAATATTTTTTTTAAATAAAAAACACTACATACACTCATTTACCCAGAACTGCAAAAGACTGTTCTACTAAACTATTTTTTGTTTTAACTTTTGTTTCTTCCCAAATCAAGACATAATCACAAATAGCAATTCCTTCTCTCTCTCTCTTTTTTTTTTTTTTTTTAAGTTTTTACATGTCTTCTCTAGAATTATGCTCAACACAGACCAAACAATGGTGGTTACTTGGTCACCATATGGTTAAGCAAATACAGGAAGGACTTGCTAAAATGCCTGAGGCAAATTTAGGCTTTGGCACTTCTTTGAAGGCGACTGATGACCCGAACAGTCAAAATTCACCTTGATAATCCAAACACAAGTGGAACGGTCATCTCAATTTCACGTGGAAAACTTCCTGCGGTTGTTATTAACCTGGTCATGCCCCGCTCTGGCAGAGAGAATGCAACCTACACCAAGGAGCAGGGAGGCTTCTCACCAAAGAACGGTTATATTAAACTAGAGGCCCGGTGCACGAATTCGTGCACACTGAAAGGAAATTAATTAAAATTAATATTAATTTTAATATTGCTATTCGCCCTTTATAATAGAAGTGTCAGAGATGAAAGAAAATCAGTAAAGTGTATGTGAAAACATATAAATTGATTAATAAACAGCAATAACATGATATAACAAAGACATGATACAGAAACAGCAAAAACATGATTTAAAGACGTTGATAAAAACAATGACTGATAAATTGATTTAAACTCGTTCTACTATCTCCCTGTACACCACATTGAGTAAAAACACTTTCAGAGTGCTTGACTAATTTCCCTTGTGATGAAGTATGTACAACTTAAACTTTCAAACGCGAGAGAAAGCAACATATAACTGGCCATGTCTGAAAAAGAGTTCAGGTAGAAATATATCTACCATCTACAGAGTTTGTCTTGTGATTTATTAATAGTCACCACAAATGCTGGCGTCACGGGAATCTGCCTTTGAATTAATTTAAATGGGAGGCCAGTGTCAGACGGGGGCAAATCAATTCTTGGAATCAGAACAACCTCTCCTTCCGCGGGTCCCGTTAATACTTCAGCTTCGATGATGTTAGGTTGAAACCTTTTGATAATAAATCTAGTACCATTACAAAGTCCCCATGTCCTATTCAGATTTCTCATTAGCATGATGATTGCATCTACTTTCAATTTTAATTTATGACATGGCATACCTGAAGGAGTAATACTATTAAGAAATTTGGTGGGGGCTTTGTATGTATCGCGCATGCGTGAGTCAATGTTTATTTTTAAATTGCCAGAGCGTGGCATGTGCCTGCCAGCCGGCTGATGAGACATACAGTTGGTCACTTAGCCTTTTATTTATATACATATACATATACATATAGTGTCCTAATAGGGCACTGTGACATGCACAAAGGTCTACTTCAGATTTAGGAAAGCTATATTTCTATAAACAAACCTTTATAAATCTCTCCTCTCTTTGACCCTGTAATTATAGAATCTTACTAGCAGTTTAAAAACCGGCAAGGAAATCCCAAGACCCGAACTCAGTCCTGTATTTCGAAAACGTGATTAAATTTAAAAAATCTGACTAAGCCTTCCTTGACCAAGATATTTCAAGGTGAACCGGAGCAGACGTTTTAGTGTTGTTGCAATTTGTTTTGTTTTGCTTTCTTTTTTATTTATTTACTTGGGGATGTGATTTTTGGTATGACCTTGCTATCCTTTACCCATCAGCTGATAAGACGGCTTTTTGGCAAGCACTGGCCAGTCTCGACGGTAAACAGTGATTACTGACACTTGACTGGCTTGACTCACTCGTGTACAAGCCGTTTCTCACAGGCCTGCGACCGGTGCTCTCGGGGTGTGCTTTCTCACCAGAAGTGTGTGTTTTCTCCATTTCGATTTCTATTAATACTTGGCTTAATCCACAGCAGCAAACAGACAGACAGAAGCCAGGGCCACGGGGCCCCTCCCCCGTCAGGAGGTAAACTCGTGTCCCCTCACTCATGCAACAGGCTGGCTGCACTCATGAATGGAATAAATACAAGGAACTTCCTAGAAAAATACCCTTGTGCTCTGAGATCACACTCGGGGGCTTTTTTCCAGGGGGCTTTCCCCAATCCGGGCCATTTTTCTGAAGAAAGCAGAGATTTTTATCGCTGGCCACTTCCCTCTGTAATGTGAGACCCTGGTCACCGAGCACATATGACTGCTCTGGGGAACCGAACAAGTCACTCGCCCACACGTATCAACCCACAGCCCCAAACCCAGAGGTACTGGTGAGCCGGCGTTCGCCTCGTTTTCCTTCCTGAAACTTGAAGATCTCTGCTTACGTGGTAATAAATATGAAATTCTCCCTGGATTCTACCTTTTCTCGGAGGGCACTAGAGACACAAAGCTCGTACAGTTCACATGGCCTCGCGTTAGTTTTTACGGAGCCAGGAAGAGAGATCGTTCCAGCCCACTGGCCAAAGACCCAAATGCAAGAACACAGGCCGGCATCAGCTTACAGCCATTCCCATTCTTCCCAAATGTCAACCTGCCCGGCCCCCAAAATAGACTTGTTTTTGTGCCTTGTTTTAAAAGAGTAGAGACCTTCTCGCTGAGAAAGCAGCCAACAAATTTCTCCCACTTAACAATATAAAACATCAATAAAATTAAATCCCAAAGTCACCAAAAAAACGCTCCCGCAAGTTTCTTCAACACCCCACTTGATTTTTTTTTTTAAAGGTTACAAATGATTAACAATGCTTTTTCGGGGAAATGACAATTGTGTTTGCACTGCTCCATTTCCTAAGCAACGCCTTTTCGAGTTCTGTTTGTTCATGTCTCTACACACCCCACCCCCACGCTCTTAACTCGGAATACACTTAAAGGGGTTTTCAAAAATGAAGAGGAAAAAAGCATCCAAAACACAATCCAGCAGTAAAAAAAAAAAAAAAACAAAGCAGGCGAGGTCTTACCTACAACAGCCTGGGGTCAGACATGGAGACGGGTCCCCTGCCTGTACCTGGGAACAGGTGGTGGGACCAGAGCGAACGGCACTGACCTTGGCAGGTTCGGGGAGTGACACGGAGCCTGACTCCGGCTCCGGCCCCGGCCAACTCCCGGGGAGAAGTTGTGTTCAGAGCCGGCTGCGCTCTGAGGACATGGAGCAGGCAGCCGGCTGAGCAATCAGCCCCCTGCAGCTGCTTCTCTGAGATAAGCAGACAGCGCGTCTGCCCTGTGACAGCAGCTCAGCAGACCGCGCTGGGGCGGAAATCCTGCATCCTATGGCTGTGCCAGGCAGGGGCCTGCGTTCCCAGACTCTGCCCAAAAGCCACAGGCCACGGGGCGGGAGGTCTGGTCCGAGAGCAGGAAGAGGAGGGGTCCCCACCCCCCTCGGATGACCTAATACCACCGTTTGGGATGTTAGGCCATCGGCTTCCAGCTAAGTTATTCATGAAACCACTGGCTGGATTTGCTTAGAACACAGACCGGGATGGGGAAGGAGTCTCAGGCTGTAAATAAAACACTCTTTCTCGGCGCTGTCTCTGAGGGCTCGGGGGAAAAGGCCTCAGCCATGTGAACACAGACCCCTGCGAAGTTCCTTTATCATTTAGAACAGCAGGGACCTAGCAGACATGGCGCTCCAGGTTAAGAAGACTGGACCCCTCACCCACCACCCCAGGGTGGCAAACAGAACACCTTCAGACTCAGGCAATCAAGCCGGGGTCTGTTCGGAATTGGTTGGGGGGTAGGAGGGGGCGTGTCTCTCCTGGGGGTGGTGACTATTCACTTAGCAACCTGCCCAGTGAATGCAAGACCTCTCACCAGCCAGGACACCTCTGTTCCTACCTGCCCATCACAGAGACCCCAAGGGAACTGCCTCTCAGGTTAACGTCACGTTCTGCTTCGCTCACCTGTTGCCGGCTCGGCTCCTTGAACTTGTGGGATCGTCTTCTCTGGCTCTTCCCTTCCAGCAAAGCATCCGGCAGGGCTCCCGGGCAGGGGGGCGGGCACTTTCCCGGCAGGAGCGCTCGCCAGCTGGTCAGCCCCCGGCCCTGGCTCTGCAGGACTGGACGGTGACATGTCACTGATGTGCCCCTCGGCGAGCAGGGCTCCGGAGGCCTTGACACGCTCGATGACGGCATCCACTATACGACTCGCAGCCTCCTCGATGGATTCTCCTCCTGTAGGCAGGTGTCCGGCCTCGGCAGACGCGGCGTGAGGGGCAGGGGGAGCCTTGTCATCGCTGGTGGCAGGCCCTGTCTCTGCGGGGCGCTCCTGGGCGGTGGGCTGCGGGGGGACGGAGCACATGCCGTCCATCTGGGCCTCCTCGGAGGCATCCCTGCCACAGCGGAGGGGGGCTACCTCCGGCTCCCCTTTCTCCCCAACAGGAGGCACCGTCTCCGGGGTTGCAGCACCCTGGAGGTCAGCCCCACCTTTGTCTGGTGAGGCTCCTGGCAAAACCTGGATCCCGTTCTCGGGGCTCAGCAAGCCCTCCGGAGCGGGGAGGTCTCGGGCTCCGTGCGATAAGGCCGTTCCTCCGGCTTCCGCAGTTCCCTGCAGAGCGTTACCCCCTGCGCCATCCAGTGCCATGTTTCCACTAACCGAGGTCTCTCCTTGAGTGTCTGTCACTCCATCCACCGCACAGGGTCCATTGCAGTCAGGAGCCTGGGATGCATCTGGTGGCAGGCCCAGCGGCGGCGGCGGTGGTGGCGGCGAGCTGCTCTGCTCTGCACCCACGGCTTCCTGGCCCGCGTCTGCAGCCAGGCCTGCTCCTGGTGGCACCAGGCTGTGCGCGGCCCCACCTTCAGGCAGCGGCGAGGCTGGTGGGGCCACTTCCTTGTTGTGTTTGGTTTCTGCGCTCAGACAGGCCGAGGGTGTGCCCCGGGAGCCGCCGTGCTCGAGTGCCGTGTTCGGGGCGCAGGCAGCCGGGCCGGGCTCTCCCTGGGCCCCTGGGGACTCCTGTCCCGGGGGGTCTGCCCCCTGCCCTTTCCGCAGCGCCCCTGGAGGAGGAGCGCCTTCCGTGGTGGAGGAGCCAATCACTGCGACCAGTCTGTCACCTTGTCCCTGAGCCGCAGAGCGTTCTGGAACCACAGGGCCGTTTCCTTCTTCGGTCCCGCTGGAATCAGAGGCCGCAGGGGCCTCGGCCACGTGGAGCCGGGAAGGGTCGGAGCCCCCCTCCGTGTTCCTAGCTTCAGGGGCTGCTGGGAGGCGGGGGCCCTCCTGCTCCCAGCCGAATCCTACAGGACTGGCGTTGCCCATGGTGGGCAGAGGGTCCGGGGCGGTGGGAGGGGAGGGCAGGCCAGCTGCAGGGTCTTCTAGAGGCTGCTTATGGGGATCGCCCCGACCTCCGCCATCTGTACCTGGCCCGGGAGCTGCTGTTCCCGTTTCACTCTGGGAGGGGACAGGAGAGAGGGCGTCGGCCTTCGTTACTGATTCACCGCCTGGCGGAGGGAAAGTCCGGCCCGCCGTCCCCGCCTGCTCTGGCTCCGGCCCTCGCTCTGCTTTGGTGACAGCAGTGTGTGGCTGGGGCCCCGCTTCCAGCGCATTTGTCACAGGCGTTTCTGAGTTCAGACCTCCTGTCTGGCCCTCTGCACCCAAAACTTCAAGGGGACAAACACCCACATCTTCCGGGCTGTCTCTTCCAGGGCCAGGGGTGAGGGTGTCGGCCTGCGGGCCTCCCGGGCAGGCGGCAGTGGGCGGGGGCTGTGCGTGGGGCGGGCCCGGGGCGGTGGCTGTGGGCTGGGTCACGGCGTCACCGCCAGAGGCCACTGCGCTCTGTCTGCCTGGAGAAGCGGCTCGCGGCGTCTGGTCTGCAGAAGGGGAGCAGATGGGTGGCCTGACATCCTGGCTCTGAGGATGAGGTGCATTCGTTTCTGCTTTCTCCTCCAGCAAAGCATCTGCCTGTGGCTGGGGGATGGTTAGATCAGTGTGTGGCGCTGCCCCGTCCGTCAAGAGAGCATCCTCTTGGGCGCCGTCTGACATCTCGCCGTTTGCAGCGGCTGAAACGATGGCAGGGCTCTGATCACCTCCAGCACGCGCGTTACGACGTCCGGAAGTTTCCGTTTCGGCAGCTTTTTCAGTCGGGGCTCCTCCGTTGCTCAGTACAAGGACCGGCTCAGCGGGCGGGTCACCGTCCGGGGAGTGGGTGGCAGGCACGCAGTTTGGGACCGTGGCTCTATCCGCGGGCTTCCTCGTGGCTTTGACGTCAGAGGCTGCAGCTGCGCTGACCTCAGAGTTTTCCGATCTCTCCTCTGTCCTTTCCCCGGCTTCCAGCACCTTCTTCTGGGTGGTGGCACCTGGGTGCATGAGGCCGCGATCCGACCCCTCCGCAGTCTCTGGGACACCAGCGTCTACCGCCGAACTGCCTACCTGTCCACCTGCAGGGACATGCGGGGCCGGGCCTGCCTCCATGAGTGCCAGCTGGGCAGCACCCCCGCTGCTCAGAGACCCCCGGGCTGCGGCTGCGGTGGCAGATGCTGCTCTAGTGTCTTCACTTCTGATGTCACAGGGCGGGAGGCCTCCTGCCCCCTTCTCCCTGCAATCAGGCATGCTCTGCAGGCAGCTCTGGGGATTAGACGGAGTCTCAGAGTCCGCGGTAAGCTCCGCCTCTTCCTCTTTTCTCGCCACGCCTTTATTTTTCTTCCTGCAGGAGCGATCTGTGTTCTCCTCCTTGCCGGCGCTGGAGAAGTCAGGGGGACAGTCTGGGACCCCGGGGCCGCGTGCAGAGCTCTCGGGGCCGGCAGGAGGGGAGGGAGGCTGCGGGCTGTCCGTGGGCGCTGCTGCACAGGGAAGGAGCGAGCCATCGGCGTGCTGGGCAGTGAGCAGACATGACGGATCCTGGGCTGCCACCATCAAGGGCATGAGATTGTCCATCTGCTTGAGGTTTGTTTGCTAAAGAGGAAATGAAAAGGAAATGTTTAAAAGCTGTTCATGGGAAAAGATGTCTCGACACTTAGGACCAAAAATCCAGTTGGAGAAAACTGACAACCATTCCAGCTCTTCCGAGGAGGCATGGAGCTGATCTAAGGAAACACAGAGACGTTTTTCTCCTGTTCCCGATATCACTTTTCTCCCTTATAGCCACACAGCCGCTAGGATGACAAAAATAAGCAATAATATAAAAGGTGAGCCCAGCCAGTGTGACTCAGGGGTTGAGCATCCACCTATGAACCAGGAGGTCACGGTTCGATTCCCGGTCAGGGCACTTTACTGGGTTTCAGGCTCGATCCCCGGTGGGGGGGCCTGCAGGAGGCAGCCAATCAATGATTCTCTCTTATCGTTGATGATATCCCAGTGATTCGAGATTTCACTAACTGTTCCATCCTCCTCTGGAGAGGCCACAAATGGGTTAAATAAAAACTACAGAATTGCTCCCTAAGGATGTCATTTTGATCAAGATAAAAAGCAAACTGGATTCTCTCTCTCCCTCTCCCTTCCTCTCTGAAATCAATAAAAATAAAATAAAATAAAATAAAATAAAATAAAATAAAATAAAATAAAATAAAATAAAATAAATACGTAAAACAAAAGCTTCTGTGCGGTGCTCCTTAGCATATTCAAAATTTGCTTGCTTCCAGTTCTTATTGAAAGCGTAACAGTTTCCTAAAGATTACAAAAGCAGCTCATTAAATTTAATAACAGCCGAACATTACAGAACAGAGGCTGGCAGAAACCACTGGCACTTCTTGAAGAAAATTACATGCTCCTAACACATGCATCCCCGGACAGTTTCAGTATCTCATGTTTTTTTTTTTTTTTTTACCAACTATTCCCATACCTTAGAGTAGCTTTAACATCTGCAAACTGATCACTTCAGTTGGACTCTGATTCACCCAGGAGGAAAAGCATGTCTTCCTGGCAGTCCCTCACAGGGAAAGAATATGACACCTGTTCTGGGACAAACATGACTGGGAGAAGCAGATGCAAAGCTCCTCATCCAACTCCACAATAAGGTGCGCTGGCCTACCGGCCTCGGAAGTATGGCCTGCTCCCAAAGAAGCTTCTGGCACCGAGCTGACCCTAGGTGCCCTTCCATGAAATTATTGCCAAGCTTTTTCCAAATCAAATCATCTCTGAAATCAACTGCGTGGAAAAAGGATCTAAACTTAGCCCTTTCAGATGTTGAGGCCGGAGAGCGGTACCCGCATGACGTTCGTATTATCCGTAATCAAAGCTATCAGGGAGTCTGTAATGTTTTTATGTCTGGCAGCAACTTCATCTTGGAGGCCTTGAGTGGATTATAAAAATCTTTATTTATTTTTTATTTTATTTTTTTTGGTGATCTTTGTACCATATAACTATCGATTCAAATAGAGCAGCGCTATCATCACTCATCTCCAAAGTTGTGAAAAGGCTTTTTTTTTTTCTGAGGAAATCTGGTTCTTGTTCTTTAGCAACGATATCAGAAGCTGCTTTGCCCATTTAATCTTATAAAGTTAAACCAATAAATTTATAAAGATCAACCAACAGATTTCCTTTCACGCCAGGAAAATTTAGTTCTGGCTGTTACATATTTCTCTATACCTGCAATGTGTCTGTGTATCTTTCATTAATACAAAAGCCCGGCAAAATCCAATGAAAATTCTCTCAGCCCGCCTGCTGCGGCAAACCCAATGCTAGTTCTCATCTATAAGCAGAGAACGGCTTTATTGACAGGTTTCGCAATCTTTAGGGGAAGCGTTTTGGTTTTAAATACAGCCAAGGTTCACTGGGGGAAGGAGTGAAGGCACAGAGGCCTTAAAATAAAAATGTGCTGCCTTACCATCAGCTGCTGCTGGATGTTCATGAGTTTAAAAATGTGCCCGGTGCAACTGTCCGCAGGCAGTGGGGGTTCATGGCGTGCCTGGGACTCAGAGGTTAATGTGTAGACGTCCAGCTCTCGGTGGTGCCTCACGGAGCAGTCTCCGCAGGGGATTTCATAGGATAAACTGCTCCAGGAATCGGGTTCTCCAGCGTTCTCCCTGTAAGCAAGCAGCCTATGGTTAATACAGCTCCGTGCTGCCTCCCAGCACAGGTTTAACCCTAAGACTCACGAAAGGAAGGGAAAGGGAGAGGGAGAGGGAGAGAAACATCAATGGTGAGAGAGAATCATTGATCGGCTGCCTCCTGCATGCCCCACATTGGGGATGGAGCCCGCAACCTGGGCATGTGCCCTGACCAGGAATTGAACCATGACCTCCTGGTTCATAGGTCAACACTCAAGTACTGAGCCACGCCAGCCGGGCCATCTGGTTTGGACTGTTCCCCAGTGATTCGGGGTATCACTAATTGTTCCATCCTCCCCACGAGAGGTCGAAAATGGGTTAAATAAAAACTACAGGACTCCTCCCTAAGGATGTCATTTTCATCAAGATAAAAAGAAATCTGGGTTCTTAAAAATAGTTAATGTTATGCTAACAACCCAATAATGAGGAAATGTGAGGATGACTCTGGCCTGGTTTTCAACGGGAGCCAGGCTTGTTAAACATTTCTCTTAAAATTAATAAAACCATAGATGGTTATAATGGATATGGAAGGACCAATCACTCCACCCATGCAATGCAAGGGCACTCCCACTGTTGTTAACGGTACGTGGAGGAAGCACATTCAAGATTCTTAAGTCATCACATAGAAATAAATCACTGCAATGACTATCATATTCTCCTTGTCAACATGATGATCAAATCCTATTCTGAATGAAGCCTTGGTTACAAGAATTTCGAGTTCAAGTATTTTTTCATTAAAAGATAGAACTTTGCTCAACTCGTATCATTACAAATATACCTACCTTCTGTACAAATAAAGCCGACAAAGGTACAGGGATGTGAAAAAGCATTTCTCAGCTAGATCTCAAAACATGAAACATCATCGATCGGCTGCCTCCTAAAGCCTCCTAGTGGGGATCAAGCCAGCAATCCAGGCATGTGTCATGACCAAGAATCAAACTGAGTTGACACTCAACCACTGAGCCACTCAGGCTGGGCTATAAATTTAACATTGAAGCTTCGTTTGATAATATCAGTACCTCTGTTTAATTAATTGTCTGACGGACATTACTGGCATACCTGCTTACTTAGATTATAGCATATAGACATCTATGGATATAAAAGCCTCACAACCAGTTGCTATGATGTGCACTGACCACCAGGGAGCAGACACTCAAGGCAGAAGCTGCCCCTGGTGGTCAGTGCGCTCCCAAGCAAACCTCCTGCAGCCAGCCAACCTCCTGTGGTCCACCACCCCCCCAGCCAGCCAACCTCCTACAGTCCCTTCCCACAGCCAGCTGGCCCTGATCACGGGCCAGGCAGAGGGACCCCTCCCGTGCACGAATTTGTGCACCAGGCCTCTAGTTCTCCAATAAGAAAAAAGCCTTTGATGGCATAACTGCTCTACTTACCACCACTTAGGAGGCTCTTTTTAAGGCAGAAACAAAAAGCAATACAGTCCCTTCCTGGCAAAATGAGTTTCTAATAACTTTGCCACTGTTAATTTCCAAAACTCCCCTTTCCAATACGTAAACCTTGGGAAATTCCCTTCTGCGACCACCACCTAGTGACCATCTACTTCTCCCATGCTCTCCTTCCAGAGGAATGTGCTTCTGTTGCTGTAAGGACTTCCAAGAGCTGACCCTCCAGGCTCCCAATTCACTGTCCCTGTGGCCTTTTCTTGCTTCTTAGCCCGTCTAGAGACCAAAGACTATTCACTGCAATTCTTCTCCCACAGCAATTCTCCCATGAAGACTGACACTCCTCCAGCCTAACTGGTTGGCGGGTCTGGGTGTACCCCACACGCTCAGCAAGTCCTCACATGCCAGGCACTATTCTAGGTGCTGGTGATAAAACCAAAACCCGTGTCCTGCAGGAGCCTATCTCCGTAGCAAGGGGGACAAGAGCATCCTAGGTAAATTAAACACCTACGATTCTGGAAGACAGCAAGAGCCACGGAGAAAAATAAAGCAGGTATGAGGGCTGCGATTCTAAATATGGTGGGTCAGGGAAGACCTTGCTGGGGTTACACTGAAGCCAGTACATTTTCTGTGGGTTCAGTACTGGGTAAACCTCTACTGGGCCCACTAATAAAACTGGCAGAGCTCTATGTATAAGGATATCCACTGCAACCTTAAGTATAATAGTATTAAAAATTTGAAGCAACCTAGCCAAGGCAGTAATTAGAGGGCAATTGGTTAAATTAAAAAACAAACAGATCTACAGACTATTAAAAAAATAAAGCTAGTGCATGAAAAGGCCAGAATTTGTACCCAGACTTTCCACTTCCACAGATACCTCCTTTATCGTTTCAAACTTTCACCACATTCAAATAATATAAACTGTAAGCCTGATATAATACTTATGAGAAGCTGATCAGGTATGCTAATGAGGTTTTATTATCATAAACTTTACAGGATCCATAGCAAGTTTTCAACTGTAGGAAACCACAAGTAAGAGGCCACTGCTCAGATACTGGGGTTAGAGCACCCAAACTGAGAATCCACATCTGGTTCCTAATGTCAGGGTTCATGTGTGTGGTACAGTAACATTCAATAAGCCCAGAGTGAACGCCAACCAACTTCCCAGTGTCCCAGCCAGTGTCCCGGCTACTATGCAACCATCAACAGCCACCCAGCCTCTGCCTCTTACCTTGTCCAGCATTCGATAACTCACAACCAAGTTCAAATTTGATGTTCACATACCCTGTCAAACCAAATGCAGACAACAAACACACATTTTTTTTTTTCTAGTACTAACAACACTAATCATTCAAGAAAGAAGTTCAAAGAGACATCTGTTGAGCTACAACAAAGAAGTCCGATCGAACGTCAGAGAACAAACGATGAAGACCAACGAGGTGTCAGTTTGTACTCACTTGTGGCTGCCCACGCACCACGAGTATCGCAAGCCCATTCTACCTGGGTCCGGGCCTCGCACTGCAGCTTTAAGAGAGGAGAACCGAGGCCAGGTCGGCCCTGCCCCAGGGCGTGTTTTGCTGTCTCCTTCTGACAGGAAGTGCAGCACCTAGTTCCTCATTTGAGGGCCACTGCAGTGTCTTTCACGAAACCACATCTGCCATCGGCAGTGCCAAACCTCAAGGACTCCTAGCAACTCAACCACAGCGCCACGAAAATGGAGCAGGAGAAGCTAAACTGAGGGGTGGGAGGAGGGCGTCAGTGACACCCCAAAATGAACAGGAGGCTACTCACTGTGGGGAACTCATTGCTAGGCTGGTTATGGATTGGTGCACATGTAAACTCACTGGAAATTTTAGCACTGAGAAGTTTCTCTCTTCCCTCTGTTTTTTTTTTTTTTTTTTTTTTTTTTGGGGGGGGGGGCCCAGTTACTTCCATTTCTCTAAAGCTCAATGCCCTCATCTGTAAAGTGAGAATGTCAAGTTCACTGTGAGACCAAATGCATGTCAAGGATTGGCATAGCGCTTGGCCCTCCCAAAGTGCTATTGGCTGCTGTATTTTCATCGATATTTCTAACTCTCTATCCCTCTCTCTTCCTCTCTGTAAAAAAAAAAAAAAAAAAAAAAAATTAATTATATAAAAAAAAAAAAAAAAAAAAAAAAGAGTAGCACCAACTGCCATCTGTATTTCTGCTAGGCACTTTGCATCAATTCTCATATATTTTATCCTCTCCCTAACCCCTAGGGGGCGGGCATTTTAGCCTCACTTCACCAGATGACCGCCATAGCTGGCAAGTAATGGGGCAGGAACTGGAACGAGGCTGTGACTCCCAAGCTTCTATCTCTTGGTTACACAGTGTGGACTCTGAGGACACGGATTGGTGGCGGAAATGGGCTGCAGTAACAGAGCCGATCCATATGTCTTTTGCTTCCTTCGGTCCGCTTCCCTTCCCTCCCTGCTCTACGCATGGAATGGATGAATGCATGGCTAAATGAACGAATGGACAAATGGACAGATGGATGAGACTCGGGCTAGATGAATGTAAGGCATGTTTTAGAAACCCTGGCTTTTATTTCGTACATTTACTTCATTCTTTCCTCCCCCGAGGAAAAGCAAAGGCTCCAACTGGCTATGCACCAGACGGGCTAGTAAGGACCCACTAGAGGAGTACTTGAGAGGGACCATAAGGAGGCAATCACCATGTTAACAGAACATCTTGCTCAACTGTGCTCGGCTCCATTGTGAAATACGTGCACTTGAGTAGCCGCTCTACCCTCTGACCTGAACCCAGGTGTCAAGTGCAAATGTGTCAAAAGAAGGATCTGGGAATCTAGAGACACTAACTCTTTGAAAGGGGCCACATCACCCGCGCCCCCCCCCCCCCCCCCCAGTAGACCATGACTCACGGCCTAGCATCTGCCAAGCTGGGCCTGTGCACATGTGTCATCCCAAACTGGGCAGGTCGCTGGACTCTGGTCATGGGCCTGGTTCTGTTACTAAAAGTATGACTTTAAGAGCTCATTTCATCTCTCTGGCCTCGGTTTCCTCGATTACAAAACAGGGGTATGCCTACCCTCCTCACTCACTAAATTGTCGCAGGAATGGAATATAAAGACTGGCTAAATGTAACCAACAGTGCGTTTGAAGCCCTCTGATGGGTAATATAAACGTCAAGTTAGGGTACTGAGACTCCTGTTTCCCTCAGACAAGGAGAGGCTAGGACAGAATGGAAAACTTAGAGCCTTTTCCTCAGAGTGCCAGCCATACTCTCTCCCAGTGGTCTCTTCCTGAGTCTGCCAGCTTTCTGCAGAGGGAATAATACGGGCCTCGGAATCCCACAGGTGTGCATGTAACAGCAGCGTGACCAATTTTCCATAAAGCATTGAGCTAGTTAGTCCCTTTAGTTCTCAGAGCCTTCATAGTTCATCAGTAAAATACAAACAATGCCTATTTAAGAAAGGCTGCTGTAAGGTTGAAATGAAATATTACCTATCACAGATCAGCAGTGCACTGCAGGCATTCGGTAAATAGAGTTGCTGAACTGATACTGAAAATGAGATGGTTATGAGGACAAACATTTTTGCACTCGCTCTTTGGACAAATGAAATGTTTCGCCATTTTTATGTCAATATTCCACAGTTAAAACCCTGAAGGGAACTATTCCTTTTGTGAGGGTGGCTGTGCTGTAAATGACTCCTTAACAACTTAGAGTTAATTCCCTGGGCCATCAACTCAGAGGCATCGCCATCGCAGCCAGTGTCCGAGAGCCAAACTAATCCTTTTAAAGTGTTATCTATACCACTTGGGAATGATTTCCAACTCCTATCAAGTAGGGACATCCAAATGCTGCCTGGAAATACTTCCAAGATTTTGAAAAATTTTCCTTAATGGATGAAAAACTGAGGGAAAGGAGGGAAATTAAGAAAAGGGCAATAAGAGAGAATATTTTTGTCAGTCACTCTGCTATGCACTCTCCATGCATTCTTTTGCTGTGTTAATCCTCACTCGAGGACATTTTTCCATTGATTTTTAGAGAGTGTGGAAAGGAGGGGGGAGAGACAGAGAGAGAAATGTCGATGTGAGAGAGACTCATCAATGGGTTGCCTCCCGCACACACCCTGACCAGGGCCAGGAATGGAGCCTACAACTGAGGTATGTACTCTTGATTGGAATCGAACCTGGAACCCCTCAGTCCGTGGGCCAACACTCTATCCATTGAGCCATACCGGCTAGGGCTCTCCAAGCATGCTTTTGTTTATTTATCAAAGCAACCCACCCTTACTTGAAATTCTAGCAAAGTCTACTTATATCCCAGTAAGACTGGGGGACTTAGTAAAAACCACCCCATAAGCCGAAACCGGTTTGGCTCAGTGGATAGAGTGTCAGCCTGCGGACTGAAGGGTCCCAGGTTCGATTCCAGTCAAGGACACATGCCTTGGTTGCGGGCACATCCCCGGTAGGGGGTGTGCAGGAGGCAACTGATAGATGTTTCTCTCTCATCGATGTTTCTAGCTCTCTATCCCTCTCCATTCTTCTCTGTAAAAAAAAAAAAAAAAATCAATAAAATATATATATTTTAAAAATCACCCCATAAGCTTTTTAAATTGCCAACTATGACCCAGCACTGTTTCTAGGTGACAGGACCGCAGCTTAGAGGAACAGCCAGAAGAATCCCAGTTCGGGCTGGACCTGCAGCACGGCAGTCCTCTATGCTGGTTTCCGAATCTGCCTTTCTCCTTCCTGACTGTGGATGAGTGGCCTTCCCACAGTGACGGGAGCAGCGCTATGAAGCAAGCCGAACCTCTTCTCCCAGAACACACACTCCCGTTTCCTTTAAGTGGTGCTGCAAGAGGCCTTGTGACACCCTCCCCGAGCATATAATGCAGCTGTTGCAATCACTTCATTTCCCCATTTGGATGGCAATCCTGAACCAGCCCTGCCTCCCAGCAAAAACTCTGGGCCCTAAGATTACGTTTAGGGGAACTGCGTTGGGACCGCCTCACAGTTATACGAAGCCACTTGTCTCAGCTACTGGAAGCAGGCCCGTCTCCCGGGGGCCAGGAGGGAACCCAATCACCTGCCAGATGGGAAGTGCGCAGGAATGGAGGCTATCGCTTCTGGAATACTGTCCTGGGGAGCTCAAGTCTCCATCTCAAGGTTCATTTGAGATGCAGGGCGCCCGCCCCTCCTCCCGCCACTGCATCTGCAGCGCCCATGACAAAGCCTCCTGCAGAGAACCTTCTACCTGGCTGAGCTGGGAAAGTGGTAAGCGAGGCACAACGCAGACACAAACACAACAGCTGTTTATGTGACAGGGAGCGGCACTACCTTCAGACATCTCTCCTGGGCCTTTGTCCACGGTCCCACACTCACAGCTAAAAACAGTCAACCATAAACTGCAACTAAGTGAAGTCTGCCATGAGCAAAGCATCTGAGAATTAGGGAACACGGACATGATTTACAAGGATCCCTCAACTGCTAAAGACCGCATAGCCGAGGTTCACTCTTCAGTTACGGAGCAGAAAGAAGACAATGATCATAACACAATGAAAATATATTAAATAAGAAAAACTGTACTTGCCATTTCTGCGTCTTATAAATATTCCAATGGGAAAATGTTGCCCACTATAATGCATTTATATTTCTATTTACAAAAGGAAAAAGAATTCGAGTATTTTAACTCATAGTCTTTCTTCAGAAAACTCTCTGAAGAGTCGGACTGCATGACAACCGAAAACACACACACACACATACACACACACACACACACACACACACACACACACACAGAGGCTTTCCTACAGCGATTTCCAAGACAAATGGGTTGCTTTATACTGCTCATAGGAAAAGATGACTGCTCTGATTTTATTCACAGAAATTACATTCAAACCTAACCTCCGTGGTCAGGATATTTGCTGCATGCGGTTACATTCAAGTACTCACTTCCATGAACTCTTACAAGTGTTGAAGACGTACACAGAAGAGGTAAGGCACAGGAAAACGGCTTCCTCTTGCACTAAACAGGGATCGGCCAGACTCAGGGCAATAGAATGCGACCCCACAGACAAGACTTAGGATAAGAGGCAAGAGCAGTGCAGGCAGGGAGGCAGAGGAGAGGGGAGCGGAGGTGTGACTTACCGCGTCCCTCTCACGGCGAGGCAGGAGCAGGCTTACAGAGACTCCAGCGGGAGGCAAGGCGGTTCTCATTTGGCAAACACTCCGAGATGCCAAGTGGGTGGTACAAGCAGGAATCAGGGGTGGGGTTGCAGGGAGGGGAGTGCGGGGAAGGGGGAGGGAGAGGGAGCACTTACTCGGTCAGAAGCTTGTGCAACTTGTGATAACCCCTCTGCAGGGCCAAGCTCGCAGGTGTCGCTCCTTCCTGGTTGTGGATGCTGAGCGCCCCGCGGCCGCCCGGCTTCTGCAACAGGAGCCACGCCAGCCTCAGCAGCCCCAGCCGCACGGCGAAGTGCATCAGCGTCTCGCGGGGGCCCCCATCTGCAGACAGGGGGGGAAACGAGAAGAAGCGAGAGGAGAGCGTGAGAAATGACGGCAAACCCGCAGAAAGACGAGCTCGGTGAGCACCACGACCTCCGAGGACCTGAGATCCTGAAGTGAAGGCCACGGCATGCAACAGGAACAATTCTGCAGTGGCCGAGGAAAAACGGCTCTCAGGGGAAAACAAAACAGAGTTAGAAAAAGCGATGAGACGCAAAATCTCCAATAGGAGATAGTTCCACAAGAGGATCAAGCCATTTCTCCAACTTAATACACCCAATTTGTAAGGGCGGCCCCGCACATATATTCTTCTCGTTACCAAGAAAAAGTGGGTGGCCCAGCAGGTGTGGCTCAGTGGTTGAGAGGCTACCTATGAAGCAGGAGGTCACGGTTCGATTCCCGGTCAGGGCACATGCCTGGGTTGGGGGCTCGATCCCCAGCACAGGAGGCAACCGATCAATGATTCTCTGTCATCATTGATATTTTTCTCTCCCTCCCACCCACTCTTCCTCTCTGAAACCAATAAAAATATATTCTTTAAAAAGCGGATGCAGGTCCCAACATGGGGATCCAACGGGAAGAGTTATTGATTTCCTCCTTTTTTATCAGTTTCAACGCTAGTTTAAACCTACAGTTTAGGATTCATCTCTCTTTCCTCTCTGTGTCTATGTATTTTCCTCTGATGTTCCTTTGTATTTTTCCTCTGTTCTGAGAGTTACCCAGCTGTGTTTTCGGATCGCTAACTGCATTTCCTATGATGTCAGTGGGGTCCTCTGTCCCAGTCTGAATTGGATTAGATTCCAATTCCACGGGATTCTGGATGTCCTCACATCGTGTCGGCCAATTCCCTGTCCATCTCTGCCCTCACTGCGATGGCTTTTCTGCAGATGTAATTAAAGCCCCTAATCAGCTCATTGAATCAGGAAGAGATCCTGGGTAGTCGGGGTGGGCCTGCGGCAGTGGGAAGGCAAGTTTCCCCAGGAGAGAGAACAGCCCGTGGGAGGCGGCTGGCAGGGTCCCTGCTCCAGAGCTCCGCCCCGCTCCGTCTCCCCTTCCTGCTGTCCGAGGACTACCCTCTGGCTCACGCTGCTGAGTCTGAGCTTGCCTGCCCATGACCTTCTATTCCCCTACAAACGTGGGGCTTGCTTCGTTAGCCCCCACAATCACGCAAGTTATTCCCGATAATAAAAAAATTTTAAATATATGTTTATCTCAGAGAGGAAGGAAGAGGGAGAGAGAGAGAGAAACATCAATGAGGAGACTCAGCTGCCTTCTGCACACCCCTGCTGGGGATCGAGCCCACAACCCTGGCATGTGCCCTGACCAGGAATCAAACCCTGACCTCCTTGTTCGTAGGTCCAAGTTCAACCTCTGAGCCATACGGCTGGGCTCCCTGTAATACATCTTAATACATATCTGTTCCTCTAATGGTTCTGATTCCCTGGCTGAAACCTGACTGACGTACTCATTAAACTGATTTTTCTCCTTGCTGCTTCCTTCTCTGATTTCATTAGAAGTCTGCCTTCTTCGATCTTTTCAAGGACAAACGGAAAAAAAAGCTCCTCTATATTTTTCTTGGGTTTCTTAAAGAAAATTATACTCAGAGAACCTTCCATCTGAACATCATTATATCGTCCCATTTCCTTCATGCTGTAATGTTATTTTGTAGGCCGTATGTTGGCTGGTTGGTTTTCCTAGTTACCACCCATTGGGAAACTCCCTATGTAGCCCCAGCTCTTACCCACAGAGAAGGTGTAGGAAGTGCCTGGGTCTCCCTTGCTATCTGCTCATATGCTGGAAGCACCTCCCGTACCCACGTGCCCAGATGTGCAGAGCGAGCTGATGTGCCCGGTGGACATTCAGCTCTGAAATGCTAGCTGGCTGCATCTTCTTCAAGTTCAGAGTTTCAAACAAGCCAAGTGCTGTAGGTTCTGCGAACAACAGTAATCAATGCCTGTGTGTACTTTTCTCACCCCATCAATCCACCTAGAGGCCCAGCAACAGCACTTTCTGAATCTCTAGGAGACGCCAATGTCCACATTCTTTCTGCTATGCTGAGCCGCCTCTCAAGTACACCTGAAGCTCGTATGACGCAGGCAATCGACACCCCGCGGGGAAGGAGAACAAAAGGCCGGTGTGAGCCGTGGGCTCTTGGGAAAATGACACTTGTAATCGCGCGACAGAATCAAGGTTTGACAGGCAGCGAAGCCTGAGGAGCTGAGGTCCTGCCATTGCTGGAAACTGCTTGTCTTGGAGTCAAGATGGTAGCAGTCCTCTGTGAAGAGAAAACCCCTCAGCAGTCTTTCATATTTCTTTTTTTTTATTTTATATTTTATTGATTTTTCACAGAGAGGAAAGGAGAGGGATAGAGAGTTAGAAACATCGATGACAGAAAAACATCGATCAGTTGCCTCCTGCACAGCCCCCACTGGGGATGTGCCTGCAACCAGCTACATGCCCTTGACCGGAATCGAACCCGGGACCCTTCAGTCTGCAGGTTCTGGTCAGGATAGATGCCCGCATTGTGGGCTCCATCCCCAGTAGGGGGCGTGCAGGAGGCAACCGATCAATGATTCTCTCTCATCATTTGTTTTTATTTCTCTCCCTCTCTCTTCTTTCTGAAATTAATAAAAATATACTTAAAAAAATAATAATAAAAGGTTACTGCATATCGGTCCTGGTATATTCAAAATGCATAGCTCTGCTAACTAGCGCGCACTAGCCAAATGCATTTTCTCCACTTTATATGTGAAGAAATTGAGAAACACATTAGTATTCTGCACAAGTACTTGCAATGGAGCCAGGATATAAACAAATTGACTCCACAGAAGCTAAACCAGAAGTTCTTAATTTCACATTCATTCCTGCGGTTCAAGGCAGCTCTATGAATCCCTGAAATTATATGTAAATTTCGGCAGGCCTATATGAATTTTTTTTCCCCCATAGGAGAAATCTGAGCTGTTTTAAAAAGGAGTCACTGAACTGGAAAAAAAAAAAAAATTTAAAAGCTCTGCATCCAAACAATTAGTATGAGGATTACATGCCTCCTTTGTACAAGCATTAAGCTGGAATACCAGTAAACACCCTTGCTTTTAATAGCAAGTAGTCCTGTTATGTAACAAGTGCCCTATTTACCTGTTTCATGATCCCGGGCCACAAGCTCACTTGGTACCTTCTTTCTTTTAACAACTTTTAAAAAGTGCCGAAACCGGTTTGGCTCAGTGGATAGAGCGTCGGACTGCGGACTGAAAGGTCCCAGGTTCGATTCAGGTCAAGGGCACGTACCTTGGCTTCGGGCACATCCCCAGTGGGGTGTGTGTGTGTGTGTGTGTGTGTGTGTGCGCGCGCAAAAGGCAGCTGGTCGATGTTTCTCTCTCATCGACGTCTCTAACTCTCTATCCCTCTCAATTCCTCTCTGTGTAAAATCAATAAAGTATATATTTAAAAATACAAAAAATACAAAAATAAATAAAAAGTATTAGAGGTACAACTCGAAGTGAGCGGAATGTCGAGTTGTACATTCATCCTGGAACAGTAAGCAAGCCCCTCTTAAAATACTTAGTCTTTGGAGATTCTAATCCACAGCTGATTGAACAGTTAAAACTGCAAAATTCGAATCTAACTCCTGAGATCAGCAGGACGGCCTTGGCATGTCCAGGAAGTCCCTGAGGGTAGGGGGCGGCATTTCTGCTGTGATCACAGGTCTAACTGCTAAAGTCAGTGAATACGAGAGAGGCAAAGCTGGCTAATACCTCTCCCCAAGCTTCCCTGGGGTCACGGGAGGAAGACGGCGTGTGGTTGATGGGCCTGTGGGAGCAGGAACTGAGCATGCCCCAGCTCAGCCCCCTCTGGGCACCCCTCCTCAGGACCTGCTACCTGCAGTGAGGGTGACTTCTGGCCTGCTCTCCCTAAATAACACGGTCACCAAGCTGGGTGAACGCTGAAGGGCAGTCCTGTGACTGTCCAGCTCTCTGATAAGGTAGAAAGGACAGCAAATCCTTCGGGCAGGAGGTCTGATGTCAGTCTTCCAGCCTAGCTCTCTCAGTCACAGGAAAACATGTCTGCCTCTAGCTGTGTCACTGCTCAATCTCCCCCCTGGATTTGAACTCAGGAGGGGAACTGGCTTAGACTGTTTCATTTAAATTTGTATATAAAACCATGACACCCAGCTGATGGCATCTGCTACAAGAATAACTCCGTGGGAAACCCCTATCTGACTAAGGGGTATCAGTGTGGGGGTTTCTTGGTTGTTGTTTTGTGTGTTGGCCCATGAACTGAAGGATCTCAGGTTCGATTCCTGACGGTTGCAGGTTCCCAGCTCCGGGGCCAGTGCAGGAGGCAACCAATTGATGTGTCACCCTGATTGATATTTCTCTCTCTCTCTCTTCTCCTCCTCCTTCCCTTTCCCTCTCTCTGGAAATCAATGGAAAAAAAATACTCTCGGGTGAGAATTAAAACCAAACAAACGAAACAGCCGAAACCAGTTTGGCTCAGTAGTAGAGCGTCGGCCTGCGGACTAAAAGGTCGCAGGTTCGATTCCGGTCAAGGGCATGTACATTGGTTGTGGGCGCATCCCCGGTGGGGGGTGTGCAGGAGGCAGCTGGTCGATGTTTCTCTCTCATCGACGTTTCTAGCTCTCTATCTCTCTCCCTTCCTCTCTGTAAAAAAAAAAATCAATAAAATAAATAAATAAATAAGTAAATAAATAAAGCCCTGTAAGGATCCCGAACTCGGCGTGTCTTTGGGGGGGGTGTCGTTTAAGTCCTTACCCTGCAGAGTCTGATTGGCCCCCAACACGTTCCACTCCGCCGGCAGCTTGAGGTGTCGGAACGCGAGGGCCACCTTCTCGTCGAGGGAGTTCACGTCTGTGGGCGGGGGTCCCGAGCGGTCCAGGAAGCGGGTGAAGTTGAGGGCCTGCTGGTTGCCGGCGCTGGTGGCCAGGAACTGGGCCGCGTCGTACGCCTCGTCCTGGATGAACTCGAAGTCCCCCTCCGCCACCACGGACACGGGGAGGCCCCCCTGGGAGGCGCACAGCAGCACCTTCACCGTCTCGCAGCAGTCGTGACCTGAGGAAATACACGGAACGAGGGAGTCCGAACGGTCAGTGTCCTCCCACGGGAAGGACATGCGTGGCCTCCCTGCCCTTCTTGCAATGATCTGCCAGCTCCCTTCCTACAAGCCCCTCCTTCCCTGGTCTCTTGACAGCCATCTTCCAAGCTTCTTAAACCTCCAGGTCCAGCTCTGTTGTTTGCAAGTACGAAGGAATCCCTTAGCAAACAGCAGACAATCATATCTCAGTCGTCACCGTACGCACTGAACACAGCCTGAGTATCTCAGTATAGACTGAACCGCGGCTGTTCGATTTGGACAAACTGAGAAAATGAAAGCTTGCCCAGCTGGCATGGCTCAGAGGTTGAGCATTGACCAATGAAACAGGAGGTCATGGTTTAATTCCCGGTAAAGGCACGTGCCCGGGGTGCAGGCTCAATCCCCAGTAAGGGGCGTGCCAGAGGCAGCTGATCAAGGATTCATCATTGATGTTTTTGTCTATCCCTCTCCCTTCCTCTATGAAATCAATCTATATATATATAAAAGGCTAATATGCAAAGTGTCCCCTCGGGAGTTCAACTGAGAGACCAGAAGTTAACTGCTCGCTAGGCCATGCGCTGACCACCAGGAGGTGGCATGGAACAAAGGAAGGCCCAGGCCAGCAGCCAGAAGGCCCCGATCGGCCCTGATGGACCCTACCCATGCCTGATTTTCATGCACTGGGTCTCCAGTAAAAATATATTTTAAAAAATATATATCTTTCTGATGAGAACAAAATAAAGGCGAGGGAATTGATGCTGCTGCTTTGCCTCATTAGCTGCAGGCAACTGTATGTCCGTGGCTCCCCTGAGTCCATTCCCGCACAGGGACTGCTTCTCCACGGGCGGGAGGCCCAGTGAGACCCCCTACGTGTCCCATGACGGTGGCTTTCCAAGCCACGGGCACAGGCGAACAGAGGTTTCAGACTTGGACAGAACAAACTAAGCTTTCGGTTGTCTTTGCAAGAGAAAACAGTCATTCCTCCCTCCCCCCGACCGTTTCCAATGAGAATAAGAAAAGTGATTTTTCCACATACTTTCCCCCAGGGACCTCCTAAGCCCTTAACCCTGTAACAGAAGAAGCCTCTCGCTGCAGAGTGGTACTAAGTATTTACTAACCAAGTACCTACTACATACCAGCCATTTTCTCCACACAGCGGAAGTAGGGAGCTATGTATTTATTGAGCGTTGCCCTCATATTATGGATGAGAGAACGGAGCCCTCAAGGTTACACACCTTAAGAAGCACAGCCCATTATTCAAGTTCAAGTCTGACGCCAAAGGACATGGCCTAATACATATGATGGTGCGAGAGTTCTGCACCGCATTGCTTGTAACCAAAGAGGAAGAGGGATAGCTTTGTCCCTGCCCGGAAGGCGAATAAGAAGCCACTATAACTATTAGGCCAAAATAATGGTTCATGAACCATCAAATTCAGTCTCCCTGTAGACACACAACTCTACCAGATACTCCCACTGCCTTCGCAGTTGAATTCTTTCTAGGAAGGTTTGAAGAAACTAAAGGACCCTCTGTGTGTGTGCATGTGTGTACACCCATGTACGCATTTCAGCTCAATATATACTTTGAACTTATGCAATAAAATAAGGGGGGGAACCTTACTCTATCTTTGAAGGGCAGCCAACCTAATGACATAATATGACAGCCGTGTCAGCAGAAACAAGTCCACTGAGTCAGGGCGTAGGCTTGGTGTTTTTCTGGCAGAAAGTGAGTGTATCTTTTCAACTGTTCCAACATCTAACAACAGCTGGACAGCCACCAAGCCCCGGGAACTGTGATTCGAAGGTAGAGATGAGTAAGGTAGGTCTCAGCCCTTCAGAAGTTTCCGGTTTACAAACAGGAATCCAACAAGCTGTAGATAACTGCAAAGTCACAATGGAAGGGGTTCCACAAGAAGCATACAAGCCCGGCAGGCGTGGCTCCGTGGCTGAGCCACAGGTTCGATTCCAGGTCAGGGCACGTGGCCAGGTTGTGAGATCCATCCCCAGTGGGAGGCCTGCAGGAGGCAGCAAGTCGATGATTCTCATCATTGATGTTTCTCTCTCTCTCTCCCTCTCCCTTCCTTTCGGAAATCAATAAAAATATAGTTAAAAAAATAAAAACAGACAGTCCTGATTCTTTCTTACTGGTCTCCTTCCCCACACCTGTGCAAAGGTGAGAAACCTGAAACCTTGAACCAGAAAGGGGGTCGCAATGCCACTGAAATTAATACCATTTACGGCACTGCAACATCACCTGGATATACACAGAGAGTTCTGACCATATTCCAATTCTTCAACTTCATATCTCTCTCTCTCTCTCTCTCTCTCCCTCTCTCTCTCTCTCTCTCCCTCTCTCTCTCTCTCTCTCTCTCTCTCTCTCTCCACACACACAGCAATGGCCATGGGGAAGCCATACCACCTGACTCCTAACTAGAGAGTACAGAAGCAGCGTATCTGCAGAAATCTATCGGAATTGCTAAGATAACGGTTTACTTTGCTAGGACAGGTGGTGACAAACGAGGGAAGAGGCATAGAGGAGGGTGAGGGGTATGAGGTATGTGTGCAAGCCACGTGCTCAGCAGCGTAGGCACACACATCCCTTTCGCTGCTTTAGCAGAAGAATTTGTTTAGAAAGTGGCCGGGAGAGCTATTGGCAGCTCTGTTTGCATAAAGTGAAAATAAAACTGTGCACTGGAGGAGGCAGAATGTCAGCAAAGGCCGTGACAGAGATAATGTCAGAGGAGCCATCTGACTGTTAGCCCAGCACTTCCCCTTCAGACGTGAACTCACAACCGAGAGGAGAAACTATGAATCATCTGAAGCGAACAGTGCCATGAGGCTGGAAATTTGTCTGATATGATTATAGGCTTGCTTCTTTCTCAAAAGGAAAATGGAGGATTCAAAGAGGACTGGAGGACTGAGGGTTTCCTGGATCCGTCTCCGCTAAACAGGGCAAATTGGAAGAGTTACTAGCGATGAAGAACCGAGCGCCTCTCCCTGCAGACTGGAATCCAACCGCATGAGGCTGGCAGGCCTCCTCCCTCACAATAATGTTTCCTATCAGGCTCAAGAGCTTCTTAAGATAATTTTGTAATCCTTCTAACCTTTCAGATCAAGTGTCTAGAGAAAAAAATCAACACTCTGAATACAAGGTTATATGGTGTCTATAATACAATAAAACTAAGATCACTGCACATGCACACATAGGATCTCCAGCTGCCATAAATCAGCTCCGGAGACATGGCTAGGCGCAGGGGCCATTCCATTCCTGATTGCCTTTGTGCACACAGAAACGCAAGGTGCCTACATCTACACTGCGTATCCAACCCAATATGATATCCAATTCCAGAACACCCAATGCAATACAATAATCATTTAACTTCTTTTTATGTGCAACCGAGGCTGCAATGGAGAGAAGGGTAGCAAGATCCGATTCCGCGGTGGTTCCCTTCCACTCAAATTCTCTAGCAACAAAGGAAAATAAAAACCACGGGTCTTTGTATATAAAAAGGGAAGTTTCTGGAAAAACTGGCTGTTCTGCTTCTAGAGGAAGTTCGCCCAGGGGATTCGGAGAAGGAAAGAAGGGAGATAAACTGTTAAAGGCACAGGACCTTTACGGTCATTCCGATTCCTAAGCTGCCTTCTGACCTTATCCCACAGGCAGGTCCAGTCTCTTTACAACAGAAATATAAAGTAAGTTATGGGGCGGGAGGGGGCTGTTCCTGATTGAATGAAGTCAACGCAAGGGGTCCTGAAGCAGCAGCTGCAGAGTCAGAAAATATTAGCTTTGACTCTCACCCTCCGTGGCAGACAGTCTGGGATTTTCTGAAAGTTTGCCTGTGCACAAAGGCATGCTACCACCAGACGTAAGGCAGGTATCTAAAACGGCTAGCTGTTCTTATTATTTCTCACTAAATGCCTGCTCGGCTCACTCCAGAAACCAGCCCTGACAGTCTGCAGAGCTCTGTAGCAATGGCCCAGGAAGCTTCTGAGCGGGGATATTGCCTTTGGCAGAATTGGAAAAAAAAAAAAAAAAAAAAAAAACTAAGCGAAGGGGAAGAACGCAGAATAAACAAAAACACGAGAAAGAGAAACACAATTTAACTGCGGATGGATGGCCCCCTTCAACGCATCTAGCCCGAACCATCGGTAGCCCGCAGGTCAGGAGGCGTGTGCCCACGAGGTCAGAAGGGCCTCTTATCACTCGGTGAGGCGCCCGTCGCCATGGAAACGAACCGCTGCTACAGATAAACAAACTGCTGCAGCCTGGGCCAAGAATGACTTCATTTCCTGTTCAGCTAAAAGCGGTGCACACATCCCATCCGGGCCTTCTCTGCGGGGGAGGAGACAATGGGGACCTTGTTTCCCGGCTCTCCAAAAGGAAGCCCTCAGAGTGCCTGCTGGTTCCGTCCAGCCCAGACCCACTCCGAACACCTTCTAACAGAAAGGCTGCGTTATGAGTCGATGGGGAGAACAGAAAAATAATGTCTCTTTCTTCCCTTTGAAGTGGCTACACGGGGAAATTTTTAGTCTTCAACCCAGACTCTACCAGATGAGATGATGGGCACAAGTGTGCACCCACTGCAAGATTCTGGTGCCTAACGAGAGACGCCCAAACGTGGTGTGTGTGAAACATGTTTGCATGTACATAAATATTTTTTTAAATATATTTTATAAATATATAAGTATAAATATGTTTTAATTGGTTTCTAAGAGGCAAGTCATCAATGATGACAGAATCATTGATTGGCTGCCTCCCGCACGCCCCCTCTACTGGGGATGGAGCCCACAACCCGGGCCTGTGCCCTGACCGGGAATCAAACTATGACCTCCTGGTTTCTAGGTTTGATTCCCATGTGCTTTAGTTTCCCCAAATCTCAGCATTCCGGTAAATTGATATTTTGCTGAGCCTGATTTTTATCTTTTCATTTATGACACCATTTTATTTCATTTATTTATTTATTTTTTTATTTTTTTATATTTTATTGATTTTGTACAGAGAGGAAGGGAGAGAGATAGAGAGTTAGAAACATCGATGAGAGAGAGTCATCGATCAGCTGCCCCTTGCACACCCCTACTGGGGATGTGCCCACAACCAAGGTACATGCCCTTGACTGGAATCGAACCCGGGACCCCTCAGTCCCCAAACCGGTTTTGGCTTATTTCATTTACTTTTAGTAAGGCTCCAATTTTTGTGGAATAAGCAAAGTCTGATAGAAATACTTAATTTTAAAATGTATTTTAAAATGAAGATGTGTAGCCCTAACGGGTTTGGCTCAGTGGATAGAGCATCAGCCTGTGGACTCAAGGGTCCACAGGTTCGATTCCGGTCAAGGGCATGTGCCTTGGTTGCAGGCACGTACCCAGTGGGGAGTGTGCAGGAGGCAGCTGATCAATGTTTCTCTCTCATCGATGTTTCTAACTCTATCCGTCTCCCTTTCTCTCTGTAAAAAATTAATAAAACATATTTTTTTAAAAATGAAGATGTGACCCGAGTTCTATCACCCTGATTCCTGTTTTCATCGCTTCATCCCAGTGAGCACAGAGTAAGAGTCGGAGAACTCGTGGAGACGGTGAAGGTTGCACTCATACTCACCAGGAGTGATGGTCTCCAGCGTATCCGCACTGACCTTCCGGGTACTTGTGCAGTGACGGAGGGTGGACCCCAAAAACACCAGGTAAAACACTACATCCTCCTCCACCTTATCCTCTTCAGCAAGCAGCACAGTGACAACACAGTCGCCCTAGGAAAGGCAGAGATGAGCAGGGAGGCGTTAGTGAGGTCCCTCTGGGGGGGGGGGTCTCTCTTTGCAAAACAAGATCGCATGTATCATCTCAACCGTGCCCACTCTAGGAGGTTTACACGAACACAAACACTGACTGAGCACCTCATACCAGTCAGTACTCTGGGCGCTGAGAATACGAAGTGACCTAAAAATAAGATCTCTGCCCTCTTTAGGCTTACACCTGATTGCAGGGCATTAGACAAATAAGTAAATCAACAAGATAACAGGTAGTATATTTATTTGATGAATTTGGGGGGAGAGGAGGGAGAGGGAGAAATCAAGACAAATCTTTAAAAAAAGGCAGAGAGGGTGGAGGAGGCATATGAAGAATTACCCTTAACCTGTGTTCCAGCTGCAGGCGTAATTCTCCAAATCTTAGCCCCTTGAAAGCACGGCTGAGCCCACCCAGTCCCCAGCAAGGGCGGGGCGTCTGACAGAGCTGGCCTAGTAGCGGTCAAGTGCAAAGAGCATAAGCCTGGGGACATCGATGAAGATAACACCTCTCTCCCAACAGCTAAAACAGGACGGGGCCAAAGGAGGAGTACAGGTGTGCGTACCCAAAACACAGCTCATTCTTGTATTATTATTTATTAATTGTACGAACTGTTAAACTACTTTTGCCCCACCATTTATATAAAAACTTTTGGAACACATTCAGCTTTATGATAATATTCTTTATCTATAAGGGTGGAGGGGGAGGGGGATTCTTATAATTTGTGTTTCCTGACCATCTGGAATCCCTACTCTGCTGTATACACCCCACCACCAACCTCTTGGAGTCAGACAAAAACCCTGACTTTGCCCATGACCCTGCAACTATTCAGAGATATTCCTTTATTAGTTTTATATGTTAATTTTTTTAAATGGCTAAATTAAACATATGCTGTGAAATACAGCCCTACCTACCATCCATCCTCCCAACCATCAGCATTATATAATTCCCGTTATAACCATAAACAGAAGATTATAAGGCACTGAGGTTCAGTATTGTGCAAATCTTAATAACGCACAGTGGGAAAACCAATTTAGAGCAAGCCGTGCCATGTTAAGGAGGGGAGAGAATTCTAGTTACTCACAGTGTGTTTTAAGCCTTCCCATTTTAACAACAAGCAAAGCCGTGCCTGCAGGAGAACCATGCCACCCTGTGGCCACAGCTAGCCAAGCCCAGAGCACCACAGGGCAGCCGATAGCGTGTTACCGACACTGAAAACGAAACTCGTCCAGTCAGACCTGGACCAGGGCTGCTCACAGAAATGCTGCAAGAGGCTGGCTGTGGAGACACGGTTCAAAATACTCCCCACAGCCCCGTGCAAGGCAGCCTCTCATAGCTCAGAATGCAGCTGTAAGAAGCCAGAACGAAGGACACACACGCTGTCCCTTACTGGAAAGCTGCAAAGCGCCCCGACACATGGAAAGGCGCAGAGAGACCCCCTGAAAAGCTGAAGGTGGTAGGACGTTTAGTGTCCTTCGCCAAAATAAACCACCGCCGGTTAAAGTGTCTGCAGCCGAAACCGGTTTGGCTCAATGAATAGAGCGCCGGCCTGCACACTGAAAGGTCCCGGGTTCAATTCCGGTCAAGGGCACGTACCTTGGTTTCGGGCACATCCCCAATGGGAGGTGTGCAAGAGGCAGCTGATCGATGATTCTCTCTCATAGATGTTTCTAACTCTCTATCCCTCTCCTTTCCTCTCTGTAAAAAAATCAATAAAATATATTTTAAAAAATAAATAAATAAAATAAAGTGTCTGCAGCACACGAAATGGGCCAATTGCTCAGGGCACTGAGATGCCATTACAACCCTGGAAAGAGGTATAATCAAAGTCCTAAAGCTGCCTCCTCTGACTACAGAGTCATCCTGGGCCAAAACCAGCTTTTTGCTTGACTTTGTATGGCTCACAGCTGAGAAAGAATTTTGCAATTTTTAATATTTGGGGGGGAAAAATCAAAGGAGAAAGAGCTTCAACATTTTAGCCCAGCCGGCGGCGTGGCTCAGTGGTTGAGTGTGGACTGAGTGTGGACCTGTGAACCAGACGGTCATGATTCCATTCCCGGTCAGGGCCCAGGCCCGGGTTGCAGGGTCCATCCCCAGGAGCGGGCGTGCAGGAGGCAGCCGATCAATGATTCTCTCTCATCATTGATGTCTCTCTCCCTCCTCCTTCCTTTCTAAAATCAATAAAAATATTATTTTAAAAAAGAAAAAAGATAAAGTTTTATTGATTACATGCTGTCTATGGCTACCTTTGCACTAGAATGGGCGGGCCACAGCAGCGTCTGGTGGTTGCTACAGAGACCTCCTGGCCCTCGAGCCTAAATTATTTACAATGTGGACTTTTGCAGAAAAGCGGAGTTTTTCTAACAGGAATTATAAGAATATAGCTTCCTTTTCTAGATCAAGGATTTTCTCTCCGGGTTCTGCCTCTCTGAACCGGGGCCAGGAGAATCGGTTCATAGGTAATTGAAATCCTTTTAACTGAACTCACAGTATCAACCTGTTTTACATTCCCAAGACAACAGTGAGTTTCAAATTGCCTTCATAGCTTTACTTAATAGTTTCTTGTTTCTTTCTTTCTTTTTTTTTTTTTTTTTTTTTTTTTTACATAAATACAAACTACCCCGAATAGGAAGTAGGATGGAACACAGAAGGCTCAATCACGTTTAAAGCCACTTGAAATGGATTCCAAGGGTCCCTGCTTCCCCTGGAGGAGAATCCTCTGCATTCTGATAAAATCACTGGCAGAAAATAACAAAAATTCTTACTCTGAGTCTCCACCACGTGACTCCCGTTTTACTGCCTACGTACCAGGCACCCACTATTACTTCAGATGGCCTTGAAAGATTAAGCAGGTGGAGTGGTGATTAAAAAATAAAAATGAAAACCAGATCTAAGGAGGAATTTTTGCTGAGGGGGTTGCTTTCGTCACACCTTCCTTGAGGGGTACTCTTGGCAAACGATTTTGCTGCCTAAGGAAGGCCAGCCGCATGGAATGGATAGATGATTCAATCTGGCTGTCCAGTTTTCACGTCTGTCACGTTTCTAACTACAACAGGTAAACTTATTAACTTCAAGATGTTCTTGATTACCATATTGGCTGGACCCAACCCCAGAAGAGAATGCATCGACGCCTCTACTTCTCCAATAATCTCAACTCAAGAAACAGAATGCTATTCTTACAACAGATGCGATGTACAGCATGGTGATTATAGTTATGCTGTTTTTTTTAATATATTTTACTGACGTTTAAAAAGAGAGGAAGAGGGATACAGAGTTAGGAACATCAGTGAGAGAGAAACATCGATCAGCTCCCTCCTGCACACTCCTTCCTGCGATTATTTAAAATGTTACTACCAACAACTATCAAAATTCACCTTGAAATTCCAGCTTCGTAATTTTGAAACTCTAAGATACATAGACAAATTCTTAAAAGATTTCCAAGCAGCACCTCTGCGGCCCATTAAAATAAGACCAGCAGGTGGCGCTCAATCACATCTGTTGAGTTCACCGTGGTTTTACAGACCATTCTCCCTAATGGGGAAGGATCTTGAAACTTCAGCTGGAAAAGGAATCAAGTTACAAAAAGTTTGGAAATCATTTAATGTAGGCTTTCTTTAACGGGAAGGTTCCTTAAAAAGAAGAGAGTTTTTAAAAGTCCTAAGAGACGAATAAGTCTTTTTATTTCAAGGTACAACCCAGTCTACCTACTCTTGTTGAAGCAAAGCTAAACTGGCCGGAGGGTGTTTCCTGGTGTAAAAAAAAAAAAAATTCAGCCTCTCCCTCCCACAAATGTTTCACAACCCTGGAACTGCTAGAATAATTAGGTCAACACTTAAAGAGACAGTCTTCCCTTTCCTGTTGGGACCAGATACTGGTTAAAATGCAGAGAAGATAGGATTTGTATTAATTCTTGGTAGAAATTTAATGCAAGAATTGGAAGTGATTAAATAAACCACCCTCTCTACCCTGAAATGAGGACAATCTCTAAAATCTATCAGCTAGACTTCTGTTCTCAGCCGTCTCACTCACCAACCTTCCGCGGTCAGTTCCCTTGGCTTTCCCCTAAAGATCACCCATGAAATCAGTCTCCGGGCTTCTGGGTTAGCCCTACGCACACCAGGAAGCAAGAGAAGAGTCTCCAAAACACAACGAGACCAGGTTACTGCCCTGAAACTCTTGAATGGCCAACAGAACAATATCTTTTTAAAAAATATATTTTATTGATTTTTTTTTACAGAGAGGAAGGGAGGGATAGAGAGCTAGAAACATTGAGAGAGAAACATCGATCAGCTGCCTCCTGCACACCTCCTCCTGGGTATGTGCCCGCAACCGAGGTACATACATGCCCTTGACCGGAATCGAACCTGGGACCCTTCAGTCCACAGGCCGACGCTCTAGCCACTGAGCTAAACTGGTTAGGGCAACAGGACAACATGTTGACTCTTGAGCATGTCCCTTTAATTCGTGGCAAGCAAGTCGCTCCACAACCTCACCCTTGCTGCCCCCTCCAGCCTCCTCTCCCGCACAGAGCGTCTCAGACACGCACACACTGCTCACTGCCACAGGCCACAGCACTGCTGGTTCAAGAACACACCCAGAGTGTTCAAGCCTCACTCTTTGTTGTTATTGTTGTTAATCCTCATGGGAGGGGCTGCTTTCCATTGAACTTTCTTTAGAGAGAGTGGAAGGGAGGGACAGAGAGAAACATCAATGCAAGAGACGCATCGAACGGTTGCCTGCTGCAGGTGCCCAGATCGGGGCCAGGGATGGAGCCTGCAACCGAGGTATGTGCCCTTGGCTGGAATCAAACCCAAGCACGCCCTGCTCCTGGGGAACTTACTAGAAATGCAGCCCAGGTGTGGCGGCTCATGGTGAAGGAGAGATCCACTTTTAATTCTGACACTCAGTGAAAATATGGACAACATATGATCATGCGGCTGTCCTGTGCCAAGGATAAAATAACCCATTTCAAAGAGATACGGGAAATGGGGATTTGTGGAGGGAAGCTGTTGGCTAAGAGGAACACCACAGCAATCGCTTCTTAATATTATACTGCCCCAATCCCTTAACCACATAAGACAGGATGTCAGCAAAACCTACTGAACTTTACTTAAAGCAGGACTGAGGGGTGGAGGGGAGGGGACCGGTCAGAAATTCATATTCGTGCGAGGAAGGTAAGATCATCCCTGGCCAGTGACTATGCAAGATGGCAGGAACGGTGGGAAATGAGCCCACAGTCAGACCGGTGGGCCTCGTGGACCTAAAAAGGAATGTAACTTTGCCCGAGTAGGCAGATAAAGCGCACATTTCCTTGTGTGGACATAACAAAGAGAGACAGCTGGGAATTCCACCCGAGCTGCCAGATGCTCGTGTATCTGATGGGGCCCGCAGTTAATCCAAACAGAGCCGTGCGGAGGGCTCCGAGGATGCGCGAGGGCCCACGGCTCCTCTCTCGGTTTAAAAGCGAGTAAACAAACAGCGCTCTGGAGAGCACAGATGACAGCCTCTGTACTCAGAACAGGCCCCCTGCAACCCCCTCATAAAAGGAAACAACTGGGCCGAAACCGGTGTGGCTCAGTGGATAGAGCGTCTGCCTGCGCACTGAAAGGTCCCAGGTTCGATTCCGGTCAAGGGCATGGACCTTGGTTGCGGGCACATCCCCAGTAGGGGTGGTGCAAGAGGCAGTTGATCGATGATTCTCTCTCATCGATGTTTCTAACTCTCTATCCCTCTCTCTTCCTCTCTGTAAAACATCAATTAAAAAAAATTTTAAAAAGAAAAAACTAGATTGAGGCCCTTGCTGGTTTGGCTCAGTAGTTAGAGTGTCAGTCTGCAAAAGGAAGGGTCTGGAGTTTGATTCCCTGTCAAGGGCAGGTTTGATCCTCGGCACTGATCAGGCGCACACAGGAGGCAACCAATCAATGCATCTGTCTCACATTCTCTCTCTCTCTCTCTCTCTCTCTCTCTCTCTCTCTCTCTATCTGCCCCCCCTCTAGAAATCAATGGGAAAAAATATCCTCGGGTGAGGATTAAAAATAAAAAGCTAGATTGAGGAACACTTGACTTCCTTATTTCTCTTGGCGCTGGTGATAAAGTGTCCTTATTTAAACACAGCCCTCAGATCTGGCTGGAAAGGGCCGCCAGTCTATGAAATCTTGGAGCTGACCCACCAGACAAGCATTGTTAGGGCGAAGGCAGGTAATTCATTTAAGAGATCGGAAAGCTGATAAAGCTCGCTTTGTGCAAGCAGCCTATGACCCAGCAGCCAAACAAGAGGCACCGCCAGGTTATTTCGACTCCGGTTAATGGAAACACACTGCCCAGGAAGAATAAAATGCTACCATTACTGCCCGGCCAGTGTGGTTCAGTGGTTGAGCATCAGAGGTCACAATTCAATTCCTGGTCAGGGCACATGCCCGGGTTGTGGGCTCAATCCCCAGCAGGGGGCGTGCAGAACGCAGTCGATCAGTGATCCTCATTGAAGTTTCTCTCTCTCCCTCTCCCTTCGTCCCTGAAATCAATAAAATCATGCTAGTATATTTTAAATGCTACCGTTACCAAGTAGGTCATCTTTCCTCCAATGAGCACAGCAAGCCGAGGCAATCTAAATTCTGTGACCCTTCATAATTTTGGGTATTTATACAAACTCCACTTAATCAAGAACAAATCTTTTTAATTGATAGAAATGTTAAAACCTCTTCTTTCTGAGCCCCTCCCCACTCAAATCTTCAGGTAATGATAATCAGTTCATATACCCTTGGAGCATAATTCACATCTTATATCTGAGAATCTCTCTGGTTTTTCAAAGTATTGAAAATGTGTGAGGGAATTGCTTTTTGGCTTCCCAGAGGGAGACCTTGAGATGTGTTCAATAGAGCTTGGGGACACACAAGAACAAGTTTAAAATGGAAGAACCTGAGAAACGCACCCCCAGCTTTCCCTCCTTACATCCATTCCATGCCCGTGTTAGTTAGTGAATCATCAGCAACATAAACGTTCATGGCAGCATCAGCCATGGCCACCACCCACGCTGAGAATCATTAGCCAGAAAGTGCCCAGTGCCCACGAGAACACTTTGAAACCGGCACAGAACATTATTCTAATACAAAAAAAGCATCGAAGAGCTGCAGGAACTGCGATTTACAAGAAAAATAATTTTACTGTTATAACCGTTTGACAAACATCAATCATTGTAGAAATAGGTAGATATAAAAATCTGTGTGTGTGTGTGTGTGTGTGTGTGTGTGTGTGTGTCATATTGTATCAGTTTATAATAGCTTAAACAAAGTGCCCCAAAACTTAGTGGCTTAAACCTAGCAAATCCACTTTTGGGAATATATCCAAAGAAACCAGAGACACTAATTCGAAAGAATATATGTACCTCTATATTCATTGCAGCATTATTTATAATAGCCAAGATTTGAGGCAGGCCAAATGCCCATGAGTAGATGAGTGGATAAAACAACTATAATACATTTACGCAATGAAATACTACTCAGCTGTTAAAAAAAAAAAAAAGAAAGAAAGAAAATTATACTCTTTGCTGAAGCACGGATGGACCTGGAGAGCATTATGCTAAGTGAAATAAGCCAGTCAGAGAAAGACAGTACTATATGATTTTTACTTACATGTGGAATCTAATAAACAAAAGAAATCTATATATATATATAAAAAAAAAAAAATACGCCAATTAGACCAGACAGTTGAACAACCTTCTGGACATTCTTCTGGACTAAGCCACAGAGGCGGGGGCCAAGGCAGTTAGGGGCAATCAGGCAGGCAGGCGAGTGGCTAGGAGCCAGCAATCCCAGATTAAGAGAGGGTGCAGGCCGAGCCGAGGGACTTCTTCCCCCATCCCCCAAGCACGAATTTTGTGCACCAGGCCTCTAGTTAACAAATAAAATAGAAACATACAGATACAGAGAACAGACTGACAGCTGTGAGAGAGAATGGGGATGGAGTCTGGGTGGAAAAGGTGAAAGAATTAAGAGAGAGAAAAAAGTAACTCATAGACACACACACACACACACACAAAACAATACATTTTATTTTTACTGCTTTTTCCACTTAAGAGAGATCCCAAGTAATAGCGGTTAACTATTCTCCAACATGTCTACAGCCCATAAAGACATTTCCTGTTCACGCCTCAGAAAAAGTAGATCAATGCTATCTTTTCAAATATTCCTCTCTTCCCTTTGCTACTGTTTTTCCTGTCACTTAGCACATTGATTGAGTCTTGTACTATAACTTCTCTGTGCGTGTCCCTGAACTCTTAAATCCAAGCCAACAGACGACCCGCCTCCGGTAACACTGCCTACAAGAATCATTTGCTGATTCTGATACCTGCCCAGTTGTATCACAGCCCCGTGAAACTTTAGGCTACTTAATCCCTCAATCTCTCTGTAGTTCAGTTTCTTCACTCTTCCGGAAGACTGGGTTCAACAACACCGAAAACAACGATTCCTCTGACTCATCAAATTCTCCTCTAGCCGTCACCTCTCCCACCAAGTTCATTCCCACACGTAGACCTGCCTGAGGGACACGCACTTGGCTGCATCACCGCACTGTACTCTTTTTCTCCTAAAAGAATACAGAATGATGACAGGAGAGGGGAGGTGACTTTCTCTGGTATGTGGGATGTGGGATTAATCCAGGTCTCTATTTCTGACACATACCGTACCTCCACGAGATTCAAGCCCGGCCTCTGGATCACTTCTAGAATAAGCCTGGGGCCTGAGATAAGAGGCATCCGAAGACCCTTTCCTCTTCCTCCTCCTCCTCCTCCTCCTCCTCCTTCCGAAGTTTAAAAATCCTGCTTCCTTCTCAGCTGTTAGTCTGGGGGAGGATTTGTTTGCGGTTGCTAGTGTCCAGTTGTTGGGTTGCTAGGTCAGTGGGGCTTACTGTGTGGGTGGGGACAGGGCCTGTTTTGTTTGTTTTATAAATAAATGCCAACATTTGTTTCACGTGCCTCTTTCTTTGACTATCTGACAGCATCCCTTGTCCCCTGCTCGTCCGGGGTAAAGTGTATGCTTTTATCTTGGCAGTGAGAAGGGCTATGGAGCCCAAGCACCCATGAACTGTGTCCACAAAAACATATTAGCAGTCACGTGGTTTGTTGTGTGTACTGTACTGTAAACAAGTGACTCAGATCATAAGTCCCATTAGGACTAGAAATAGTCATTCATAAACAACATTAAAGGGGGAAAGTGAACAATTACACCATCTTCTTTAAATGGCCAATTCCTCTGAAACAGATAAATTATGCAAACTCAACACCACAATAACCAAGAGATCAAAGTTTACATCTCCAGTAAGTGGACAAGAATATAGTATGTGTTCTCCTAATTATGATACGCCAACCAGGGCATCATTTATGTAGTATTCCTGTCCCAATCAGGAGAAAACATCATACAAACCCAAACTGCTATAAACTAACGGGACTATAATTTTCCCAAATGTCAATATGATGAAAGACAGAGAAGCGGAGGAACCATTCAGAGACTAAACAGACATATGCACAATGTGTAATCCTGGATTAAGTCCTGGATTGGGGAGGGACTAGGAGGAAGATGCTATAAAGGACATTATTGGGATAATCACAGAAATTTGAAAATGGACCTACATTACATAAGAGTGTTACATCAATGGTACAATTCCTGTTTTTGTTAATTGTACGGTGATTGAGAAAGAGAATGTCCTAGTTCTTAGGAAAATATTTAGGGAAACAGGGTATGATGTTTACACCTTTCAAACAACTAGAAAGTATCTAATCCAGAGAAAGACAAGCTAATGTGACTAAATGTTCGTAAGAGATGAATAGAGGTGAGTTGTATTCCTGCAACTTTTCTGTAAATCTGAACTTACTTCAAGTAAAACATTAATAAAAAAAAAGTTTTAAAATGTGAACTGGAAGATTAAACTTGGATTGCTTATTTTTAAAAGGACTTTGATTGTGCAAGTCTCCACTATTAAGTGCTGTGAGATTTGTGTGTTTTTGTATTTCTCAGGATCCAGCCCTTTTCCGTATTTACTAAGAGTTTCCTCTCTTCTGCTGGTACTCACCCCTGCACATCCCAAATGTAAACAGAAAGAAGACTTCCGCATGCGCACTTTGTCCTTTGTGTGTCATTTCTTCCTCTCGGGGCAGGGAGCCTACGCCCTCTCCGATGGCCTGCCTGTGACAGTTACTCTTCTTCACCCAAACAGCCAGAGTCCCTGTGACCTGACCTAGTTCACGGAGAACAAAGTACACTCACTCTGCTTATAAAAAACGGGAAAACAAACTGCCCCACCGAGTGTCCTGCTGATATACTTGGAACCTGAAGTTTAAAAATTCTCGGTAGAGCCTGCCCAGCTAACCACACAATCATACTTACTAACACAGAAAACTATTAACCCTAGAGTCATACACCTAAATATAAGGGCTAAAACTATGAAACCAATAAGCACACATAAAGATGCCTGAAATCATCAACCATTGGGGAAATGCAAATCAAAACCACAATCAATTACTATTCCACACCCACTGGGATGGCGACAATAAAAAAGTCAGGTGATAGAAAGTGTTGGCATGAATATATTATAGAAACATTGAAACTTCAACATTACTGGTGGAGATGTAAAATGGTGCAGTTGCTATAGAAAACTGGCAATTCCTCACATGTTAAAGTTACCATGTAGCAAAGCAGTTACACATATCAAGAGGAATGAGAACATATGCCAACACCTAAAAAATTGCTGTTCAAAGCATCATCATTCATACTAGCCCCAAAGAGAAAACCACTTAAACGCCAATCTATCAACTGATGAATGGACAAGATGTGGTATATCCATACAATGGAATATTACTTGCCAATAAAAAGGAACAAGTATGGATACATGCTCCAACATGAGCTTTAAAACATCACGCTAAGTGAAAAAAGCCAGTCACAAGAAGCCACATATCGCATGGGTCCATCTATTTGAACTCTCCAGACCGTAATAACTCCAAATCCACTGCCTCTCACAGCTCTTAGCTGGTGTATCACCAAATAGGCACTTTTCACCATCCCAGTTCAAATAATTCAGTCTCGTGAAATTAATTTAAAAAAAAAATCACCTAAAAATTTCTCTCTCCAGCCCTCATTCATTCATTTACCCATATCATCTTACAATTCCCTCACATCAGGGAGATGGAACATCAGACTCCTAGAGTAAGCAGCTCTCTTACTCTACGGCAGAGCGCCACCTAGTTGCAACACCGGGTAATGCACACTGGCAGCAGGAAGACCACTCTACCTAAAGGAAAAGCCCTTGAGTGAAAGTAAGAAGCCACACAATCGTTTTGCAGAGCAATGCAATGGTTTCATGTGTGCATCTTATCACCTTAACTAGTTTAGCTCATGGTCTTACATGCATGTATTAGTCATTTCGAATGGACTAAATCAAATTTCACTTCCAAATTGGGTTAAGCCTATAAATTCACGTGTAGATGGTTAAAAATACTATGAGACAGTGTTTTGAGGTTTATTGTAAGTAAACAGGAGAGATAAGTATAAAATGAAAAGAAATGTCATCATTTACTCACATATAATGGAGCTTGCTGTGGATTAAGTTTCATGACCCAGGACTCTGAAAAAGAGAAGGGGAAGAAATAAATGAGAATGAGAATAAAAGCTGTTGCCAAAAATATAAAAACCACCTAAAGTCTTAGGTGCCGGGCGTGGCTATCTGGGCACAAGCAGAAGTCCAAAACGGTGGATCTCAGAAGGGGAGGTACTTTGCCAAATACCCCAAATTTGAGAACAAATTGATCCCATCTTCATAAGTCAGAGAAGCAGGCCAAAATAATTTCATTATAATTTGGCCTAAGAAGTCTTACCTGTCCATAATAGGAAACTGAATTAAAGCACGTACAAACCAGCAATGTAAACAACAGTACAGAAATGTCATTCTTACATGAAAAAATAGACAGAACCCCACGCTTTGTGTGCCATCAGGATCACAGAACCTCATTAAGAACAAAATGAAGTCCACACAGAATAAAGAAGAGGTTATCAAAGACCAAACGTTTAGAATAAACAACGGCTTAGTGACAGCGCATAATTTAGAGGACAAAATTCTCTCGCTATTACAATCTTCAGGGATCTGCCAGTTTGGGCAGGAAGAGTGTGTCTGAGATTAAGGCTCGCCTGAAGAAGAGCTAACACACTTGGGGGTGTCTCTGACCAGACTCCTGAGCCCACTCCTCTCCAACCAGAGGCAGGATAATGCCAACAGCCAGCTGGCTGACCACCTTCATGCCCACCTTAGCTCATTCTCTGGTCCACCCCACACACGCAGGGCCATCTTTCCTTCCTGCCTGCCTCCATTTAACATTTGTGTCCTCTCAGGTGCTAAAACCACCTGCAGAAGCCAAGCTTGAGAAATGTAGCAAGAACCAACTCTTGTAGTAGAGAAATCAAGATTTCCAGCCCATCAGATTCAAATAGCAAAGCATGGATTAAAAAGAGAGATTGGAGCGCTTGAGTACTTTCTCAGTGCATTAAATATCCAGTTAATTTAAAATTAAACTCACGGTGCTCACTGGACTTTTAATCAGCTTTCTAGGTCCTGTTCAGACTTGCCTGAAACAAAGGATTCAAAGACCCTATAAATGTATAAACCAATTTGCCTGAACTTAACTGTTCTTGCCGTCACAAGCAGAAGAAATAACAGTGGAAACTAAAACATGAATTAAAACTTTGGCAGTCTGCCCAGGCAGTGTGGCTCAGTGGCTGAGCATCAACCTATGAACCAGGAGGTCACATTTTGATTCCCAGTCTGGAAGTTCAACCAACCGGGAGTTCGACTGTTCACTCTGACATGCACTGACCACCAGGGGATGGCGCAGAACGAAGAAAGGCCACGATTGGTCCTGATCACTGGCCAGGCCGAGGGACCCTATCTGTGCACAAATTTGGTGCACCAGGTCTCTAGCTTCTTAATAAGTAAAGGAAGCAGTGTCTCCTCATTTGACAGCTTTAGACATCTTCAAGATTATCCATTAAAAAAGGACACTTCTCAATACCGGAAAGGCATAAGGTGCTACACAATATTCTCTAGACAAGAAATCTAGTTAAAGGGGTAGGCATCCCAAGTTCTTTACTGATTAACTTTAAGCAAGTCACTTCACTTGCCTAACTCTGTCTCCTCATGTTGTTCCTACACATAAGGCACAGTAACCGCGGCCTGTACTGTAGAGTTGGTAACAAAATTATAAGAGATAATCCAAGTGAAATGCTTAGTTAAGCACTCTGCCATCACAGAGTGGAAGCCACAGCCTCTTCTTCCTCGCAAAGTTTCTGGCTCTCACTGCAGACTTCCAAGTAAAATCCCCTGGAAACCATAATGGTTAAATGAAAGGCTGCAGGTACATCAGAGAGGTATTTGTGTCTGAAAACATGCTGGTGGGTAAATTACAATTCAAACATATAAACCAAATAATCATAGGAAAGAATCTGGAGGGACAAATACCAAGATGGTAAGTATGCATATTTCTGGGAATTACAGGGAATTTTCATTCCTAAATTATCGGTCTCTTCATCACAACTATTCAAACAATGAACGGACACTATTTTATTTTTTTATTTTTTTATTTTTTTGTAAGCGGGAAGAAAGCATCACACACAGCACATCTCTTTTAAGTCCTCTGCCATGAAATGTTTCACAACTGAACTGAAAGTGAGTAAAAAGACATTTTTTTCCTACCTGTGCAAACCGAAGGAATCTACAATTAACAGTCCCTGAAACTAATGTAAAAATGCAATGAAACCATAATCAATCAAATAAATAAATTAAAAAATAATAATAACAATAGAGATTTTAAAAAAAGGCAATGAAAACAAAAAAAATGTCTGTCCCGTGTGTAGTACATAAACCAAACTCCTTGTGGTTTAGCCACGCCCACACGTTATCCTGGGGAACCCTTCCACAGGAGCCCCACAATTAATGAAAGTAATTGAAGCCTGTGATTGTGGGGTTCACAGGCCCCCAACACTGCACCAGGTAATTATGCTGCAAACTGTCAACTCTCTGGAACCTGTTGGCTCGGTGATCCCGGCCCATTTTCTAGAACCGGCTGCTTCAGGTTTGACAAACCAATCACCTCAGTGAACATGGTTTTTGTCATTTACAACACAGATGTTTCCAAATGCACCAAAAAAAAAAAAAAATCAAAACGAAAAGGGCAAACCATCCCCCACAAACCAGCCCCAGTCTCTGTATGAGGAATGCAGCTGTTTGGGAGCCAGCCAAGGAGAAACAGAACTGTTTTACCTGCAGGCTACCTGCACAGCAGAATATGCTTCCAAGAAATGTCCCTGCCAGCGCTCCTGCAAAGACTGAGCTACGGTAAACCCTTCGAAACCCACAAACATCTGGACGAGGGTTAACATGAAAACGACAATGCATACTCCGGATTTTTGTTTCACGGTCAATGTTCAGCAGTTTCTTAGTCAGAGCTCTTCCCATGATCATTTCTTAAAGACTTAAAAAAAAACTTACTCCCGTTGTAAATCAGAACTCTTGACTTTCTTACACTCACGGTTCGATTCCCGGTCAGGGCACATGCCCAGGTTGTGGGCTCCATCCCCAGTAGGGGGTGTGCAGGAGGCAGCTGATGGATGAGTCTCTCTCATCATTGATGTTTCTCTCTCTCTCCCTCTCCTTTCCAGGGTAGAGCACACCCTTTTCTCCGGTGCTCAGGGTCTCCTTCTCTTTATCTGCCTGATCATATCTGCCTGGCACACTAGCTGATTTCCTACTTCTGAGCCCCAAGAATGTTACAGGTACACAGCTAACTGCTGCGCGTTAAGGGATAAATACTATATGGCAACCGCCAGCGTAAGGGACACGTGTGGAAACAGAGAATGGTATTATAGTGTGATAAAAATAATCATAAAAGTTTTACAGGGAAGGAGCAATCAACTCTCTAGAAGGAGGCGGCCCAGGCAGCTGCCTGGAAGAGGCCAGCCCCTGCCAAGTGTCGCCACGTGGACACAGGCGAAACGCGGTGACAAAAGAGCACGCCGCAGTGAGCTGAGAGCTGCAGGAAAGAGGAAGAGTGTAAGCAGGAGAAGATGGGAGAGGAGTCAGGAGAGACGGCCCTGGGAGTCCACACACCTCCAAGCAGCTTGGCCTTAGAAGCCAAAGAAGGGAGGCGGAAGGAAATACGCAAATCCCTGGCACAGATCTGCCCTACAGGAATCACAGCCACACCCGGCCAGCAGGGCTCTGCGGCTGAGCACTGAACCAGGAGGTCACGGTTCGATTCCCAGTCAGGGCACATGCCCAGGTTGTGGGCTCCATCCCCAGTAGGGGGTGTGCAGGAGGCAGCTGATGGATGAGTCTCTCTCATCATTGATGTTTCTCTCTCTCTCCCTCTCCTTTCCTCTCTGAAATCAATAAAAATATTTTTTAAAGAAATTATAGCCACAAAATGGCTATGGCATCAACAAATCTCTGCTTTGCTTTTCCTTTCCTTTTCTTTTTTTCTTTTTAAGCCAGCTCAAATGTTTGTGCATTCACAACTGCAGATTCAAGCTTCACAAACGGTAGCACTGGAGAAGGTGGGAATCATGCAGGTTAAACCCAAACCCAGACGCAGCAAGAATCTGTTGTTTTGCAACCAGTAAGGCCAGGCCAGACCCCACTGTGATTTCCCTGAGGGACACCCAGTGGCTCCCAGTCAATTCCCACCTAAACCCTAGCCATGTCCTGTCAGCCACAGAACTTTGTCATCAGAAGGGGTCTCAGAAGCAGCCCACATCCCCCTGCCCCCTTACCCTCCGCAGGACTCTCTGGCAGGCTGTCTACCTGCCCCTGCTTGCAGACTTGAGGCCTTATCACCTTGAGAAAATCTCTCCTGCTCCTTCTGCGCCTCTGACTCAGCCTTCCCACAGGCCACTTCGCTCTGTAGCTCCCCTCTGCTGGCACGGGAGTAAGGTGCTTTTGGAGCACCCGCCTCTTTTCTTTAGAAAGTTCTAGTGTGGCTCAGCGGCTGAGCATGTAGGAGGCACCCAATCAATGCTTCTCGCTCATCATTGATATTTCTATTCCTCTCTCCTTCCCTCTCCCTTCCTCTCTGAAATCGATAAAAACATACTTAATAAATCAAGTATAGTCCCAGAAGTGCAATCTAATAGCTCATTGAAGGCAGCATGGATCCTGCCAGGTGTGAAGAAATCTCACCTTGCCGAGACCGGTGTGGCTCAGTGGATAGAGCGTCGTTGGCTTGCGGGACTGAAAGGTCCTGGGTTCGATTCCGGTCAAGGGCATGTACCTTGGTTGTGGGCACATCCCCAGTAGGGGTGGTGCAAGAGGCAGCTGATTGATGATTCTCTCTCATCGATGTTTCTAACTCTCTATCCCTCTCTCTTCCTCTCTGTAAAAAATCAATAAAATATATTTTTTTTTAAAAGAAAGAAAAGAAATCTCGCCTGGTCAATGGGCCAGAGAGGAGGTACAGGGAGCAGGGCAGGGGACCTCGGCAGCACCTGCCTGGACCATCTCGGACCAAAGGCCGAGGAGCTGCCGGACGCTATACTTAGCTCCCCCGGGAAGGGGGTGCCCCTGGGAACTTGGGCGCATGTTATTTCAATTCTCTTTTGCTGTTGAACACACAGGCAAGTGTGGTTTCCTGCAGAAGCGGCCCGAGCCACTTTGCAGAGACCTAAGCCGTGCGGAGAAGAAAGCTCCGAATGGCTGGCTATCCCACAGGTGAGGGCCCCGCCGCCAGCTGTATCCTGTTATCCGAAGGAAACGGAACTGTCGGCTGCAGGAGGTCCGGGCCCGGGAGAGCAAGGCCATAATTTGAGTTAACGCTGACACTCCTATCCCGACAGCTGTCAAGAGCGAGAGGCCTTAAATTTAGAAATATCTGCACACAGCTGGGCTTTATGTAAATGACCTTCAGAGGGGGCTAAAATAGATATCCGGTACAGAGGCTGCCAAGTGCAAGCCTTTATACTTCCTTCATCCTCCCCAACCTTTCTGGCCCAAAGGCAAAGCAAGCAGCCCGAGGTACGAGCCCAATTCCTTAGAAATCGTTTGGAAAGACTAAGTACTCCAGGCAAGTGGGCCCTCACGCAATGCGACCAACCTTCCCTGGGCATATGCCAGGGCCTGGGGTGGCCGTTCTGTTGGGAATTAGTCAGTGACATACAGCCCACCTTCTTGGACAAATTACATGGCAAAAGCGCTATCAGATTACGACCCTGAGTGGCAGGCAGGAGAGGTGTGAGGGACAGACCGCAGAAAGGTTTCAATGTTGTAAGTTGCGAAAACGGTTATTTTGTCTCGGGGATTTTGAGACATTGTCTTCAATGTAGCGGAAACCTTTCTCAGCCTCTCCCTCAGGGGAAAGGGATCGCTCCCTAATCTCTTAGACACCCAGGCTGCGGCTCCAGAAGCCGAACCCGAACCCGCACTCCCTCCGGCCGCAGTGGAGGAGGTAAGGTTCTTAGGCATTTTGAAAACGCTAATGCAGCCAGGAGGGACCGGTTTGGCTCAGTGGGTAGAGCATCGGCCTGCAGACTGAAGGGTCCCGGGTTCGATTCCGGTCAAGGGCATGTACCTTGGTTGCGGGCACATCCCCAGTAGGGGGTGTGCAAGAGGCAGCTGGTTGATGTTTCTCTCTCATCGACATTTCTAACTCTGTCCCTCTCAATTCCTCTCTGTGTAAAATCAATAAAATATATTTCTTTAAAAAAAGAAAGAAAGCTGGGGCTTATTCTGTTGGCTATTAATAAAGATAATTCATAATTCCCTTTCAAGTCAGACATGCTCCTTCAGAAAACAAAAGTGTTTGACAATACTAAGATCATGGGTAAGATTAGATCTCAACTAAGTTTAAAATCTACTACCAGGTTAAAAAAAAACAACACATCAGTGCATTGAAACATCCTAATATATTGATCAGTGCATTGAAAGTGGTTTAAAAAGTATGATTTAAAGGGCAGCTTTTCATCCAACTAAAAAGTTACTGCTAGTCTAAGTGTGGGTGGTATTACATTTGTTCTGTAATGAGAAATAACAGACACACGTGAAACGTTAAAAATTATTCCTTGACTTTCCAATGTTAATAGGAAACTCTTAGAGGGCCACATATGTTCATCACTTATCAAACACTGAGCAGATGGAAAATCAATTTCCCCAGCTGAACTAAGTTAAAAAAAATAAAGTTGTCTTGAGAAGTACAAAACTGAGGCTTTACAACATTTTAGGGTTTCTCGCTGCGTGTGAGGAGCTAAATGGCACACATCGGAAAGGCTAATGATTATCATTTTCTGTAAATGCAGAGACAGACCAAATGACTATGCATGTGAGATTCTAAATATTTAACGTATATAAGGGAGAAAAAGTTAGGCACCTACCACACAGTACCCTTGCCTTTAAATTACACTTCAAAATTCAAAAGAATACATAACTATAGATGTTTCATGATATCAATGTTATAATAGAAGGACCCAATTGTTAATAATTTGGTCATAATGATCAATTCAATTGGCTCCTTTTCCTGAGAATCTGTACAATAAAAACAAATTAATTTGGGGGGGTGGGGGGAGGACTAAAGATTATCAGGCATACTGTCCTAAAAGTAAAACTTGCTCTGCAGGTTTTGTTAACTGGGAGCGAGGGGAGAAGCTGCCACCTGTGTCCTTAGCGAGCCCAGGCATCCAGGAAGCAATTTGGTGCAGGAGGATGGAGAGGTGCAGAGCAAGCATGTCAAACTGGCGGCCTCGTGGGTGGCACGCCTAGTTTATTTGGCCCACGTGAGCCTTTGAGTTTGACATGCTTGGCATAAAGCACGCAAACAGAAGATACATGGAAGGTGACAATGGGGAATCATCCAATTCAACAAAAAGGCACACGTGTGCTCTAGACCAGCGGTTGCCAACCTTTCAGACCTCTCGGACCACCGGTTGGTGACCGCTGCCCTAGACAGAGACTGTGGATGGAACAACCAACTATAAATAGCCCAGATAAATCTCGGGGGAGCTCTGCGATCTTGACTTCCTGAGATCTTGCTGCTGAGGGGCCCACTTACATTACATGAGGCCCACAGCAGCACCTACACACACACACACACACACACACACACACACACACACACTCACACACCAGCAAACAGCCGGCTCAGTGCTATAAAAGTCATGGTCAGGAGACGGCAAAAATTCAGACTGATCTGAAAGACAGAGGAGCTGAGGTCGCTCCAAAAATCAGAGCTGGCCACAGCAAAGAATCACATCTTGGCCATCCAGCCCCAACTAAGAAAGGCTGGGCTGCGGTGGCCACCGCAGGTGGGCGAGGCGGGAGGAGGGAGCTGGCAGCCAACCCCTTGCTGCTCTGTCTGGAACACAGTCCAATCACTCGCCTCTGGTCAGCTCAGAGAAACCTGGGCAGCACTAACGTGGTGCGTGGTGACACAGAAGATGCTCGAAAGTGCTGTCTTTGACTGACAGCAGCCTAGCAAGCACGCCTGGCGTAGGACACCCAACAAGGAAGAAAGAAAAAAAAAAGGTGAAAAACTAGAAGCAAAACCCTTACTGCTCACTTGCAGAGTCCTTGAAAAATAGATCCCATTCGCCTGGCCCGTTTGGTTCAGTGGATAGAGTAGGGGTGTCGAACTCAATCAGAGAAGGGGCCAAAATCTAAAATCCAGCCTAAATTGCGGGCCGAATGGTTTACTGAACAGTCATAAACTGACAATGTCATAAACTGACAGCGGAGTGCAGTGATGACAGCGCGGTGCGGGCCACATTGCAAGGCCTGGCGGGTTGAATTTGGCCCGCGGGCCTTGTGTTTGACACATGTGGGATAGAGCATCAGCCCGCAGACTTCAGGGTCCTGGGTTCGATTCCAGTCAGGGGCAAGTACCTTGGTTATGGGCACGATCCCCCATCCCGATGAGGGTGCAATCAATTCTCTCTCTTCACACTGATGTTTCTCTCTCTCTATCTCTCTCTGCCTTCCACTCCCACTCTCTCTAAAAATCAATGGGAAATATCCTAAAGGGGAGGATTAACAAAAAGAGAACAAAAAAAGGAGATCCCACTCCAATTCCCAGCACTTTGGAAGTTTAAAGTTAAAGCCTCAATCAGACCAGCTCTCGCTCTGAGATGAAAGAGGGCTTCAAACTCTGGCTCAGAACAGTTGTCTCTGCGGCTGGCTCTCCATCAGCAGGAAGGAGGCGGTAAAAACCACGTGCCAGGCAGTCTCAGTCCCCGCCCCGGCAGATAAGAGCTGTTCAGTCAACTTTCCTCCTGGTGTTAAAAATACACTCCTGATTCCTCTTTCCTGCCCTCTGTTCCCCTTCGCAAATGCCGGCGCAACCAAACCAGAGATCGCATTCTAAAGCATCTCCAGGACCGTTTATTTACTTATTTTTTTAATATATTTTGTTGATTTTTTTACAGAGGGGAAGGGGAAGGGGAAGGGGAAGGGAGAGAGAGTTAGATACATCGATCAGCTGCCTCCTGCACGCCCCCTACTGGGATGTGCCCCCCAACCAAGGTACATGCCCTTGACTGGAATCGAACCTGGTACCCTTCAGTCAGCAGGCCAACGTTCTATCCACTGAACCACACTGGTTAGGGCTCCAGGAGCATTTAAATGGAACCCAAAAGCAGGACGTCTGGTCACCTTTTTCCAGGAAAAAGCTAAGCAAAGATGAAGGCAAGGACTGGCTGCTGGTTCCCCCCCACATTCTCCTCCCCTTCCCCTCCCTCCCCCCCAGGCTCCTCCTCCCCAGTCTGGCACATGACATTTGCATGGAGAGACCTGTCATTTTCTATCTCATCTGTTTGCACAGAAATAGGGACGCTGGTAAATGTTCAGAGAACAGGGTGAAAGGATTGGCAACGAGCTCCAATTATACCAACTGATCTCATCCTCCTGGTACAAGTTGCTTCCCGGCATCTCAGATCCATTTCTAAAGCTCAAGGGCATTTTAAAAACCATCCCCACAGCTCACTCTCTCTCAAGCACATACTGGGAACTCACACATTCGATGGCTTTCGGGATTCATACCTTTCAAAAACCACACAACATACCTGGAACTCACTGACCTGTGGTTGTACTCACTGTGTGTTCTTCTCGTTACCCAAACGGTGAACACCCTGACTCTACAGTTCTGACATCTTCTAGCTTATTGGCAAACTCATTAGCCAACAGAGCCAGGTATCAACAGCACAACGATTGACATTTCTTTGGAGAGCCACATTTTTAAAACTTAAACTTCTTCTAACGCCACTTCTTCAACATAGACGCGCCCAGGCCGTGATATTTTGTGGAAGAGCCACCACACGCAAGGGGCCGAAGAGCCCCATGCGACTCGCGAGCCACAGTTTGACGACCACGCTTCTAGCTTATCAACTACAGAGACATAACTACCAACTTATCCCTGCTAACTTTACTGTTCCAGTCACCTCCCTAACCCCCACACAAATGGAGAGAATCACGGTTCAAGTCACCTGTATACGGTCACACAGCCTGGAAGTAGCGAGAGCCAAAATGTGAGCCCGGATCCGATTAAAAACTCCATGCTCTTAACCTCTCTACCTGCAGGCTCGGCTAGTCTGCAGCACACTCCGGACCTCCCTTTCCTGTGCTGGGAATGAAGGAGCCAGATTGGGTAATCATGGCCGATCCTCCCATCTCCAGCATGGCCCAATGCCACGGCCAGGCATGCTGGCTCCCGCAGGTGCATTGCAAATGAGGCCGGTGCTTTCCTGAGGTGGGAGCTAAGCACAGCGGGGTGAGAAGAAAGAGAAGTTCTTTTTAAATATATATATATTTTTTTTTTAATTAATTTTTTACAGAGAGGAATTGAGAGAGGTAGAGTTAGAAACATCGATGGGAGAGAAACATCAATCAACTGCCTCCTGCACACCACCCACTGGGGGATGTGCCCGCAACCAAGGCACACGCCCTTGGCCGGAATCAAACCCGGGACCCTTCGGTCCGCAGGCCGACGCTCTATCCACTGAGCCAAACCAGTCAGGGCAAGAAGTTCTTCTCATTCATTTAAATGGGAAACACTTTGCGGAAGAGGCAGCACTCCACAGGTGGAAAGACCGCAGGGAGAAGAGAAGGCAGAGGCATCGATCGGTCTGTTTAAAGCTGCTCTGCAGACTGTTCACGGCTCCATCGCCCTCGGGTGTCTGCTGCTTTTCCGGCAGCAGAGAACGGCCCACAGACAAAGCCAGCTGTGGACTTACCCAACAGGTACGGCAACTCCACACACCGACACGCTCCTGCCCACATCCAGTGGGAATGCTGCCGAGCTTGACAGTCAGCTGGAATGGACTGCCCCCTGCACAAACACAGGCGAACACCCCCAGCCGAAATCTGCCGCCTCAGTGACTTAGAGAAGCAACATGACCATCTGAGAGTGATCTCCCCCTGCAGCCTACAAAACTCTGGGGTACGCAAGCTTCCACAACGATACCCAAGCTTACAGAGCATCAACAGGGAGATGTTCGCATTCAAACCTGCGGTGTTCCTATCAATACCTTACTGAAATTCAAACTGTAGCCCTAACCGGTGTGGCTCAGTGGGTAGAGCGTCGGCCTGTGGACTGAAAGGTCCCAAGTTCGATTCCAGTCAAGGGCATGTGCCTTGGTTGGGGGCACATCCCCAGTGGGGGGTGTGCAGGAAGCAGCTGATCGATGTTTCTGACTCTCTATCCCTCTCCCTTCCTCTCTGTAAAAATCAATAAAAAATATTTTTTAAAAAATTCAAACTGGAATAAGGAGCAGACGGCCTATCACCTCATGGCACATACTGAAAGGGACTCTGACTTTTCTTACAGGGAATTAGCGGTCTTGAAGTTTGCTATAAAGATGAACAGAAAACCATAAAGCGAAGCAGTTACAAAGCAAGGTGGATGGGCTAAAGATACACACACCACAACCATCTATCACAGACCCTGATCCCTGCCCCAGATGAGAGAGAAGGAGCCAATGAAGAATGCGGATGGGAGATAAAGAATACCGGAATGGGGAATCTGAAAACCCAGTTATGAAGTCTCCAAGGAGACACTCTTTCATTAACCAAAACCTCACCGTTTACAGGGGTCTTCAAACTACGGCCCGCGGGCCACATGCGGCCCGCAGAGGAGTCTGATCCGGCCCGCCAGGTTTTTTGGGCAGTGAGCGCAGCCGAGGTGTTACAGTAGGAATTAGTAGTTCATATAGTCCGGCCCTCCAGCTCTCTGAGGGACCGTGATCTGGCCCCCACTTTAAAAAGTTTGAGGACCCCTGGTTTATGAGATGACAATCAATGGGACCTGTGAACTTCCGTCTCCTCTATAGAGACAAAAGGAAGAAACTACCCGTTTTCAACTCCCTCTGAAATTCATTCCTTAAAATGGAATGGCAGGTTTCAGAAAACCAGAATATCCTGCCATTCCGTGCAGTTTAGTCTTGGCCGCAACTTAATCTCCCCATCTCGTCACGGTGGGATCTGCAAGACCCAGAAAGGAACACTGTGGGGATGGAAGTCAGGCAGGCCTGTTAAGACCGGACATTTGGGGGAAAAGTAGGACAATCAGGCCTCAATTCCTCCCGGGCTCTCTGCTCATCCTTTTCCTCCTCATTATAAACAATGTCAAACAGGAATGGTTTCTGCTGAATTCTTCCATTAAATTTAGGCAATGTTTATCACTATTTCTTCAAAGATCTTTTTTTTTTTCCTATCCCATTCACCCTCTCTTCTTCCTAAGACTTCAATTGCATACATATCAGAGACTTTTTTTTTTTTTTTTTAATTGTCCCAAAGATCTCTGGGGTTCTGTTCATTGTTGTTTCAATCTCTTCTCCCTGTTCTTCAGATTCAATAATTCTTATCGGTCTAAAAGTTGAGTGTTTTGGTTTTTTTTTTTTTTTTTTTTTTTGGGGGGGGGTCATCTCTGTTAAGAGCATCCCATAAAATTTTTATTTCAGATCATTTTTCTCGTTTCACGTTTTTATTTCTGCGCCGAGATTGTGTAGCTTTTCATTACAAGTAGTTCTTCCTGCGCACGGTAACACTAGCTGCTTTTCAGTCCTTATCTGCTTCATCCGACACTTGGGTCATCTTGGGAGCAATCTCCCTGGACTAGATTTCTCTTCGGAACGGGTCCCATTTTTCCATGACTTCACGTTTTGCTTCATTTTAGTTGAATCCTCGATAGTGTGGTGGCTCTAGATTGTTCCATTCCTCCAAAGGGTCTCGGTCTGAGCAGTCAGTTGACTCACTCACAGCAGCTGACTCACTCACAGTTTGGCTCTTAGGTGGCAGCTCCCATTTACATTCGGGAACAGATCACTCCAGTGTCCAGTGGCTGTTCCTGGGAGATGGCGGGTCAATTTCATTTCTCGTCTCCTTCAAGTTCTAAGCTTCCGTAGTTATACACATTTCCATATTGAGCACATATTAAAAGTCAGGATAGCCGAAACTGGTTTGGCTCAGTGGATAGAGCGTCGGTCTGCGGACTGAAAGGTCCCAGGTTCGATTCCGGTCAAGCGCATGGACCTTGGTGGCGGGTACATCCCGGTAGGGAGTGTGCAGGAGGCAGCTGATCGATGTTTCTCTCTCATTGATGTTTCTAGCTCTCTATCCCTCTCCCTTCCTTTCTGTAAAAATCAATAATATATATTTTTTTAAAAAAGTCAGGATAAAGAGGGTACTTTGAAGGAATACGTAAAGGTTACAGGGAGAGAAACCCTCACTTTCTAGATGAAATCGGCCTGGATTAGAATTCTAGGTGTGCCTCTTGCTATTTTAGATGAAATTACTCTAAAAGATGGATAAAAATGCTGATAAGAGAATTATGTCTATGCGGTCTGGAGCGTTTCATTTGCCTTCTCTAACCTTCGGTCAAAACAGAGATCATATTTTTCTTACGACGCTCTCGGGAGGATTAAGCAGAAAATGTAAGGAGAACGCGTGGCTACAGCCAGTGCCTGGCACTTCAGAGATTGTAAATTACAGTGGCTGCTGTGAGTATTGAATGGACTCAGAAAATACCTCCCCAGAGCTTAACCTCGCGGGACTTTGAGGGAGTTCTCACGAGCTCAGAAGCCAGTAACCTGACATAGGTGAGGGCTCACAGACCTGCTACCTGGAGCCCTAAGAGCAGGTGGGGGCAGCGGGTCTCCTACAGACTCCGAGGCAGTGAATTCCTTATGACTTGGCTTCTGATGAAGAAGAAGCGGTCAGGATTGGTTTTCATCTCTAACACCTTATTAACATCCTCTCCAGCCAGAGCAGAGGGGCCTGTTTAACTGAAACAGGTCCGTGTGTGTATCTGAGCGACTAACAATTAAACACTTCTGGATTTGCTTATAACAAGGAGGAGGGCTTATCACAGTTTAGAGAGAAAGCCCAGGAGGGTAGGATTCTTTACTCCAAAGACAAAGGCTTGGGAGCATGCTGTGCACTATAAAAGGACTTTTCTATTTCCCCATGTGCGAGGCGAGGCAAATAAGGAAGAGTACAAAAGGAAGTACATCAAAGAACCCCTTATCTATTTTGTTGCCTTCTTTCCTACCAATGAGGAACTTCAGACTACATGAGACAGAATAAATGGCAGCAAAGAAGAAAAATAACAGCCCAAGACATGGAGAAAGTTTCAATGTCTGGTTTACGGCGGTTTGTCCCAGGCCAGAGAGACACTTCCTGCGTCCTAAAAGATGATTTAAGAATAAAGGAGACGAAAGATTGTTTTGCAGTAGGAAAGCAGAGGTCTTTTTTTCTTAGTAACTGTCTTCTTCCACTGGATTGATAAGTGCGTCTAAATTTCCACAAACACCTGTCCAAATCTCCCATGATACTGTCATAAGAAATCTGGGTAAAAGGGACATGGTAGTACTGACTGGTTTGGCTTCGTGGATAGAGCGTCAGCCTGCGGACTGAAGGGTCCAGGGTTCGATTCCAGTCAAGGGCATGTACCTTGGTTGTGGGCACATCCCCAGTGGGGAGGGGGTGCAAGAGGCAGCTGATGGATGTTTCTCTCTCATCGATGTTTCTAACTCTCTCTCTCCCTTTCTCTCTGTAAAAAAAATCAATTTTATATATATATATATATATATATATATATATATATATATATATATGTTTATATATATATATGTTTATATATATATATATATGTTTATATATATGTTCTTAAAAGGACATGGTGGCTCTAGATATAGTAAAATTTAGATTTTAGTATGATCAAAATTCTCCCTCCCCCAACACATGCTCTTGTTTGTGCTTCTAAAGTCACAGCATACGCTTCTAGGTTAAAGCATATTGTTGTTCTAGGAATTGGGGGAGCAATACAGGAGGACGAGGATATGCCCCCAACCTCACAATTGCCACCCCCAACCCTATAACGGTTTCAACAACAAAGCAAAATTAATAACTGCTGAGTGCCTCTAAGACACAAGGTTTCTATCAGAGGCCAATGCAACTCTCCCCCACCCCACCTCTGACCAATTCTGATGGACACTCTGCCAAAGTCTTGACTATCTAATAACAAAATGATTAAATACACAGACTATCTGAGATTCATTAAGGATACTGATACACTGAAAGTTAGACTGAAGAGCCAAAAATCCCTGAACAGCTACAAGCAGATACATGCGAGGCTAAATGTATCAAGATGGAATTTAATTCGGATACAAATGAATCCAACATTGCTACATCAACACCCAGGACTCAGGTCAAAACACCCAAGTGAGCAGAGACGGAAGAAACCTGTCATATTGGCATAGGCAGAAAGACCACTGCTTTTTGGTGGCCAACCTTCTCTCCTCTGTCAACAAGACAAATTAAAGTTATGGGTCAAAGAAGGGGATAATCTGGCTCCATTTTTTAATGGCTGTTGGAGGAGTCCAAATGGGAAAAAAAAAAAAAAGAAAAGAAAAAAGTGAATGACCTTCATTCAGATAGCTTAGATGAGTTAATTCAAGATCAAACAAGTTATTAAATGCTTGGTCAAGATGATGCTCAGGGGGCAGGGGTGATGATAATGTAAGATTAATGTGGGGACTGTAAGAACTCTGAATGTACGAAAAGCCATTGAACTGTATGCTTTAAATGGTGAATTATATGGCCTGTGAATTATATCGCAACAAAGCTGTTTTAAGAGAGTTAAAAATGGAACCCAGGCCCATACCTTTTTCATTTTGTTGAATAGCTCTTACTATTTTATTTTATTTTATTAGTATTTTATTGATTTTCCACAGAGAGGAAGGGAGGGGGATAGAGAGTTAGAAACATCGATGAGAGAGAAACATCAACCAGCTGCCTCCTGCACACCTCCTACTGGGGATGTGCCCGCAACCAAGGTACATGCCCTTGACCGGAATGGAACCTGGGACCTTTCAGTCCCCAGGCTGATGCTCTATCCACTGAGCCACACCGGTTTCAGCTAGAGCTCTTACTATTTTAAAAAGCAAAGCAGAGCTAGTCCTTTTCTGACTGCACGCCTTGTTTTGGCTTACCCCTTTGCCCAGTTTTTCCTTGCAGTTCGGAGAGCAGGATCAGGGACATAAAGTCCTGTCGAGTAGCACACCAAAACCCAGTGAAGTCACGGAAACCATGGCTCAGGCCTTCCCGCACGCTGTTTGATTTGGCACTGACTTTGCTCCAAAACAAAAAAGGAATCTCATTTACCTGACTTCCATTTCCAAGACTGTGACCGGCATGCACAGCCCACAACAACATTATCCAACACACAGGTTCAATGCCATCAGTCCACACAACTCCATTTCTCTGCCTTTATTACAGAATTAGGGTTATTTCTATCTGGGCCACATAATTTTGTACTTGATACATATTAGAATGGCACTGCTATGACCTCTAGTTACCTCAAGTTCACACATTCATTTAACATATAATCACAGAGCTGCTATCACATGCTAGGAGACATACCAGACACAGTGGAGACAACGCTGAGACCCATGTTTCCCGGTGCTGAGAGCGTTGGCCGAGCACCCAAGGGTCACAGGTTCGATTCCCAGTCAAGGGCACGTACTTCAAGGGTTAAGGTTTGCTACCCGCCCAGAGTCAGGGCGAGTGCAGGAGGCAACCAGTCTGTGTGTCTCTCTCACACCGATGTCTGTCTGTCTGTCTGTCTGTCTGTCTCCCATCCTCACACTCTCTCTGGAAAGCAATGGAAAAAAATATCCTGAGGTGAGAATTAACAAACAAACAAACAAAAAAAAACAAAACAAAAAAATTTTAAATTAATAAGTAAGGGTCATGCCAAAACCGGCTTGGCTCAGTGGTAGAGCGTTGGTCTGCAGACTGAAAGGTCCCAGGTTCGATTCCGGTCAAGGGCATGTACCTTGGTTGCCAGCACATCCCTGGTAGGGGGTGTGCAGGAGGCAGCTGGTCAATGTTTCTCTCTCATTGACGTTTCTAGCTCTCTATCTCTCTCCCTTCCTCTCTGTAAAAAATCAATAAAATATATTTTTTTAAAAAGTAAGGGTCATGATTAGATTTTTATTCTTTTTTTAAATCACTTGTTTGTATAATGGACAACACATGAATTAATAAACAGAATGGTAATGTACAGTGATGAAAGCTCTGCCTAAATGGCTTCCCCCTTGAGCCAATTTTCTGAAAAATTCTAGCTGAGCAATAGGAAACAGTTTTTTGTTTGTTTTAAATATATTTTATTGATATTTTACAGAGAGGAAGGGAGAGAGATAGAGAGCTAGAAATGTCGATGAGAGAGAAACATCGACCAGCTGCCTCTTGCACACCCCCTACCGGGGATGTGCCCGCAATCAACGTACATGCCCTTGACCGGAATCGAACCCGGGACCTTTCAGTCTGCTGATTGACGCTCTACCACTGAGCCAAACCGGTTTCGGCAATAGGAAACCGTTTTAATGAAAACGTCACTAAAGGCGAGTGACTATCACACACTCCAGTTTGTAGGCAGACCTCAAAAACCCCACATGCTAAATTACCAGGTAAAGTCCCCCAAAAACTAGAATGGGTTCCATACTGGATTTCTGCCTCCAGCATCATATCCTTCCCCACAACCATGCTCTCTTTTGTACTAAACAAGTGAGCCGTTATGACACTCTCTAATAGAAATGTGAAGACACCAATTATCTCACTTCAATCTTTAAAAGCCCTTCTTTGTTTGCTACCCTTATTGCTAGGATACGCTATCTCCGAGTCCTGCTTCTAGGAAAGACAGTATCAGAGCTAAGAGGAAATGTTAGCGATAGATTTCCATCCCCTTCATCTTTAAGGCCACCGAGGCCCTAAGAGTAACCTGCTCACGGGTGGAACGGAATGGCACTCAAACCCCGACTACCCAACCCCCACCCAACCCCCACCCAACCCCCACCACTGCGAAGGCAGATCTTTCCAACATAAAATATTCCTTCTGCTTACTGGACCCTTTCTGAACAGTTCTAATGATTAACTGATGTGATGGATTTTAAATTCAATTCTCTTCATCAGAGCCCAGAGCTTTAGGACGGGCTGAGCGAAGTGGGAAGGGAGAAAAGGCATGTTCACGCCCCGCTGGCTGGTGTGGCTCAGTGGTTGAGTGTTGGCCTATGAACCAGGAGGTCACAGTTCGATTCCCAGTCAGCGCACATGCCTAGGTTGCAGATCCAGGAGCAGGAGGGAGTCAATCAATGATTCTCTCTCATCACTGATGTTTCTCTCCCTCTCCCTTCCTCTCTGAAATAAATTTATATATATATCATGATTAGGGAAGTAGAAGGCCAAGAACAAAATCCATGCATAGGGAGTGTTGTTGGAATCCTGGTGTGAGCCCCACTGAGCATTTTATTTTTTATGTTTTTATTTCAGAGAAGAAGGGATAGGAAGAGAGAGAGAGAGAGAGAAATCATCAATAATGAGAATCACTGATTGGCTGCCTCCTGCTAAGGATCAAGCCTACAACCTGGGCATGTGCCCTGACCGGGAATTGAACCGGGACCTCCTGGTTCATGGGTTGATGCTCAACCACTGAACGAGTGAAGGCAAAAATAAGCATCAATGCAAAGTAAAGGCTTTACTTCATAAATAACTTATTCCCGTGTGGATTTCTCCCGCAAACCAAGACAAAGTTCACCGGCACTATTAGAGTAAGAGGGATGAAAACAACTCCCTAGTCGTTCCTTTTAGGGTCTCTTTTCCACGCCTACACTGCCTGTAGCATCCTGCCTGCTGGTGAACTGGTCCAGACACGTCAAGATGGCCACTGGGACCGGTGACTTTCGGTTGTTTTCTGTTTTAAGGCGTTGGTGTAGCGGCAAGAAGCTCCACTCCAGCCCAAGTTCTAATGTTCAGCCCGAACAAAACATTCATCAGGAATAAATGCCGTTTATGTAACAAGTGGTTGGCTTACGTGGGAAGCCCTGAATCACTGAACAACACGGTTTAGTGATTAACAGAGAGGTTGGCTTCATAGAAAGAACTCTTCTCTCTGACTGTCCCGAGTCCAAACACTCCACCTCCCTTTGCTCTCATGATGCCCCCGAGCCTTAACCTGGATCGGTAAGAACACAATTTCTGCTGGCAGATGTCAACGAGGGAGGGGAAGAAGTGTGGATTCCTGTGCAAACATATCATCCACCTTTCTGTTTCCAGACAGGATGCTATGGTAACAGCATAAGCAACAGATTAGAACAAGCCACGCTATTGGCTACAGGGAGGGCTGTCCATGGGGAGTTCTGGCTGTCAGGAAGGCCGTCACTGTCAACACAATCCCTAAAGGGAGGAGGAAGAAAAACTAGGCACCTAGCCGAAACCGGTTTGGCTCAATGGCTAGAGCGTCGGCTTGGGGACTGAAGGGACCAGGGTTCGATTCCGGTCAAGAGCATGTACCTTGGTTGCCGGCATATCCCCAGTAGGGGGTGTGCAAGAGGCAGCTGATCGATAACTCTCTCTCATTGATGTTTCTAACTCTATCTTTCTCCCTTCCTCTCTGTACAAAATCAATAAAATATATTTAAAAAAAAAAAGAAAGAAAAAGAAAAACTAGGCACCTAGATCACAAATATCCTATGCGCGCGCACACACACACACACCAGCTGTTTACATAAAAAGGAGAGTACACTATGATTGATGCTTCTTACCTATTGTCTCAAATGCAAATCATTTGGTGATTTAAGGGTACCCAGAGGAAAACAGAGGTTGTTAAATACTGTTCCCTATGGCAGATACGTCTGACCATAACACCCCAGTTCCACTAACCAAAGAAACTAGGGATGCTGGTAAACAAACCATAGAAAGGTCCTTGTGGAGTGCCGGTTCATTTCAGCAACGAAGAAACTGAGTGGTTTGCCACAACTAGTTATACCCCGTTTCCCCGAAAATAAGACAGTGTCTTATATTAATTTTTTTCTCCCAAAGTTGGGCTAGGTCTTATTTTCAGGGGATGTCTTATCTTTCCATGCGCTAGGTCTTATTTTCGGAGGATGTCTTATTTTCGGGGGAAACTCGGGTAGTTAGTGCTCAATAAATTAAAACGGATGATGAGATCGATCCAACTGAAGGACGTTTCATAGCTAAAAAGTCTCTTCTGTATCTTCTATTCAGCTAACAAGTGCCACCATTAAAAGCTGAGGCTCTCACAGTTGAAAACACAGCACAGAAAGGAGAAGAGAAACAAGCCTTCATTTGAGCAAGACCTGAGGGGTTCTTGGAACTTCTAGTTTTGACGGAGAATAAAAGGGAGGCCACGTGATCTAGAAAAGAGAGAAAAAGAGAAGTACTTGGTCCTTTCTTTTTTTAAAGCCTTTCAAACCATGAAAGAAAACAGAGGAAAATGATTTGAACCAAAAGATGCTTAAGTTTTCCCCCCGATTTTCAGATTATCGCTGACCAGTTGAATGACAGTGGACCATTTATTTAACTCAAACCTATAAAAGGGAAAGGGGGAGGTAGGGAGGATGGAAAAAGGGAGATGTTTTAAGTAGGATTTTAATGTAATTGTAATACCTCATTCATACAGCTTTGTGAAGTATAAGGCCTGGCTTACAATAGATGGTCATCAAATATTTGCACCTAACCTTTCTCTTCCTGCAAGAAAACAGGCCTGGATCCACCAGTAAATCCAAATATTGTTCCAAGGAACTGCGCTGCCCAGAGTCCATACACCAATCACACAAAATTAAAAGCACTCCCGTGACAAAATCAGGATGGCAGTGAGGGGGCAAGAAAGGTTTTCCTCTTATACTTTGGTAGTTTCAAAAAGCTTTTGTAATACAGTTTACTTTTATGGTTAGAAATAATTGTTTGGGAAAAGAAAAGAAAATATTTCAAGAAGGGTTTTATCATCTTGTGTTGGAACTATTTTTAACAAATGTTCAAGTTAGCTTACACTATTCTAGGCTTCCAGGACCCAAACTGTGTGTTAAAATAAGATTTTATAATCACCCTCAGAGGGATAAGATAACAGAGCAGCAATGTCTTAACTAGAGACAAACTGGCCGGTGTGTCTCAGTGGTTGAGCATCAACCTATGAGCCAGGCGGTCACAGTTGGATGGCCACCGGGGCACATGTCGGGGTGTGGGCTCGATCCCCAGTGGGGAGCAGGCAGGAGACAGCCCATCAATTTTCTCTCATCACTGATGTTTCTCTCTCTCTCCCCCTCTTCCTTCCTCCCTAAGATTAATAAAAATATATTTTTTTAAAAAAAATAAAACATTGCCGAAACCAGTTTGGCTCAATGGATAGAGCGTCGGTCTGCGGACTGAAAGATCCCGGGTTCGATTCCGGTCAGGGGCATGTACCTTGGTTGCGGGCACATCCCCAGGAGGGGGTGTGCAAGAGGCAGCTGATCGGTGATTCTCTCTCATCGATGTTTCTAACTCTCTATTCCTCTTTCTTCCTCTCTGTAAAAAATCAATAAAATATTTAAAAATAAAAAATAAAAAAGATTATGCCAAGGGGATACGGGTTTGATTCCGGTCAAGGGCATGTACATGGGTTGCGGGCACATCCCCAATAGAGGGTGTGCAAGAGGCAGCTGATTGATGATTCTCTCTCATCGATGTTTCTAATTCTCTATCCCTCTCTCTTCCTCTCTGTAAAAAAAAAAAAAAAATCAATAAAAATATATTTAAAATAAATAAATAAATAAATAAATAAAAGATTGTTCTATCCTTGAAGGAAGGAAGGAAGGAAGGGGTGTGAGAGCTGTGATGCACCACCCGATGACACCTTTGTGACTGCTCAGCTTCTCCCCTCCCTTTCTGGTGCCTCGCTGGCCTCCAGGTAAGTGAAAGCCGGTCACAGAAAAGACTCGCTTCCGCAGTACCGGACAACTCCTCCCTGTGAATCAGAAGAAACCTCTTTTCTCTGAATGACACCTGCTGCTTCACACTCTGCATCAGGCCTCTCTTCACTATCAGTCAGGTCCGTCCTGGGTGGGATCTGTGAGTTTACAATTTGGTCAGTAAGGTAGAGCACATACACAGGTTCCAGAAAAAGAGAGATTTAAATGAAGGAAACGTCTCACCTACAAAACAGAGATATGCCCAATAGACACGAGGCCGAAGTTGCAGAAAACAAGGCTGTAACCTCTAAACAAGCTGAGCACCGAGGGGAGGCGATGGCCGAGGTGTAGGCTTTGATGACGGGAGGTGAGAGAGCCCCGGACTGGTTCTTCTGGCGGCTCAAACTGGTTCGGCCACGGTAATTGCTAAATCTATAAAGGGAGGGCTTAGAACACCATAAACACTGATAGCTTTGTTGGGTGTTCTTCTTCCTTCACAGGGAATCTCCAAATGCGTAACAATTCGGTGAGAACCTGGTTTTACAGAAACCACTACCTGGTCTACCACAGACATTCCTGATTAGGAAGCTTAGCTAATAATATAAAGGGGTGATGAAGAAGTCCCCAGAATTCGGTCCAGACCAAAACAAAGGCCAAGGAGCTTAGGACTAGGTAGCTAGTCCTAACATTTCTAAGACAGGTATAATCTCACGGTATTTTCCCACCTATAAATGAAGGGAAGGAAAACGAAAGTGCCCACTGCTGCCCAGCCAGTGTGGCTCAGTGGCTGAGCGTCAAACTATACACCAGGAGGCCACGGTTCGATTCCTGCTCAGGGCACATATCTAGGTTCGATGCCCGGTCGGGGTGTGTGCAGGAGGCAACCGATCGATGTTTCTCTCTCACATCCTTGTTTCTTTCTCTCTTACTCTCCCTTGCTCTCTCTTCCTTCCTCTCTCTCTTAGAGCAATAAAAAAAAGGGAAACAAACAAAGCTGTCAGAAATCTACCCAGGGCCTCTCTCAATTTTCTGCTCTTTTAAAATAAACTGATTCTATGAGGAACTTTTGTAATAATATGAACAATAAAGATTGATTTAAAATTTAAAAATAAATAAATAAATAAATAAAAGAATCCGAGAGACTAGAGAAATCAGAAGGGTCATGTAATAAAACATGAATGCAAAATAAAGAGTACCACAGTACAAATATGCATAAATAAATAAATAAATAAAATAAAATAAAATAAACTGATTCTAAGTGATAGAGATCAGTCTGTCGCTTTTTTTTTTTCTTTCTTTCTTGCCTTCTAATAACTTAATCAAGTTCAATTTTACAAAGCAAAGTGAATGAAAATGGAGTCGTATAAGGAGGCTTATATTCATCTAGGTCTTTTACAGATAAAGTAGTATTTCTTAGTTTCTATTTGAAGTAAACTCTTAACTGACTCCTTCTAAACCTACAACTTGCCCAGAACAGCAGAGACATCAGCAGTAATCTGTTATCGCCAGTAAGCTGCTACTGAATGATGCCTTGACAGAGAGAATTCAGTAGAAATCTCCTCCATTTCACAAACCAACTCCTACATAAGTGCTTCAGTTACCCTCAAACTCAACCAGCTTTTTTTTTTTTTTTTTTTTTTTTTTTTTAAGACTGGCAGAGGCCTGAACAGAGCTCAAGGGTTAGGAAAATAATGGGGGGAGGAGGAAATAATCCAAAATAAGTATGAGTTAGCTTGCATTTTTCTCCCTCACCAAAAGAAAAATACATTTTTATAGAGATAAAAAGTGGGCAGTGTTTTGCAGCCAAAATAAACTTATAAAGTTAGGCAAAGCTAGGAAGGAGGTTAGAATGAGCCGAGACAGCTAAAAAAGAAAGCTGTTTTCTATCGTTCTGAGGCTAAAGTAGATATTCCACGGAAAAGGAAGAAATGAGAACTAATGTGGTATGCAGCATGCTCACCAATACAGGATCCCAGAAAGAGCTGGGAAGAGCTCTCTCATTGAAACGGCCTCCCAATGACATTTGGAAGTCATTAGTAAAAAAAAAAAAAAAAAAAGTATTTCTATCAATTGAAGAGCTTTTGAAAGTTTTTCTCAAATGCTCAGCTATTATTTCAGTTATTATTACTCTCAGATGGTGACAAAGAATCACAACATCTTTGGACTCGGAAAAATTCTTAGAAATCCAGGCCATCCGCTGGTCTACACGCAACCCGAGAATGACACTTCTGCTACCCAGATTGTAGCAACCCCTTTTCTGATTGACACTGCCTTTGCCTGCATCCACACAACCAAACACAAACACACAACTGCACCGCATATTTCTCAAGTTACAACTATCGTGGTAAATTCATTTTCTTACAGACAACATCTCCCTCTATAAATGAAAGTGTCAGAATATTCTATACAGAGAATAGAGTTTAAACTTCAATTCATTTCAAACTGCTTGGGAAAGATAAGTAATAAATGTTAATGAAGTAAAGAAAATGTTGCTATTTTATATATTTTTTAAATTGATTTTTTTTTTACAGAAAGGGAGAGAGATAGAGTCCTAGAAACATCGATGAGAGAGAAACATCAATCAGCTGCCGTCCCACACCCCTTACTGGGGATGTGCCCGCAACAAGGTGCGTACCCTTGACCGGAACCGAACCTGGGACCCTTCGGTCAGTCCGCAGGGCGACGCTCTATAAGCCAAACTGGTTTCGGCGAAAATTTTACTATTCTAATGTAGATAAGCTGAAACTAGGAACCAACAAAACACGGCCAAGAAGAGATTCTCAGTGGCCTTCTACAATGATTAAAGCGTGTAATTAGCACACACAAAACCGCCCTTAAGGATAGGCTTTCTCCCAGTCTGCCTCCAAAATACAAATTTAACAGTTCAAATGAATGAGGCTTTGCAGAATATGGTGATGCTTTCCTATTTAATACACAAATCTACCCCCAAAGATATACCTGTCATTGAAGCCTACTTCACGAGGTCCAACAAGAGTCCGAGAAAGACAGTTAATTCCCCTTTGGAAAGTATGCTTAAGGCAATCACAGATTACATTCACCGATCTAACTGGACAAAAGGCACCCCAAATTCAACTTATTCCCATTTCCCAGGAAAGAACAGGAAAGAAAGTCCAGGGAAAATGCACAGGTTTACTGAAAGGATAAGAACAAACCTGTTTCTAGAGCTAAGAAAATAAAAGATTCTCCTTGATTACATCAATCATGGTGCATATCAGAATCCCAGATTCCTGCCCCCCCCGCCACCAGACCCCATGAATTAAACTCTCCCCTCCCCTCACCCCCCCCCCCCTTCCAGAACATTCTGATTCTGAGCCAGGACAGAGAACTACAGCCTCTCTGCAGTAACTATATACATTTTCTGCTCCCTTCCTCCTCCTAAACAGAGCGCGGTTTGTCTGGTTTTGGTTGGTTGGTTGGCCGGCTGGCTGGCTGGCTGCTTGGTTAGAAAACCTAGGGCCTTGTGGCTCTTATCACAAAGCCAATTGTGCATACTTGAACTCCCAAACTAAATCCTACATTTCCCGAGGGCCAGAAGGAAGGTCACCATTTTCCTGGGCGCCCTCACCAATCATGTCAGCAAGAGCCCTCTGGGAGACGGTCAACCAGTGAAGTGAACAAGTCCAATAAAAACAAAATGCGAAGAAACCGCTTAGGGAATTGCCTCCCGTGCTTTCCTCTCCCCTGACCTGAAAAACAACCTTCCGATGGACCATTAGTCCCCTGAGGGAGAGAGGAAGGGAGAGGATCAGCTGGGGAAACTCTAGAAGGAGCGCATGATCCCACGTTCAAAATGCAAGAAAATCAAGAACTCAAGAAAAGCCACGAGGGAAAAAGGGAAAACACAGATCAAGGGCCTCCGAAGTATGAAAGTAAACAATTAGGTAGGAAAAGAATGGTGGTTATTAGGCCATTCTAAACAAGAGAAACACAATCTCTTCTGTGGTCATAAAATAAATGTCATGCAAGATCTTCTGAGCCAAGACACAGCTGAATTCAAATTCCAGCTCCGCTAGCTAATAACAATACTTAATTCGTGTGCCACACTTTCTCTTTAAAATAAAAATTAAAAAAAGCCCTTCCCCGTTGCTCAATGGTTAGGGCTTTGGCCCATTGATAGAAGGGTCACGGGTTCAATTCCTAGTCAAGGACACATGAGGGAGCAACCAGTTGATGTCTCTCACAGAGATGTTTCTCTCTCCCCTCCTCCCTCCCTTTCACTTTCTCTTTAAAATCCTCAGGTGACGCCGAAACCGGTTTGGCTCAGTGGTAGAGCGTCTGTCTGCGGACTGAAAGGTCCCAGGTTCGATTCCGGTCAAGGGCATGTACATTGGTTGTGGGCACATCCCTGGTAGGGGGTGTGCAAGAGGCAGCTGGTCGATGTTTCTCTCTCATTGACGTTTACGTTTATCTCTCTCCCTTCCTCTCTGCAAAATATCAATAAAATATATATTTTTTTAAAATCCTCAGGTGAGGATTACAACAAACACTAATACCCTTACTGGGATATGGAGGAGGAATACCTTATTTCACCAGAACGTAACACCAAAAAACTTTGCTGAGGGCCAACAGTAGGAACCAGAGGAACATTTTGAAGCAGGTCAAGGGCTAGCTATTTTACATGACAGAAGTTATTTGAAAAGCAGGGAATCTCAAAGTCTTAAAACCACTGGAAGCTCACCTGGTGTATCTCCAAAAAGGCCTGGCCCTTATCGAGGAAGAACATATTGATATTTCCAGTATCAATCCAGAATTTAATATCAGACAAGCAGCAAAAGATTAAAAAAAAACAAAACAAAAAAAAAACCCGAAAATGCCCTTTGTTTCTAAGTTAGCAAGCTTAGAAGGAAAAATTAATGCCAAAAAATCAGTTGTTCGAGCATTAATTTTCCCTTTTTTTAAAATATATTTTATTGATTTTCTACAGAGAGGAAGGGAGAGGGACAGAGTTAGAAACATTGATGGGAGAGAAACATCGATCAGCTGACTCCTGCACACACCCTACTGGGGATGTGCCCGCAACCAAGGTACATACCCTTGACGGGAATGGAACCTGGGACCCTTCAGTCCACAGGCTGATGCTCTATCCACTGAGCCAAACAGATTAGGGCAATTTCTGTTTTTTAACTCCTTCCCCAAGCACCCAGCACAGTGCTAATCATAACTGCACAATGAGTAGAGTTGTTTATGGATAATTCTTCTCTTGTTGTTGATAACCTCACCCAAGGATATTTTCCCATTGATTTTTGGAAACGGTGGAAGGGAGAGGGAGAGAGAGAGAGAAACATGGATGTGAGAGAGACATGTCGATTGGTTGCCTCCCGCACACACCCCAATCGGGGCTGGAGGCTGCACCCCAGGTATGTGAACTTAACGCGGATCGAACCTAGGATCCTTCAGTCCACAGGCTGACGCTCTATCCACTGAGCAAAACCGGCTAGGGCTAGAGTAATTCTTAAGTGTCCACTTACATAACAGGCAGCTCAGTGAACTCTGAGTTACAGAGGGTGATCCCATTCATTCTTCATTAATGCTCTCACAGATCTAGAATGTCCTTCCCTACCCAACGCCTCAAGCAGATGCAGCTGCTCTCTCATGTTTCCACCTCACTCTGTCCAAATCTTTTTAAGTCTCTAGCATGTACCACACTGACTCATTTTTCTGCTTAGCAAGTCTGCCTCGATGCACGAATTCTGAGCTCAGGAAAAGAGACACACATGCTAACGCCAGCGCTGAGCCTCCTGTCACTTCTTAGACGCTCACAGCCGATGCGCTTATGTCTCACTTTAAAGGCTCATTTCCCTCGGAAATGTCCCAGGAGACTGGCCAAAGAAAAATGTGCGTAACCCTTTGCCAGCCCAAACCTGAAGGTGAAATTTAACACAACCCAGAGCGCTTACCCAAAAACTCACAACACTCTGTCTGCCACACACTAACATTACAGGAAGTCCCTCCCCCACCCATCACGGTCACAAAGCTGCCATTCCGCAAGGCACAAGCCCAGAGTGAACTTCAGAGAATAGATTCCTAACTGTTCTCCCAGACCACGTCAGTCACATCCAGTCACAGACTCCCCACACACAATGGGAAGGCTAAAAGGAGAAAGAGTTCCGAGCAGATGCCAGCAGATTCTGAGTTAGGCCATCCTTTCAATGTGTCGTGTGCTCAAAGACGGACATTGAAAAGAAGCAGGAACAAATTAACCATTCATCTTGGAAATCCGTCCACACCAAGAGAAGTCATTCTGACGTCAGAATTCACAAAGCACGGAGCCCACCAGCTTGCTTGTCCAATTTGGGAGCGCCCTAACTTTTTTCCAAGTGGCTAAATGAAAGAAAACCGGGCCCGTAACATTTGTACAGTCTATTTCCCATTGTCATTCTCTATGTGACCATCTACACCTCACTACAATATTTTCATTTATGTGCGGGAATCCTTTTTGTTAATTAGCACTGGAATAGAAGCTATTGACTACGGCAGAGGAAGAAAAAGCAAAATGACCATATTCCTCTTTGGTCTTTTTAACTGTGCAACTATTCATAAGTTCCTGCTTTGTTTTCCCCTCGCTTGTAAGCTCCTTCACACAATTAGCAATTCACTTCTGCCACAAAATACCATTTCAGAAATGAAAGGCAATCTTTACAACAGTTTAAATTAGCCCCCTGTCAGAGTCTATTTACATAATACAGATCTGAAAGGCAAGTTCCAATTATACACTGGCCACAAGCAGCAGCGCTGAGGGAGAGGAAAGGCTGGATGTGAAGGCACAGGAAGAAAGTCAGAGAGAACTCTGAAATAAAGCCTGATCTAATCAAGACCAAAATATAAGCGCGCCCTTGACCGGAATAGAACCCAAGACCCTTTAGTCCAAGGGCCGACACTCTAACCATTGAGCCAAATTGGCCAGGGCTTGCAAAGACAAGGTTAAACTATCTAAGTAGTGGAAAGTTGAGTTGCTTAAGCATGTGGGCCGCTGAAATACACACACTTGGAGGTTCCTGGTCAGCAAGCCCACCAAGGAGAAAATGACCTCAAAAGGGTGAGCCCACGGCAACTTCTGTTCCTGTGCAAGGTGCACGGTCAAGGGCAGCCCTCTTCTCGGCTGTGCTCCCACACTTGCCTTCTTCTCCATAACCCAGGAGCCTGGGATCGGACCGATGGCTCTGCTCCAGCTCCTGCTCCTGCTCCTCGCTGTCACCTGACTTCAACTCCATTCCCATCTCCTTCTCTCCCGGTGGGAAACCTTCTTTCTGAGCTGAAATAACACTTTCAGGGGACCTAACGGTTTTGCATCCTTGAATGAAACCAAGAAGGGTAACTAGCACCAGCAGTGGCCTCTGAACTCTAAATCTCCCCCAGCCTGAGCTACTGATCTCTAAGTAGCTACTTACTACTGATTACCTACTACTGATCTCTAAGAAATTAAGCCTCTGGGCTCCAGTAAGGGTCTTTTCTGAAGTTCTGCTCACCTTCAACTTAACAACAAAGCAACCCGGTTAAAAAATGGGTCCAAAATCTGAACAGGCACTCCTCCAAAGAAGACATACAAATGGCCAAGAAACACATGAAAAGATGCTCAATTTAGATCGTCAGAGAAATGCAAATCAAAATCACAATGGGATATTACCTCACACCTATTATGACAACTACTATTTAAAAAACAAAACTATTGGAGAGGGTGTGGATAAGTTGGCGTTCTGTGCACTGCTGGTGGGAACGCAAAATGGTGCAGTCGCTACGGAAAACGGTATGGTGGGGCCTCAAAATAATTGAAAGCAGAATTACTACATGATCCAAAAGCAATTGCTTCTTTCGGGGCCTAGCCCGGAATATGCCGTTTCAAATGTTTGCTGAACAGAATCCCCAAAAATTGAAAGCAGCGACTTGAAGAGACACTCGCACAGCCATGTTCATAGCAGCATCATTCACAAGAGGAGCAGGTGGAAGTCACACCAGTCTCCATGGATAGACGGATGAGTGAGTAACAAAATGTGATGAATACATATGATGAGATACTATTCATCCTAACAGGGAAGGGTGTTCCCATACACTGATGACCCTTAAGGGCATTACACTAAGTGATATAAGCCCGTCACAAAAAGACAAATACAGTGTGGCTGCATTTATGCCAGGTGCCCAGAATAGCCAAATTCCCAGGGAAAGTAGAATGGTGATTGCCAGGGGCCTGGGGTGGGGGAACGGGCAGTTATTGTTCAATGGGTACCGAGTTTTAGTTCTGAAGCTGGGCGATGGTCATGGCCACATAGCAACAGGAATGTGCTTAATACCACTGACCTGTACACGTAAACACGATTGGTACATTTTATGTTATGTGTATTCCACCAACATTAAAACATTTTAATGCAGAAAATAAAGATTACTGGCACACAGTCCACAGATGCTGCTTCCTGCATGCATAAATGAACTCTAAACAGACTGCAGGCAAAAGCAAACAGCCGCTTTGCAAGAGGTAATCCAAGCCAACCTCAGAAGTCACCTCCTCCAGGAAGTCTTACTGCATCCGCATGCCGGAATGAATCACGCCCCCTCAGTACACAATCATTGACCAGGAGCCGAAGTTGGGAGCCCAGTCATCCTGACAAACTCAATCCACGCGACCTTGAAAATGTCCGGTGGACAGAGCTGGTTTGGCTCAGTGGATAGAGCATTTGACTGTGAATGAAGGGTCCCGGGTTCGATTCCAGTCAAGGGCACATGCCTGAGTTGTAGGCCCGATTCCCAGTGGGGGGCCTGCAGGAGGCAGCCGATCAAAGATTCTCTCTCATCATTGATGTTTCTATCTCTCTCTTCCTCTCCCTTCCTGAAATCAATATATATATATATAAAAATTATATATATATATTTTTTTTTTAATTTTTTTTTTTTAAGAAAAGAAAAGAAAGAAAATGTCCAGTGGATCTGCTAGCACCCTCTTCTCACTGCTCTGCCACTCAGGCCCTGGTCACCCCTGCCCGACTCTATTGTCATTGTCCCCACTAACGTTTCTCTGTCCCCAAATCACTATTCATACTGCTCCCAGGATGAGCTATCCAAAATAAAAGCAGACTGCCCTGCTTTGGCTATTGTGGCTCAGTTGGATAGCGCTGTCCCATGCACCGACGGGTGGCTGGTTTGATTCCCGATCCGGGCACATGCTCAGGTTGCAGGTTCAGTCCCAGGTAGGGTTGGGTGCATGTGGGAGGCAACCAACTGATGTTTCTCTCACCTGGATATTTCTCTCTGTCCCCCCTTCCTCTCTCTAAAACAGTTTTTCCCAAAGTGTGGTACGGGTCCCCGCAGGGGTACGGGAAGTTTGGTGGGGGTACGCGTTGCACCGGAGTTTGGTGGGGATATGCACTGCACCGTGCTTAGCTGCACCTAATTCTACATTTTCTTGAGTATGAAGGGTACTCAGCATTACGAAAATTATAGAAGGGGTACACATATGTCAAAAGTTTGGGAAACACTGCTCTAAAACATCAATTTTTTTTAAAGTTTGAATTGATTAAAACGTTTGACCCATCCATTCATAAGCCCTAGATTTATCCCACGTCATATTAAGAAACCCTATGGTAACGCTTTAAGGAAACACAAAACAAACCTTACACAATGGCGAAGTAAACTCACCCGTGTGTCATAGGATACAGCATTCTAGATACAATTGTTTCAAAAAGCCATTGCCACATAGGGCTGTACGGAAGGTTACTAACAATGTACAAACACAATGACAATCAATCGCAGGAAGGAGGCAAGCGCAACCAAGGAAAGCAGAACTTGAAAGGTAACTAACAATCGGCCCAACAAAGCAAATTAGCCATTAATTGTTTTCAACACAGCTATACTGTAACAAGTCATTAAATACCAGAGTCCCTAACCGCCAGCAGGGGGGTTAGGGGCTGGGGCCATGTGTGACACTAGCCCAGTGAAGGGTCTAAGAGATAACATGAAATCTACAATATAGGCTAGAAAGCAGTGTGCCAGAACAGAAAAGGTTTGAGAAGTCAGAAAAGGAGATTACGTACAACTGTAAGAATAAAGGAGGGTTTAAATAGGATATATCCTTCAAGACGAGTATCAAAAGCTATGTCAAATGTGAAAAAGAATAAAAGAAAAAAATTAAATTAAAAAAAACAATTTCTTTTAAAAAGCTATATCAAATGTGGACATGCAGAAAGTGATCAATGCCTATTTCTCAAATGGATAATAACAGAACCCATACCTAGAGTCTTGTGAGGATTAAGATGAATAAGGGTGCAGAGAGGGCACTGTACTAATCTTGGCATACAAAAAGAATAATCTGATGATAATTATGACTATTATTATTGTCACCAGCGTATTAACCAAGGAATAAAATCTAGCCCTAACTGGTTTGGCTCAGTGGATAGAACGTCGGCCTGTGGACTCAAGGGTCCCAGGTTCGATTGTGGTCAAAGGCATGCACCTTGGTTGCAGGCACATCCCCAATAGGAGGCAGCTGATGGATGTTTCTCTCTCATTGATGTTTCTAGCTCTCTATCCCTCTCTTCCTCTCTGTAAAAAAAATCAATAAAATAAATATATATTTTTTAAAGGATGATGATCTGAATTAGAAAGCAACATTTTGAATAGACATTGCCAAATGAATTATTAGGGAAGTACAAAATTTATGAAGGCACCCAACTATCTGAAACTATTTTCTTCACAAAAATCCAAATAAATGGGAATGTATATTAAGAAGAAAAACAGATCTCCAGGGGAAACAAGAAATCACTAAATTCTCTGAGGGGAGGTGGAAAAACTGCTCACATAAACCAAAAATAATATTTTATAAATCATAACATTTTTATACTAGTATTTAAGAGGAACAGTCATTTTAAAAAACACACACACAACCTAACATACGGGAAAATAACTCAAAAACTGCAGAGATCAGTAATTTGTGCAGCTTTATTTAATTTTCCATGTCTAATTTGATAGAAACCTCAGATTTCATACAGAAGTGCTTAATATAAGGTTTATGGTTCTATTCATGTAATGATGCTGTTGGAAGGGGAAAAAAGGCTACTCAGCACTCATTTGCTGAGTTAAAGATGTCTGTTCTGAATCCTGGAAACATACCATGCCATGATGTACGCAGGGGTCTTCAAACTACGGCCCGCGGGCCACATGCGGCCCGCAGAGGAGTCTGATCCTGCCCGCCAGGTTTTTTGGGCAGTGAGCGCAGCCGAGGTGTTACAGTAGGAATTAGTAGTTCATATAGTCCGGCCCTCCAGCTCTCTGAGGGACCGTGATCTGGCCCCCACTTTAAAAAGTTTGAGGACACCTGATGTACAGAGACAGTTCATGGTTACAGTGTTATAAACTGGAGTAAAAAACGCCATATAAAAACCACTGGTGAGAAGATAACAGTTTGTTAATGACTTTCAATACAACTAGAATAAACATATTAAAGTTTAGCAGGAGTAAATGTTATCATATATGAATTATATCTCAATGAAACTGCTATTTTAAAAAATGACATAGGCAGAGAATGGCAAAATCCTACTAATTTGCAACCAATCGATTATTCCTCTGCCTCCCTTCTTTTCCTCTCTCTCTAAAAATAATTTTAAAAAGGGAACAGACCCCCCCATTCGTGATAAAATTTTAATTAAATGTGCATGTCATGCTCTCAGAATTCTCCTTTTGCTGTCACTTACTAAGACTTCTCTGGCCAGGGCAAGCAGACAGAGATTCGTGAACAGGTTCTTCTGAAGGACCAGGCTACTCACAATGACAAAAAGGAATCTGCATGTCCTGTCTTAGGAAGTCACCTAGACTCAATATTTATTAAATGATTCTATTTATTGCTCCGCAGTTTTTAAAAAAAATGTTTAGAGTAATGTGGTTGGCAATAATAGTAAGATAATAAATTCATTATTCCAACCATCGTAGGAAGGAAGAAGTCACTGCAACTTGAGGGATTCTCACTGATGTAAAAATTTCCTGTGTCCCATTTCATGGCCAATATCCCAAGTTTTATACCCTCCTCTTGGACTCAATGAAAAGTGAGCCATTCACGTTATTTCCCAGAACTGACAAATTCAAGGGCAGGAGCAAAGCAGCAACCTGCTCAAGGTCACACAGCTAGGTAGGTGACAGAAACACGGCTGAACTGGGACTCGTGTCTCCTTTCAAATCTTCTCCCAACCATAGGAGCTTGCCAGGGAAAAGGCATTGTGCTGGGCGAGGAAGAGAAAAGAGAGGGAATCAGGTGACAGATGTGGTGGTGAGGAAACCAGCAAAGTATTCAGTTACCGTTATTATCTCCTAAGCAGAACTCCAAAAGGAAAGAATCTTTTTCCCAGAAATTAGCATGTGTAATGACTGTTTGTTTGCCAGAATCATTTCCGGGGCCTCAAACCCCCAGGGGAGTTAATAAAGAACAATTCGCATTGAAGGGACCACAGGAAAGACAGCTGCCAATACAGTTCACTGAATCCCCCAGATCTTTCCCCAAATATCCTGAACCAGGTGTCTTTTTTTCAGTCTACACAACTCCATCCCCTTTGCATTAAGCAGATATACACCCCCCAAAAAAATACACATGCTTGAGGTGAGCTAAATGGGGCGCGAAGCTGGGAAGTGGAAGAAGTGATTTAATTGGGAGATGGTGTTTGCCTGCGTTTTTCTCACTGCAGACTGGCTCCTTTTCCCCTTAACACTTCGGTGCTGCTAAAATGAGCCCCCCAAAAAAACTGGTTTTTCAACTTCCAAAATAGGTTAAATATGAACTAATTAACTGTCTGCAAAAACACTTTGTGGATGGGAAAGAGTGTTGCAAATGTTAATTATTAATGTGGGTCCACGCCGCTCCTGCATGGAAAAACGCAATTCTATGCCGGCCAACTCTCTGCCGCTTCCAAGGCACACACACAAGAGCCCTGCAGGTTTTTTAAGAGTTCTAGGAAAACGTTAAGGGCAAACCACAGCGATGTTCTATTTACAACGAGAACGAGCTGGGTTTCTAAACTGTCTGTTTGGGATATAATTATATCAGAGGGGGGGGAAATGTGACGTTTAAGGCATAGACAACAAAACTAGTCTGTTGATAGTCACAAGTCCTGGATGAAAATTAGAGTTAACTGATTTGAGGGAAGCAAACTAAAATCTATGACCCTCGGTTTTCTCACCGAAAAAGGCGGGGGCTTGCCGTAGCTGGTGTGGCTCAGTGGATAGAGAGTCAGCCTGCGGATTGAAGGGTTCGGTTCTGGTCAAGGGCATGTACCTTGGTTGCAGGCACATCCCCAGTAGGGTGTGTGGAAGAGGCAGCTGATCGATGATTCTTTCTCATCGATGTTTCTAACTCTCTATCCCTCTCTCTTCCTCTCTATAAAAAAAAAAAATCAATAAAAATAAATTAAAAAACCAACTTAAGAGACAAACAACGTATGCAAAGCCACACAGCAAAATGTCACCAAGTGCATCTCAAAGAGCCAATTCTCTAGCTACTGATTCACGACCTTTTGTGCCATAAAATGGAACCGTACATACATGCAAAGAAACAAGCGTAAAAAAGCATTTCTGTTTGAAAATATTAGACAACGGTGATCATATGTAGAGTATGTACTATGTATGTACCTCTTCAAACTGGACGAGATCCTAGTTTTCTCATAATCCCCAGAGCACAAGGGCTAAGCTATAGACAGCAGACATTTAACAAATGTTTCTTTGATGTTTATACCCCCAAAGACTTCAAGAATTCTGTAACGAAACTTTCAGCACCACCGCTCTTCCAGGGACTCCAATTTCCAACCATGATGGAGTAACAGAATCCAGATTTATCCTGCCACACCCCTCACCACCAGAAAAATGGATAAAATAAAGGCGGCAACATCTTCTAGACACTGGACAACTGGCACAGCAGGACTGCGATCCCTAATGGAAGGGAACAGATGAGATGAGCCCCACAATGGGACCAGCTTTGGGGGGGGGGGGGGGGGGCGCACACCCTGGACCTGGGTACAGTGAGGTGGATCCCATGGCAGTCTGGTGAGAGTTTGGAAGACAGAGGAACCTAAAAGCTGAAAGGGGACCAGAAAGGAGAGAGGCTCCATGAAGGACCCCCAGAATCAGAACAGAGGCCTGCTGGAGTGAGACAGTGAGGAGACAATGATGCACGCATATTGGGAAAAATCTATGATAGCGTCAAAGAATGACCCAATGGCCAGCCAGCGTGGCTCCGTGGTTGAGTGTCCACCTAGGAACCAGGAGGTCACGGTTCGATTCCCGGTCAGGGCACATGCCTGGGTTGTGGGCTCGATCCCCAGTGTGGGACGTGCAGGAGGCAGCTGATCCATGACTCTCTCTCTCATCATTGATGTTTCTCTCTCTCCCTCTCCCATAATCAAAGTATATTTTTTTAAAAATATAAAAATAAAGAACACAAGTGGAGGGACGATGACACTACCTTCCTTTGTACTCTTCTTGAGATATTCTGAAAGTCTTTGCTCACTGTTTATTGTGGTTTCGCCAGACTTCTTCAAGTACTGGCATCCAGTGTCAGTTCCTGTGATTTCACAGTAACTTGGGCACGTACAGGAGGCAATCAGTGGGTGTGTCTCTCTCATTTCTCATAACTCCCTCCCTGCTTCCCACTTTCTGAGAATCAATGGAAAAAAATACCCCGGTGTGAGGATTAACAACAACAAAAACAGTTGTCTTGAAGGGGAAGTGAGTGGTCCGTTCACGTCTCTGAATTGTACCACACTATTTAACCCCCAGTCCGGTTGTAGCGTAAGCAAGTTTGAGAAATGCAGTCAAAATCCTTATCTATCACTTTTCAAGACTGATGTAAAATAAGGAAGAAAAGCCGGAACTGTCCCAATAACTATTACAAATGTCGAAAGCATTTTCCTAAACACTGTAAATGCATACGAGTTCTATCCAACCGATCCGCTCTGCAAATTCCACTCAAATCAAGTGATTGAGAAGGTAAAAGCTGTTTCTATTAGCATTCAGTTCAACGACCGTCTTAAAAACTTACATCTGATGAAGACCAGATTATCAAAAGGACCCCTTATGACAGAAGTATCTAACTAAACTCCTATACTCAGAGGCATCAGATTTTTAAAAATACATTTTTAAGTCATACAAAATGTAACAAACGTACGTATATAGGCACCTACTTGAGGTCAGGCACCCAATCTCATTTATCCATAAAAACACTGAACGCATGCCAGTACACCTTCCGCGATAGGATACCCAAGCTCTGAGAAGTTAAGTGGCCTGCCCAAGGCTACACTAGTTTGTTTTATTTTTAATATATTTCATTGATTTTTTTACAGAGAGGAAGGGAGAGGGATAGAGAGCTAAAAACATGGATGAGAGAGAATCATCGATCAGCTGCCTCCTACACACCCCCCACCGGGGATGGGCCCGCAACCAATGTACATGCCCTTGACCAGAATCGAACCCGGGACCTTCCTGGCAGAGGGTACACAGTGAATTCAGGCACATCCCAGGCCCCAAGCAGTCAAACTAGAGGAGGAGTCCATTCACACTAGACATGTATCGCTAACATTAGTCAGGCAAATAACGGATGGGTGAGGAACCCTCAAACAAAAGTATGCACAACAGGCCCACAGCTGAGAAGGAAAGCAACTGGCCTACTTGCCACGTGTTGTCATCGTGTCTGTTTGCGTTTTGTTCCTCCCTGACAACCCCTTCCAACCCTCCTGCCTCACAATCCCCCTGCACGTTCACGCCAAACCTACACCTTGTTGTAGCTTATTATTTAGTTTAAAAGGACAATGCTTGCTTTTGGTTGACACGTGCATTTTACTTGATATAAGCATTTAAGAAAAAAGCACCATGCTTGACGCACCATTTGGGCCTTTTTCTTTAGCCTCAAGCGAAGAAAGTTGATTTCTTAAAGCAAGATGAGGCAAATCAACCAGAAAAAACCCAGAACACTCCTGTAAGGTATTCACTTAGCATGAGAAATCAATCAAAGCACATTGACAGCACACACACTATCTCTCCAAAATTTTCTTGACAGTGTTCGGCAAACTCGTTAGCCAACAGAGCCAAACATCAACAGGACAACGACTGACATTTCTTTGGAGAGCCACATTTTTTAAACGTAAACTTCTTCTAACACCACTTCTTCAACATAGATTCGCCCCGGCCGTGGAATTTTGTGGAAGAGCCACACTCAGGGGACCAAAGAGCCGCATGCGGCTCGAGAGCCGCAGTGTGCCCACCACGGGGTTAGCAGATGGCAAAGGGAGGTAACAACTGATTCTAACAACGTCCTGGTCATTTTGTTTCACTAAGAATTTGAACAGTTAAACCAGTTCCAACCACAGGATTCAGAGTATCACGATAAGCTAAATGGACCAAATTCAGCAGAATCATACACCCAAAATTCGACAAGGCCAGGACTTAAAGCAGTCTGCAAACCCCCAAGACACCAGGAAGAAGGAATGCAAGAACTGTGAGTGCTTTATCCCAACCAATCAAAAGTCAGCTTTCCAAAACAGCAGCATTCGTCCTGATCTGGACAACCCCATGTTTTAGGAAAATGGAATAGGCTGCGGGTTCTAACATAAAGGGGAACCAGAAGAAGAAGAAAAAAGAAAAAAAAAGAGGGGGGAGGGAGGAACATGGCTTTTCCTTTAGTTCTTTACGCCGGAGGCATCAAACTCTCCAAGTACCTTCACTGAAGGTAAAAGCTGAGAATGAACCCCGGGAAATACAATCCAACTTGCACTGTGAATCCTAACTTCACAGGAAGCTACATGTGATGGATCATGTTGCTCTAAAGAACTATTTCCTAAAAAAAACAAACAAAAAGTAAAAACCTAAAACTAAAAATCAAAACAGCCCTAACCAGTGTGAGGGTACCGGTTCCATTCCGGTCAAGGGCACATGCCCGGGTTGCAGGCTCCATCCCCAGTAGGGGGCGTGCAGGAGGCAGCCGACCCATGATTCTCTCTCATCGTTGATGTTTGTATCTCTCCATTCCTCTCCGAAATCAATAAAAATAGAGTTTAAACAC